>NC_048300.1:11950675-12310048 GCF_013100865.1 Trachemys scripta elegans
ACGTTAAGCATACACGCTGAAGTACAAGGGCCAGATTTAAAAGGTATGTAGATGCCTAACACCCATTTAAATGATACAAGTCTGGCCCTAAGTGTTTTGCTATATAAAGATGGACTAAAGAATATGCTAAACGTGCTTTGCTGAACTGGGGCCATAATGCATGAAATCCCATAAAAAGAACAATTTGGGGTGATAACTCATGGAAAGGTCCGATTTTGAATCTGGGATTCTCTCTATACTCCATGGCAAATAGTGACTGAGCGAAGCAAATTTCAAGACTCTATCTCAATATGTACATGGACCTTAATGGTGCCAGTCAACTAGTGGCCTGTCACAAGTATCTGTAATACAAGAATTCTGCCATGAGAAGCCAAAATTTTATGAGAACAGGTTGCAAGATTTCAAAACCACATACCATCTGAACCAGTACCCGAGCCCTGATTCGGCCTTGATACTGATACTACACCCCAAACCACTGCCTAAACCTAATTCACATCTGAAGCTAAACACTACTTCCTTTCCCCATTTCCAATCAAAATAGCTTTGCGTTTGTGCTGGTTTGAGTTCCGGGTAAAGCCTCATGTTGGTTATTATTACCTATTTCACCCATCCCTGGCTATGATCTAAAACCCCCCACTCTTCCCAATATGCCACAAGTTCCTATTAAATCAAAACCATTGTCAACAAACTACAGTTTGGCAAAGTAATGGCGGTTTCCGTCCCTCTGTTTTTATAGTTATTAATTATATTTGGTTTTGGTCCAAAATTGAGATGTAAAGGTTTCATAAATCAGGTGAATTTGTTGTTGTTGTACTTACATTTTATTGGACAACTGCAGAAGTGTATTTTAATGGGTATAAATTCCACCCAAATATTTTATGTGGCTCTGTTAGCCGTCTGTTCTAGAAGTATGTGTTAAATCTGGCACAGAGCTAAAGAGGAAAAAATCATAATATTTTTTTCCCCACAAATACTGCCGTTTGAATAACAAATATGACTGAGCTTAAATAAGTGAGATGAGGAGGGTCAGCTTCTGGCAGGATGCATTCATCACATTGCAGGATGGTTCCCCCATTCTTGATGTTTCATGATTAAAAACTCTGAGCGATGATACATCTGTTAAATGCTCAATTTGTAATTAACAGAGTACGAAAGCCGGAGAGTGTGTTTGCTTCTCCCTTGCATTTTGGAGCCATGAAGATTTCACAAATGCTCACAAACAAGCTGAGCAATTTTTTCCCCCAGCCAATAGTTTATTTGCTGAAAAATGCATTTTCCAATTGAGCGAAACTATTCCCAAACTTGGGTTGGATTTGGTTAATAGTTTTGGCCAAACAAAATGGTTCAGTTTTCAGTTGCCACAAAATTTAGACCAAAATGAAAAATGTCCACAATGTTGGGAAAAAAAATGTTGAGATGGCAATATTCCAAGCATGCTTACTGCCGAGACTTGGCAGCTGTGTGTCCTGAGGGGGTGCGCAGATGTTCAACAGCACCCCCTCAGAGCTGATTTAGGAATGACATTTATTTTTTCCCCTAACCTCTTTCAGTTACAGAAATCTCCTTCTTGTGCTCCTTGAGACAACAGTAGGTAAAAATACCCGAGACAGATTTTCAAGTTGATGGTGTCAACCTTCCATTCCATTGTGTTGCTGAGCTGTTTGTTGTCTCAAAGGGTATGTCTGCAGTTCACAGCAAAAGCTGGGCTGCACAGGGAAGTCAACATGCGTTAGCTTGAGTCCAGCTAGTGCAGGTAACAAAAATAATGAAGACAACGCAGCGGGGGTTTCAGAGCAGGCTAGTGAGCTGAGTAGGCATCCAAGGTCCATGATGGGCTTGAATTGCTCATGCTGCATTGTCTTCACTGCTGTTGTTACCAGTGCTAGCGGCATTCAAGCTAGGTTGGGTAGGCTAGAAGAACAGCGTTTGCTGTGTAGACATACCCTCTGCCTATTTCAGCACAGTAATTGCTGATGAAAGGATTGCATGGCGTACAGTCTTGCTACATTTTAATATGCATGTTCTAGACAATACAAGGCTGTATCTTTTTAGTGTAGTTTCCCTTCCCCCCCACCAAATATCTTAGGACTAGACTATATTTTGGACAACACACACAGGCAGGGGAAGAAGTTAGAGAAAGAATCCCTCTTTATACCTCCCTAGGGGTACCCAGACCAGGTAGGAGATAAGTGGCCCTACATACCTGCTTTACTCCCTCTCCAGGGCAGGCAGGTGAGAAGGGCCAGGGCATGGGTGAAGCTTTGGCTTCTTGCTCTTCTTGACTGACCAGGGTAGCTGAATCATTGTGGTCTAGCACACGCCAGACCAGCCGCTCATGGGGCAAGAAGGAAGCAGGGGAGGAACCATGACTCCGAAGGGCGTCTCTGAGTCCCAGTGCCTCCCGGGCTTGTTCCAGTTGTGGTGCAGCTAAAGTACCGGTTCTTTTCTCTCTCTAAAGGCCCAGTGGAGCCCTTATGCAACGCCGAGAACTACTGAAAGTGGTGCGGTGAACGTCCTGAGGGATGCTGTGACTCTTTGCTGGTGCTGTCGTTTGAGGAGGCCCTCCCAGAAGAGAGGAACCTTGGCTGAGCGGAATTTGGTTAAATAAAACCTGCCTCAAACACAGGAAGTAAACACAGGAAGCCCAGTATTTGTTTTGCATGACAAGGATCTCAGAACTATAAAGCATTTGTAAAAAATATGATTATTAGAGAGCAAAACAGTGTTTACATACAAGAGACTAGTCTGTATGGACACGGGATGTCAGCAATATGCCAAATGCTTACCCATATGGAACCACATCCTCAGATCTGTGCATCACTGTGACTCCACTGACTTCAATGAAGCAACACCAGTTTACACTCACTACACAGAATCTATTGCATTATACAGAAGAGCTTTCTTTCTTTCTTTCAACTTAAACCAACAAATCTATAGTGAAAAGCACTTTAACACGCAATTCTTGACAGGGCTGAGAGGGAAGATGAGGAATACTTTTGTGGTTTATCTTCATTTGCGATTGCTTGTTTGTTGATGCTCCTGCTTTTCTCATTAGGTTGTTTCTCTTTCTTGTCTCCAGTTTACAGAGGTATTCAGCCCAGTTAATATTCTGAAGACTTTCTGTACTTCTAGAGTAGGTCTCACTGGATTCAGGCAACCTTTGAATTCTGCAAGTTAAGATCTCAAAGCTGGGGGCAACGTTACTAGCTCTCTGATTAAACATTCATTGAAACCAGTGCTTGTTGGGCAATTCTTGATTAAATGTTATTTCATTAGAAAATGTTGATTTGTCTAAACTGATTTTTTTTTTTCTGTCGGAATGTACCCTTTTTGACAAAACTTTAGTTGGGTAAGGTTCTCAGGTCCAGGATGGTCAAAACAAGAGAGACCTGGAATAGCCACTAGGCAGGCAGCCAGAGCATTCATGTGGGATGTGGAAGAAAGGTTTAAGTCCCTGCTCTGCCATTCTTCCACATCCCAAGTGAGTGGCCTAACCACCGGGCCATAGAGTCAGTCTCTGCAGCACAGTCTCTTCTGTTGAAGGGGTTCCAGTTTTTCCAATAATTAAATATTCATTGGAGCAGGGATTTAAGCCTGGGTCTCTTGCATACCAGGTGACTGTCTTGAGCACTGGGCCATAGTGCTGGTTTCTCTGTCACTCTGGGTTTTGGGGGGGAGAAAGGGGGCGGGGGACCTTCAAAAGGTCTTGGTTTCAGCCTGATGTTGGATGGGAGAATTTTTGAAACATCAAAAAGTTTCACAGCATGGGAAAACTGTTTCCTGCCCAGGTCTAATTAAAACCCTGAGAGGTGGAAGCACGGATGGCTAGCCCAGTAGATTTGTCCCCAGAGTGACTGCACAGGTACCTTCCTGGATCAATGTTCTTGTGTACATAAGCATATCTCACTGAACAGGAATTAGAGGAGAACTTTTGGTCATTTCCCAGGAAGCAGTGAAAGAGGACTGCTCTTCATAAGCGGTTTAGTAGGTCTGCTCCTCTGCTTCAGTGTTTAAACTCTGATGTTTTAAAACTTCTGCATTAAACCATACATGGCACATAATAAAGTCTATGTGCACTGAATCTCTTGGGTTGCTTGTATCTGCTATTTATTGGGCTAAAATGGATCAATGTGGACTGCAATCAGCGTTGTTGCTCTGGGTCTAATTAATAGGTTGGCCCATTTTGTCTGCCCTGTTTAAACTCATACAGCCTGGGTCTGGCCTTTCAATTAGAAATTGATGCAACCCGGAAAAATGCTTTTTCAGATTGAGCTCTTTGTATGTCAACTTGTCCATAGGGTTCAACTGAAAGTCTAGTGAGTACCTTTGCCTTCTGAGTGACTCCGAAGTTTCTGATCTGAATGAACATGGACAATTGTTTACAGAACTTGAATTTTTGAAGGACTTCTGGTTTTTTCCATGGAAGAGCTCATTGGGACTTTGCAGAACCCATTCCTGCCATCTTCTCTACGTTTTATTCCTCAATTCAGATTTGCATCTACCCTGCATCATTGAATACCGGTGGATACTTTGATTTTATCTCTACAATCCTTTTATCTTTGTCTTTGTCGTAACCGTATTAGACATTTTAGAATAAGCTATGAGACATTTGAGATGAGGCTTGTAGCAAACAAGACAGACCTGCAGGGTGGGCACAATTTTTGATGATGGACATGCTTCTTCATCATTTAGTTTTGGTGGGTAATGGAGCGTAGCATCATTTTAATGTGGCAACACAATCAACAAGAAGCTTTGGTTTTAGTGAACTTGTTCTGTCATCTTCCCCTTCTTTTTCTGATGCAATCATCACAAGTGAAGCACCCCCACAGCCTGGCCAGAATTTCAGAAGAATGTAGAAACCATTTAGGCACCTACATAAGTGGCTGGAGAGTCAAGACTGCTCAGCTCGTACGTTTAATAACGTCACAGTGAGAGTTGCTGGTTGCTGTGAAGTCTCAAAAACTGGCCATTTGAAGTGTCTAAATGGGAGCTATGTTCTACACCACTGCAGCTGGTTAATTTA
Organism: Trachemys scripta elegans; assembly: GCF_013100865.1. NCBI lineage: Eukaryota > Metazoa > Chordata > Testudines > Emydidae > Trachemys > Trachemys scripta. The sequence goes on from NC_048300.1 coordinate 11,955,699, forward strand.
GAAAGATGTCATTGGCTATCTCCAAAGTGGCATATTTTCTTTAAAGTTCAACACATGGAAAGAAATTCCTAGATATAGTAGGTGGGGGTGAAAAATAACTGTTGACAACAAAACAATTCATTCACTTCCTAACATGGCTGGCCATGTACTGTACTTTAGCCTAAACAATAATGTCATTGTTCTAATGGGGAAAACAAGCCCAGTTTGCTTAAAGGTTAAAAAGACTAAAGGTTTTATAGACTGATTTGCTTTTGGCAAACTACCCTTTGCTTGTATCAGGTGCAATGGGGTAGAAGTTTCACAATCTGGCTGAGCCATAGAAATTCTATGGATTCTACTGAACCTATTTCCAGGATGCCTACAGAAGGGTAGACAATGGCTAGGAAGCTGGTTTGCTGTAACCACTCTCTTTCATGCTGGCCAATATCATCTTCCTGTTTCCTTGTGCTTCTCCTCTGTTTTTTTTGTTTTGTTTTTTTTATGACAGGTGGCAAGTTCTTCAGGGCAAGGACTGTCTCTGTTATATGTTTGTACAGCTCCTAGCACAATGATGCCCTGGCCTCTAGAAACTGACTGGATATAAAGAATAAATAAATCATATTAATACTGATTTTCTTCATAAACCCTGTGTAACATAGAGGGAGAGAGAGAGTCAAAAGCATAAAGGGAATTTAGGTGCTTAAATCCCATTGAATTTCAATGGGGGTTGAGTCCCCAATGCCCTTTGTGCCTCCCAAAATTTCTCTGTTAATTGCTATATCAGACTTATGGGACTAATTATAGGATTTTATATTAGGGCTGAACGTAAGCCCCTGATGTCATTGCGCTTGGGTCGTATGTATTTATTCTCATTTATCGGCCCTATTTCAAACTCTCTCCATAACCTGCTACGTTATTTTTATAATAGCAAATTACCTTTGCCAGTGTTGAAAGAATGAAGATAAGAACTCATAGGGCTCTATATGATCAATCCTATCCCTTTATTGAAAGCATCTGGTTTATTTATTTATTCTCATATTCTTCTCATTTCAACATGTCACTAATTCTGTATTATTTCTAATCAAGAAGAGAAAGAGCTTTTCCATGGATTGTTTGCATTGAACATTTTGGAATAGTATTTCAAGATGCTAGTGGGATGAAGTATTTTGAGATGCTAGTGGGATATAAGAGCACTGTTTTGGGGAGGAAAGGGAATTAAACTCAACAGCATAGATTTTAACAACTAAAAGGACAGTTTATGCATTAAGTATAAAGACTGAGTACACATGAATGGCATATAAAGAAGACAATAAGCCAGTGTCTTCCAAGCTGGGTTCCTGAGGTTAATTTATTGTACAAGTGTATATACAGATATCTTTCCTGTTAAAGTACTATGGCCAACATTTTCAAAGGTGGGTGCCTAAAGTTAGGGCAGATTTTTAAAGGTATTTAGACGCCTAAAGATTCAGCTGCCTAAAGATCAGAGTGGGAGTTTCAAAAGTGCCAAGATATCTAATTCCCATTGAGTATTTCAATATTGGCTTTAGCCCTTAGCAGCCTAAGTTCTATTTATTTTCAATAAGACTCTGGCACCTAAGTCACTTTTGCAAACGGGCCTTACGGTAGCTGCTTTGAACATATTAGGCAGGGTGTTTAGAGAGGAAGGATGCTCTTGTTGTTAAAACATTGGACTGGGACTCAGGAGAACTGGGTCCAGACCCTCACTCTGCCATTGACTTCCCTGATGTGAGCTTGGGGAAGCCACTTAGTCTCTTTGTGCTGCCATTCTCCAGTTGTATAATGTGGATCAGCTTCTCTTTGGCTTGTCTATTTAGACTGCAAGCTCCTTATGGCAGAAATGCTGTCTTCATATGAGCGTGTACAGTGCTTAACACAGTGTGACTCTACGCTCCGCTGGTGCCTCCGGGCACGTCCATAATAAGAATAAATAATAAACGTGCATCACAAAAAGAGAGGCAAGATATTTTGTTTTCACATTGGGTACTTCAGGAAAAGGAGCAGAGTAAACAATGAGCATTTATATGCCACGGCCTTTTAGTGATGTAGCCCCAGTGCAATCAACTCATGAAAGAAAAAAATCAATTAAATCCTATTATAATAAATGACCACTGACTGCAAGCCTGCCTTCATACAAACTGAATGAGAAACTTCCGAGCAGGAAGTTTTTTGATCATTTCACTGTCTGTAAAGTCATGTGTTTCAACAAAGAACTCTGTGTTCTGCTTTGTTTCTTTTAAACACGTTGATTTTTAAATACAGCAACATGTTGGCAACCCCCCGCCCCACCTCCCAAAAGAAGACCATGGGCATGTTCATTCACTTACAGCGCCCCTTTGTTATCATCTTTCTCCTGGGTGATTACGGGATAAAACAATACCCGTTAATGGCGAGGGGAAGCCAGGGAGCCGTGCGATCAACATTCCTGACTTCAGAATGTAGTTTTTGGCAGCGGCAACTAAGTCTTTGGGGTTTATTTTTTGGCTGGTGTCTAATAAAACCCCTGATTTGCTTCCAATGCTGGTGGCTGCTAAACTGCAGACTAGCCTGTGAGAGCATCCGGGGTCATCCCGTTCTTGGACCCTTATGAGCAGGAGTTTCCAAAGGGGTCAAAGGGAGTTAGCGCCCAACAGCTGTTCAATTTCAATGGGATTGGGGTGCCTAACTCACACAGACCCCTCGAACAGACCACGATCACTTGGTCCAGCTGCCATTTGCCCTTAGCTCAGTTGTTACGGTGAGAAATTTGATAATCACCCTTAATGAGATCCACTTTCCAGGATGTGGTGGATGTTTCTCCTTCAAACCAAGACTGGCTGTCTTTGTAAAAGCAATGGGCTAGCTGACCCAGAAGTTACAGACAGGATGCAGAAATCGCCAGGTGAAATTCTATGGCCTGTGTTATGCTTGAGGCCAGATTAGTCAATAATACTGACCCTTCGGGCCTTAACATCTACAAGCCCATGGAATTATGGTGGAAAGCAACATTGATGAAGCCTGGATTTATAGACCAAGATTTTCAAATGTGACCATTGATTCCCAGTTTTGGGTGCCCACCTTTTCAAAAGGACCCGATGAGCTGATTTTCAGAGCTCTGAGCACTCACTCTTTGAAAGTCGGGCCCCTTTCAGGTGTCTCTGGCTGTGCACCCCAAAAATGAAGTATCCAGAAACACTACTCACTTTGGAAACTCCTGGCCAGGGGGTATATACATAGTTCCAGTTCCTTCATATGACTAGTAGTGCTAGCCCTGTTCGATGCATGTGTCAGGGTGAAGGCAAGGACTGGCCCATGTAAGGGCAAAAGATAGAGGTGGGAAGGGTCCACATGTGCAATGGCTGATCACAGCATGACCCTATGTAAAACTAGGAATATATAGATAGGGATCCCTTAATCCCCACTGAAATGCAGTCATTTGTAACAACCTAACGCATGGCTGCACAACAGATTTAGACTAGGAACAAAGACAGAATCCATTTGAAGCAGGTGGGGGGACATTTAGGGAGGTGGGTGTCATCACTTAAGATGGAATGCGGCCAGCACAGACTCGGGCTAACCAAAGAAAACAGCGCCAAGGGCTCTTTAATGACCGGAGTCGTCAGGACAACACTGGTAGGTCTCAACCAAAAGTGGGCAGCCATAGTTGTACAGCACCCTAGAACGGCCTGTTGGGCGAAGAGTGCCTACTGAACCATCAAGCGACTCCTACCAACCATAGCAGGGTGTTCCCTGGAAAACCTGTAGGCAAGTACCGACCCAATGTAGTACTGATTATACACAAGTTATTGGGCTCAGTACAAGAGTAACTGGATGAAATTGTATGGCCTGGTTTATTATTATTAGACTAGACAATCTAATGGTCTTTTCTGGCTTTAAAATCTATGACATCTAGACTACATCAAAAGGCAGAATAGCTGCAGGAGGTAATCATGCTTAACACACACTTACTCGTTGCTTATACATTTCTGTGTGTGCGGTTTTTTTTAAATATGTCAACATTACTCTGCAATATCAGCATGCTCCAAAAATAAAGGGGTGTTTCCCCAACTGTAGGTAAAGTGGGCATTTCTGGCCAAACCAGCCTTCGCCTCTGGGACCAGCACAGTATGATTTGTCATGCTGATTGCTGTCTTCAGCAGCACAGCCTTCTTGGAACTGTAGAGCACTGTCCACTGACCAGTAACAGGAGAACATGGGAAAGTTTGTGGGTGTTTGTGGGAATTTACAAATTTCCCATTCATTTTCAACGGGAGACTCAGTGGGGCTAGCATTTCCTGACCAAAAAATAATAATAATAATAATGGTCAACAAAATATTGCTAATCATACATCCAAAATTACAGGCAGCACAGAAGGGATCCGAATAGGCCATAGACCGTAGACTGTATGTGAGCCAGACAGATCTGCAATGGTTAGTGGAACGCAGATGGAGAGTAGCTGTTGTGGGCGATTGCTCCAATGAAGAGGTTTCAGATATTCGGTGGTCTGTGGTGTGTGTTGGCTCCTGCTGCACATTACTTGTTTGGGATGTCAAGATTACATGCACAGTTCCTGAGTTCAAACCTCAGTCAATTACACACCCACAGATTCCCACAGTAAAACGTCTCCACTCATAGGAATGTCAAGCAAAGCTTCAGCCTCCCTCATTTGTATTTCCTTTTTCTGAGTGAATGGGTTTGCTCTAAGCAGGAAGGTGGGATGGCATTACCTACCTGTGGGGAGCTGTTCCCCCTACCATGTCAGCTCTGGGGCAAACAGAGGGTGATGGGCCACCTGCCTCCTCGATTTTCTCTTTTCTCATCAGTCCAGGTGGTCATTTAGCATGAGATCCCCAAAGGGGCTTTGGTGTGACACCACTGAGCATTGTAGGCTGCTCTCCCAGGTGCCTAGGGAAATCCTCAGCCCAGAGCTAGGCCCCCAGGTTCCCTATACCGTGCATGGGGGTTAGGTACCTAAGAAAGGGATTCACAGAAGCCAGCATGCTGAGTAGGGAACTAGCCAGTAGGAAATGTCGAGGGGAGGGATGGGAAAGGAGAGGAGTGTGCATCTGAGACACTTAGGTCCCCCATGTCCTAGCAGCCAAAATGGTCTCTGTCTTCTGCTCGCACTAGGTATCTCTCTCATGCTTCTCCTACGTTGCCCCTGTGCTCCCAGCTGTCTTTGTGTGGTGCTGTGCTGCTCCAACACCTACAGGTGGCCTGCCTCCGGCCCTTCTGCTGTGGGGTCTGATAGGGATCAGGTCTCAGGGATGCTCTGAGCACACCTACAGAATTGGGCCCTGCTGGTAAGATGGGCGCTCCCCTCCCTAGCTTGAGAACCCTATTTCAGGACTTCCAGGCTTTGGCTTGAGCCAGGGTTCCCAGCAGCTTGTTAGCTGTGGGGCAGCATCAGCACATAAGTGGCTTTGTGCATGCCGACCAGAAGAAACGTAGGTGTTTAGTGGACTTAGACACTATAGGGTTAAGTGACAGCTGAGTGGCAGTTCTGAAAATGTCAGTGGCACCTAAATACCTTTGAAGAGCTGGGTCTTATTCCAAACACAGCACTGACATTCTCAGCAGTTGTTTGGTTTGACCATGCCGGTACCCATTTTAGGTCACTGTTGTAACAATTTGTACCAAGGGCTTTGTTCAGACTACTACTGGAGGAATGGTTATTCTTCATACAGATGACCATATTTGCACAAAGGTCTGCGTGCTCCAACAGAGAGCAGTCACTAGCCCCCGTTCTCTGTTCCTTACTCGCTGTTCACCACTTGTTACTCTTTATTCTCCTGATTTAAAAGTACCAATCATCCAGGAAGAAGGCTGAGATGATACCATGTGACATAAATGACAAGTCACGGCCCTCGAATAAAGAATAATGCACAGCTCCATTTATTAATTATTATTTGTACAATGGTACTGTCCCCAGGTCACAACCAAGATCAGGGCTGGCCTTACCATGAGGCTGACTGAGGCGGCCGCCTCAGATGCCAGACAATGTGGGGGCGTCACTAGGACCCAGAGTGTAGAAAATTGTGTCTGCTGCTGGTGCATATGTATTCTCTCTGCTCTAGATGCACGGAGATGGTGGAGTGTTGTGCTGGAGGAAGGAGGCACAAGAGACATAACAGGCAGGCAGGAGAAAAGGTGAGAGGGAATAATAGAAAGCAGCAGGAGTTGCAGGGAGAGAGAGGAGGAGGAGCCTCTTATGTACCTCTCTAACATCCCCAGGAGCCTGGACTGATTAACACCAGCTTCTCAGGGAGTTTCCTGTTTCCTGCTGCTTCCCTGAACCCACTTGAGGAGAACAGGCAGTCAACTGAAGTAGTAGGAGCCAGTTAGGCCCTTAAGATGCTGATATCTTCCCTCATGCAGGCCCTGCTACCAGCCTGCTTATTTGTCCCCTTCAATTGAGTGTTGAGAGCCACTATAGCTGGCACAGAACAGCAGTCATGAGTGAAAGAAGAAAACGCCCCTCTGGGACAGCATTGAGAAAAAGAAAGAAAGCAAAGGAAGCTTTTCTATCTAAGCAGGTAGGAGCTCTCCTGAGATACATAGACACAAATGTTCACGGCCCCAGTGAGGATGTGAGTGGTGAGGAGATGCCTGATCTTCCAGTTAGTCAGAGTGCAGGTGACCTGGCAGCTACTGCAACCTCCATATCTCCATCTCAAATGGATGTAACCATGCACATTCCTGAAGAAAAGTGTAGATCAGAGAAGAGTGTGGTGGAGACGCAAGAAACAGCTGCTGCTGAGTTTAGTTCCTTAAGTCTAGATGATCCAGGACTGTGGACCAACTTGAGCAGTAGCCTGAGGAACTTCCTTGTACTGCATGGGCCACAGCAAGTGTAAAACTTCATGTTTCCCAAAGACAATGAAAGTAGAAGTTTCCATCTACACATTACTGGCATGAAATCCGCAATGGTGACAAAGTGGAGAGGCCATGGCTTATGTACTCAAAAACCCAGAATGCTGCATACTGTTTTTGTTGCAAACTCTTCCAGTCTAATGTTCCAGCCACATTGGGTTCTACAGGAACAAAGGACTGGAAAAATCTGGCTAGAAATCTGGCATGCCATGAGAAGGCAGCAAATCACCAGAGAGCATTCCAGAGGTGGAAAGAGCTTGAGATGAGACTAAGGTTAAAGGCCACCATAGATGATCAGTATCCAGAGAAGATTGCATCAAAGTCTCTTTACTGGCAAAATGATCTGAAAAGGCTCATTGCCATTGTGAGAATGCTTGCTGCCCAAAACCTAGCACTGCGTGGCACTTCAGATCAGCTGTATATGCCAAACAATAGAAACTTCCTTAAAATTGTGGAGTTGATGGCTGAGTTTGATGCTGTATTCCAGGAGCATCTAAGAAGAGTCACCACCCAAGAAATGTACACACACCACTACCTTGGAAAAACAATTCAAAATGAGATTATACAGTTACGGACAACAAAAGTCAAACAGAAGATTGTGGCAGATCTGAAGTCAGCAAGGTATTACTGTTATTCTGTGCTGCACACCTGACATCAGCCATAGAGAACAAACTTTAATGGTGCATTTTGTAACAACAACAAAACCTAGTGAAAATGTCCCTGCAATGGTGACTGTCAGAGAGCATTTTCTAGAATTTATTGACATTGATGATACTACAGGAGCTGGTATGACAAATGTGCTTCTTAAAAAGCTGGAAGATACGAGAATTGCGATTGCTGATACGAGAGGTCAGGGCTACGATAATGGTGCCAACATGAGAGGAAAGAACAGAAGAGTGCAGACATGGATCCAAGAGTTAAACCCTCAAGCTATTTTTGTCCCATGCAGTTCTCATTCATTGAACTTGGTGGTCAGTGATGCAACATCAGCTTCTAGTGATGCTGCTGAATTTTTTAATGTAATTCAAAGCATCTATGTATTTTTCTCTGTATCAACTCATCAATGACAAATTTTGAAGCAACATCTGGGAACATCCTCTCTGACACTGAAACCACTGAGTGCCACTCGATGGGAAAGTCGAGTGGAGGCGATAAAGCCTATCAAACACCACATTGGGAAGGTAGATGATGCCATAGTTGCCATTATGGAGGATAATGCTATGACGGGAACTGTTTGTGGGAGAACAGTGGCAGAGGGAAATGGAATCACCAGAAACATACATAACTTCAAATTTCTGTGTGGCTTAGTGTTGTGGCATGACATACTGTTTGAAATAAATGTTGTAAGCAATAGACTCCAAGGGGTTGACCTTGATATATCTGGAGCAATGGAACAACTGGACAAGGCAAAGTCATATCTACATCTTACTGGTCAGATGAGGGATTTCAAAATGTTCTGAAGAGTGCACAGAAGTTGGCAGAGGAACTTCACACTAAAGCTATTTTCGCACCCATTCATGAATACAAGAGTCACCGAAGAAGACATTTTGATTACGAGGCACGGGATAATCTCATAAGAGACCTTAAACAACAATTCAAAGTTGGATTCTTTTACCAGGTGCTAGATTGTGCAATACAGTCAGTTGAAGAACGTTTCATGCAGCTCAAGGAACACAGCAGTATATTTGGGATGTTGTATGATATCCCCAAACTCCTCACTATACCTGAAGAAGACCTACACCAGCAATGCAGGGCACTAGAGACAGTGTTGACACATGATGACATGCACAATATTGATGCGAGTGATTTAGGTGATGAACTGAAAGCCCTTTCAAGATACATTTCAGCAGGATCAACTCCAAAGGCTGTTCTGGAATATATGTGCACAAATAAGATGACCACCCTCTTTCCAAATGCTTTTGTTGCTCTGCGCATACGTCTAACACTTCCTGTGACAGTTGCCAGTGGAGAACGCAGCTTCTCCAAGCTGAAGTTAATAAAAACACATCTACGCTCCACAATGACACAGGAGAGGCTGGTCAGCCTTGCAACCATCTCAAGAGAGCATGAGCTGGCCCAGACTGTGGACCTTCAGCAGGAAGCAGTTCAAATCTTTGCAACCAAGAAGGCACAGAAAGCATCATTTTGATTATTCAAACGGATACAAATGCCAGTGTTTACTATGCAGACAAGAAAAGTTACATTTGCTATTCAGGCGTTTGAAAGTTAAGTGTTACTTAACATTTTTGAACAAGGCATTTTAAGTTGTTAGTTCTCCTTTATTGGGGTAGGTAACAGAGTAGTACCATGAGAGAAGTAGAACAGAAAGAAGGCAGAATTGAGACCTTTCAAAGTTTTGGCCCAAGCGAGAGGGTATGGGGGCATCATTTGAGCTCCCTGCCTCAGGGGCCAAAATGTTGTGGGCCGGCCCTGACCTAGATCAGGGCCCCAGGGTGATAGGCGCTGTACAAACACACAGTGAGAGATAGTCCTTCCCTCAAAGAGCTCACAATCAAAACAGACAAAAGGTGGGAAGGAAACAGATGCCCAAGCTGAACTGGGAATGGAAACCCAAGTCTTCTGGCTCCCAGCCTTGACTCTTATCCATTGAACCATGCTGCAGCTGACACTGGTTTGTCTAAGCTCTTTGGTGAACATGGGTAAATAGACCCTGGCCCAGCAAAGCAGGTAAGCACATTCTCAAATTTTAGCCCCACTAAAGTTAATAGGACTTCTCCGGCTGTTAAAGTTAAGAACACTTTACTGGACTAGGACTGTAGTGAATACAATAGCAGAGATCAGAATCATTTTGGGGAAATTCCCAAATGAAAGAAAGTGCTCAGAGCATTTGGTAATTTATCCACAGCAAATAAAATTCATCCAGGTCTATCATCAGGGCACTTCTGGGTTGCCCAGATATTGCACACAATATTTAAGCTGTCTAGAAAAATCACATCAGTAAAAGCCACACATTCCTTCAGCCTGAAGACTGCCAGTCCTTTGGTTGTCACTACTTCTCTAAACCCATTGTTCTCCACTTCCTTTCACATAAAATAATTCTGACTTCCATGGCCTCTCTGTCTGCTCCATCCAGCATGGATTTCAGAGCATCTACCACAGAAAATAAGCGGAATCCAAATTATTATTGGTCCCAGTTACTTTCTCCCTAGCCTGAGCCATATTTTTCTTTCAGTACATTTTCTTTTAGATTCTCTTTTCCAGTTCCCTCGACGTTTCTGCATGCAAACGCCATTTGTAATTCACTACTACGCTTGTTCTCATACCCCTAAGAAAGCCGCACGGGCAAAACAATGCTCCTAATCTCCTTTGCAATCCCTTGTGTACTTTGTTCACTTGGTTATTTATGTTTTTGTTGTACAGCTCCCATCATGACCCAGTGCCAGTTTTCATTATATGTCATGCTTTCAAAGTGGGATTGTAAATTTCTCCTCAAGGGCTGAAACAGTAGCTTCATTGAAGTCAATGGCAACACTCCCATTGACTTCTATGGGGCCAGGATTTCACCCAAACTCTTTAAATGAGAACGGAGGTTGATTCATTTGTTGTTCTTGAACCTCTAGTGTTTGACTCAATTCCTATGTTGATTTAAGGAATATGAAAATCAGACTAGATAGCAATACGGTTAGGAACAGCATTTCAGTTAGCCTGTTAAAGGATGATAGACTTCAACATTACCAGATGGATTGGGTACAGAGGGGAGACTTTTCCTTAGTTGTAAAAGGAAATTCATTTTCCCTGGGCCGTTTTGCCACCCTCATTTACACAGGTCTGATCCAAAGCCTATTCAAGTCAACGGAACGACTGCCAGTGATTTCAGTGAACTTTGCATCAAGCCCACTGAGTATTAATTTAGTCCATCAGACGTTGCAGTGAAATCAGCGAGGCAATTTGTGGAGTAAGGTACTACGTGGTGAAAGGACGGGTGACATGAGAAGGATGCTTTTTTTATTCTGCAAATTCATCTATTTTGATAACCGCTCTATGACCTTGTTATTATTCTGATTATGTTTCAAATCATAAAAAAGTAAATTTAAAGTTTGCATGCACCCTCAGAGACCTCTCATACATACCCCGAATTAAATATGCACTTGGCTGAGTTCCACAGATAACAGGCATGGGGAAATATGGTTGTGTACATACGCTTTGAATACACATGATATGTAGCTCTTCTAATCAGTAGAGCTCAAAGGGCTTTGAAGGGAGGTCAGTGTCATTACTCCCATTTTACAGGTGGAGAAACTGAGGCACAGAGAGATGTGTCTTGCCTAAGGTCCCCCAGCAGCAGAGCTGGTACTAGAACCTAGGTTCCTGAGTTGTGGACCAGTCCGCTGTTGACTAGGTCACATTGCCTCCCTGCTGGCCATAAAAGCGGTGTACTTGACCTTCTGTTGTTAATAAGGTGCTTTGCATGGCTGAAAATCAGGCCCATGATGGAGGCTGCTCGTAACTGTGGCTCTTATTTCCCCAACAGACTATATGTTTTGTGCTTCAATGCCCATACATGGAATGAATGAGGTGGAGCTCCAGAATTCAGCAGTGTCAGTGGAAATATGGTCTTTAATTGGGCCACCATTCATTAGGCAAAATTACTGAAGCCTGGATACATAGATCTAGTCTAATACCTTATTCTGTTCGCTTTCTGTTTATATGCGGTGTATTTTCATTTTTCTCAACCTAGGAACTCAATATAGACTACTGGAGTTGGAATCGGTCTGCCAAGTTTGGATCAATGTCTGAACTTTCCTTGAATGTGGGTTGTTCGTATCTGGGATTTTGATTTTCCCCATGATAAAGGCAGGGACGAGTAATGAAGGTAGGATCTGGAGCTGAATTTTCCAATAGCTCAGGGAAGTTTGGGACCATCTTTCATTTGAATTAGCTGGCAAAGTTTGTATCGCATAAAGTCCCTCACCACAACTGTGTGCTCTCCATAGGAACATGACCAAGAGCAGGTGAAGAATTTAAAGCAATACAAGCCCACTTAACAAAACTATATTTGCTTGTCAGGAAGATGACTCCGAATTGGAGTTGTGTAGGACATTGGATACGCAAGCTTAAATCTGTTGGACTAACTGTGCCCATGGGGCTTGCAGTCTGGTTAGAAGGATAAACAGAAGAAACAATAAATTATTTTTCATTAGCCTTGAAGTCAGACCAGCGGGAATTTTTCTTTTCAGAGACGGGCCCACCCTAGCTATATTTCATAAACTAGCTTCCGCCAACCCACGCCATATAAACAAAACATATAAAACACAACAAAAAAACCAAACAATAGGAACAAGAAAAATCTGCAGTTTTCTAATTACTTCTAACCCATCCAAATCAAGCAACTCCATGCTACTTTTGTCAACCATATAAACAATGTGGTACCTGAATAATTGCAAATGCATATAATCTCACCACGTCAAGAAATGTAAACAAAAGCAAAGAGGTGAACATTGCAAGATCATAGACAAAATATGGAATTTGAGATTGCCCCTTAAAGCAAAACTGTATTTTAGGCATTATTTTTATTTTTTTATTGTAGCACCTAGAGACCTCAAGCAAGATCAGGACGTTGTTGTGCCAGGCACTGTACAAACACATAGTGAGAGACGGAGCTTACAGCCAGAGCAAATACTTACGCATTATAGTGCTTATGATGATGATCACAGTGGCAGTCTGGCAGACCTGTGACGGCTACTGTCATGCCGGAATGTTCTTCTGTCTCTCTGACCATGTGAGGACATCTAAACATTGGACTCAAGGGAGGATTGGATGTTGCACTCCAACACACTTTAACAAATTCAAGTTGAAAAAAAGTGACTAGTCCAAAGCAGCCATGCAGCTGGTTTCTAGTCTAATGTGACTCTACCAAACGTTGCTTTCATTTCCTGGGTCTCACAGTGAGCTACCTCACCATGCCTCTTGCAAACGAGAGACATTTTTAAGACCTGATCAGTGCCTATGGAAGTCAATGACTGTCCTTCAACTGTCTTCAGTTGGTTGAGACTCTTACAGATTAACATTTTGATGCTGGAGCTTAAAGCCAAGTTGGGAAGGATGCCTGAAGCTGGGATCCTGTGTAAATGTAACCTGATTTTCCAAATTGCTGGGCACTTTTAGTTCCCATTGGCTTCAGTGGGAGTTGAGGGTACCCAGCCCTTTCTGAAATAACATGAGGCTTACATAGGTACCTAAATATGGCTTTAGGATTCATTAAATGGCATCAGTGGAACTATTCATAGGCTGAAAGTTAAGCACATACTTAAGTGCTCTGCTAGATCAGGACGTAGTAGTCTAACTCTCAGGCACCCATTTGTGAAAATCTCTGTCTTTATGTTTAGAAGGGACATCAGAGGTTGTAAAGCAATTATCACAGTTTCAGAGTAACTCCACCTGTATTCCCCCTCCATGCTCCACTCCAGGAGTGCCCAGTCAGGTCTCAGGTTTCCTGCCGTCACTTGTCTCTGGGTAGGGACCCTTGTCCCACTCCCTTCTGACCAGGGGTTTAAAGGCTGCACAGCCCTGGGCCTTGCACTGTGATATGCCCAACAAGTCAGTCTGCCTAAAGCAGAGTGCCTGTGATTTGAAGTCTCACTAAGGGCTTTGACTAGTCTGTTGCCAGCAGTTACAAGTTATTTTTCTGAGCAAGCACATTTATTCTTAAAGGAAAAGCAATACAGAGAAAACATTTTAAGAAATCCCTCAATAAATTTAAACACACACTAAACATACTAGGAGTCACCTATCAGTCTTATGGGGGTCCTACTAGGCCAATGTCTTTCAAACCTTTCTACAAGGGTTGGATCCCTTGGACAGAAGGTGCTGTCCATTTGCTGGATACGAAAGAAGGCCCTATGTCAGTTCAAACACAAAAGCTGTTTCTTTCTTTGACTCTCTGGAAAACCGAGCGTGAATCAGTCTATGCAAGCACTCCAGGGTGGTACCTCTCTAGAGTTGTTTACAATTCCCAGGAGTCATAAGAACATAAGAATGGCCATACTGGGTCAGACCAATGGTCCATCTAGCCCATTGCCCTTTCTTCTGACAGTCGCCGGTGCCACTGCTTTTAGTTCCTGGAGGAGTTGTGGTAGCGCTCCCCCATGGACTAGAACACAGTCATACATAAACCATTCATAAGTTTATTACAATGGTCCTTAAAGATACTGCATGGGGTTCCAATATCTGTCCCAACAATGACATTAAATTCTAATGCTACAGTGAACCTCTCACCTGTGTATTTTCATCGTGTAATGGGCCAGTCAGAAACATGGACACACCATTACACTAATGAATGGGTGACAGGGATGGGCTGAATTATTTTTGGGGATATAATTTTCAGCCGTTGTCTTCCTTATTGTCAGGTCACCAGTAAAGCTATCGAAAGCTTTATCCCAAAATGCTGGGGCCTGGTCCACACTAACCCCCCACTTCGAACTAAGGTACTTCGAATTCAGCTATGTTAATAACGTAGCTGAATTTGCGTACCTTAGTTCGAACTTACCATGGGTACAGACACAGCAGGCAGGCTCCCCCGTCGATGCCGCGTACTCCTCTCGCGAGCTGGAGTACCAGCGTCAACGGCAAGCACTTCCGGGATCGATCCGGGATCAATTTATCGCGTCTAGACAAAACATGATAAATCGATCCCAGAAGATCGATTGCTTACCGCCAGACCCGGAGGTAAGTGTAGACCTACCCTGGGATTACTGGCATTGTGTTCCATTTCTTGAATGAAAATGTGAAAACTATATGCCCTTAAAAGCCTCTTTTCAAGATACTGTTTTTATTGTTAGAGATTGGTGTGAGCTTCTCTGCAGTTTATCCATTGCTGTTAACTGGAAGCAACTTTCCACTTGCATTAACTCTTTCTATTCATACCCAGTGAGATGTTCTGGCTCTTCTGTTGCCAATATCAAAGGGTGATGAACTTGGTAGTTGACAGGACTGGACCAGCGCACCTCCTTACTGTAACTGTAAGGATCCACTCAGCTGATAACACATTCATTTCCGTGCCACAGGGAGCCAAAATTCACTGACCAGCTAGAAAATTTTGGGAAAAGTGTCCATGGAAGTGAGTGGTCTTGATTTTGTGTCCACTAGAGTAACGCTAAAGCTCTCATTGACTTCAAGGATACAGCCAGGCACACTGTGAGGCTACAATTGAGTTGGGAGAGGGGGCAGGCCAATGGATCAGGCACTAGGCTAGGAGTTAGTAGATCTATGTTCTAGTCCCAGCTGTCTGACTTTGGACAGATGGAGTAAGAGAGGAAAATTTCTCTTCTCTGTCTTGTCTTTTTACATTGTAAGATTTTACTATGTGTTTGGACGGTGCCTAGCAGAGCAGAGGTCCAACTGTGGTTGAGGCTTACAGATGTTACTGGCATGCAAATAATATCAATAAAAACAGTAATTTGCTGTTGCAGGAGAATTAGGAAGCATGTCTCTTTGGGTGAAATCCTGCTGATAGGTCTATGTTCCTAAATATAGTTGAGGAATTGGGGAAATGTACTAGCTCTACTTCATATGGGCTGAGATTTGGAGCTAAAGAAAAGTTGACTTAGGACTCTCCCATGCAAGGAGTTCTACACACATGTGACTTAGCCAGAATTGACTTGGAGCTTGAATGTCCAGTTCATTTCCCCCCTATGCTTCCAAATGTGAGTTTAAAAGAATGATCCTATAATGGAGATGAAGGAGTAGGACATTCCTTACACTTCAAAAGTTCTGCAATTTTTCTCCAAATGTAAACATTATGAGATGCAAATGGATCATTCATTCTGTGAATCTTTCTCTCTATATTTTATTTTAAATTAGTCCATTTCATACTAGATTGCTCTAAGACAGGGGGTCTTAACCTTTTCCATACTAAAACCCCAAGTTACAACAGAAAAAAAAGGTTCAGGACCACTCCCCACTAGCCACAAAGAAAGGAAAGGTGGTCAATACACCTCTGTGAGAATTCACCCCCTGAAAAGATATGGCGCCAGATTCCCAGGGGCACTACAGCAGTGTAAAAAAGGGAAATACGAGTTATGTGAGCAGGAGATCTCAGCATAATTACAATATAATACTTCTTATAAAGATTCATATTGAACAGTTAATTGGGACAGCTAGAACTGTGCATGCAACATGAAATCTACGTGCAAAGCACTAATTCCTTGAACTGAACATATGCAAAAAATCCATATGTTAGGTAGGTGAGATGACAAAAGGCTGCCTATTCAAAACAATGAGAAACAAGGTGGGTGAGATAATATCTTTTATTGGACCAACTTCTGTTGGTGAAAGAGATAAGCTTTTGAGCTTACACGGAGCTCTTCTTCAGGTCTGGGAAAGGTACTCAGAGTGTCACAGCTAAATACAAAGCGGAACAGATTGTTAAGCATAAGGAGTTAACATGTGTTGCAAGAGACTATTCAAGGTGAAGTGGGCAGTTAACACCTCTGCAGTTGCAGGACAAAGGAGGGTTAGTGGGTTACAGATTGTTGTAATGAACCATAAATCCAGGATCTCTATTGAGTCCAGGATTTTTAGTGTGTAGCACTATAACAGAGACTGACTAAGGCTAGGTCTACACTACCCTCCTGAATCGGCGGGTAGAAATCGACCTCTCGGGGATCGATTTATCGCGTCTCGTCGGGACGCGACAATCGATTCCTGAATCGACGCTCTTACTCCACCAGTGGAGGTGGGAGTAAGCGCCGTCGACGGGAAGCCGCAGAGGTCGATTTTGCTGCCGTCCCTACAGCGGGGTAAGTTGGCTGCGATACATCGAATTCAGCTACGCTATTCGCGTAGCTGAATTTGTGTATCTTAAATCGACCCCTCCCTGTAGTGAAGACCTGCCCTTAGACAGTGATTATCAACCTTTCCAGACTACTGTCCCCCTTTCAGGAGTCTGATTTGTCTCGTGTACCACCACATTTCACCTCACTTAAAAATGACTTGCGTACAAAATCAGACATAAAAATACATGTGTCACAGCACACTATTACTGAAAATTTGCTGCCTTTCTCCTTTTAGCCATATAATTATAAAATAAATCAATTTGAATATAAATATTGTACTTACATTTCAGTGTATAGTCTATAGAACAGTATAAACAAGTCATTGCCTGTATGACATTTTAGTTTGTACTATCTTCACTAGTGCATTTTATGTAGCCTGTTGTACAACTAGGCAATTATCTAGATGAGTTGATTTACCCCTAGAAAACCTACACATACCCCTGTTTGAGAACCACTGGCCTAAGACTTGTAAAGCCACTAAATGCTGGAGAAGACTGTAGCTGAGATTTTCCAAAATAAGAACTTAAAGTTAGGTGTCCAGATTTTCAAAAGCACTGAGTTTTCATTGAGGCCAATGGGAGCACTTCTGAACATCAGGTCAGATTTATTTGGGTGCCTAAATCTAGATTGAACCGATCAGGAAGCAATTTTACCATCCTGCAGGACTTTTCAAGATTTCAAGAATGTTCCAGTTTCATATCTGGATGAAGCTTAGAACTCTAGAAGGGTTGTTTTTTTTTTTTTTTGGGGGGGGGGGGTGGGAGGGAAGAGAGAGAAAGAGAGAGAGTTTAAAATTAACAGTACAGAAGAAAATATCCTAGCCAGAAAAGACCACTAAGTCTTGTTAACTGTGCAGAAGTTCTGAAAGTAGAAGTAGGACAGAATTATATTTAAAGACACAGATATCTATTTTGTGACAAGCAGGATTACCAGTGTCTTCAGAACCATAGATTAGGGGGTTAGAAGAAAATCTCTAGAGTTTTAGAATTAAGCCAGAGGGCAAAGATTTCATGCCGGTAGGATACACTGCATGCTACAATGTCTTTCTGATGAATTTGCAAATCTCCCTGAAGTCACTGGTTCATCTCATTCATGAAGCTTTGAAAAATGTGGAAAGTAGAAGCTTTTATTGTACTACTTTCCTGGTCAGAGAGACAACCTACTCAAAATGGGGGCTGGGGTGGAAGAATGGGGGGGGACTAGTCATATTCTTAGGTATTGTAACTGCTTACATTGAATATTTCAAAAAACAGGGCACCCATTTTCCGCTGTGGAAGCGAAGTATGCAGTGAAAGGGGACAAAGATGTTTGAACAATACTGCTCAATTTATTTTTAACTTATTTAAGCACAGGGAATTCACAGTAAGCCATACATGCATGTGTAATACCATCCCATTCCTAGGGTGGTGGTTGTTGTTGTTGTTGTTGTTTTTGTCTGTTTGTTTGCCTTACTCTTAATCCGACTGCTCTATTCTTCGACAATATAAAGCATTATTTACTTCCACCCAGACTCAACAACAACAACATAAAAGCCTCTCTTAATCAGGTGCCCAAATTCCTATAATGAAAATGAAACAATAAACACATAGAAATATGAGGAAGAAATTACACCCATTAAATACATGGAGACTGATGACAGATATGATGGCTGCCTATTCAAGCTGGAAATTTTACACATGATTGAAGCTTTATTTAGTCTAATGAAATGTGCTTCCTGAATATTGCATCTGCGTGACTGTGTGACCCAGAGCACAAAAGACAGTATTATGTGATTAGACTGAGATCATTCTCATTTAAAATCATTGTGATCGAATTTTAAGTTTTTCATTAGCAGGATCTACTTTCGTGTCCATTGCCTCTTTTATTGCAAATTACCCTTTCAGGTCTTGTCCTTCCACATTCTTGTTGGAAACTCTGCACGGATTAACAGCAAAAGGGGCGTTAAGTTCATTGATCCTTGTGCAGAGTTCTTCATATGAAACTCCAGGGCATTTTCGGGAAACCGTTGTACCTAGGATCCCCTATTTCTGTAATTTGTCATGTCTGTGTGAACTCTGAAGGCCAGATCCTCGGCTGGTGTAAACTGGCGTGACTCCATTAAGTCACTACTGGTGCTAAATCTTCGAAGTCAATGGAGCTCTCCTTATTTTCACCAGCGGAAAGGCTCTGGCCTTCTGTGTTTTCCTAGAAAGACAATAGAGCTACAGCAATTTACACCAGCTGAAGATCTGGACTCGATTGCTACATTTTTTTTTTTTATCGCGCCTCACCCTAATGAGTTGTGTCTTAACAACATTAAAGCGATGTGGTGTTCCAGACTGGAAAGCACCAGGCACATAGAAAACACCAGAGCCATTAAATCACATTTGATTTATGCAGAATCTAATGTGCTTCATAACACAATTTTATGAGCTATTGAGTTTTTTGGCGCCATAAAATGATTTTGTTAATGGGTTTCAGCAGTTGTTACTTAAGGTGACATTAAAAAGTGATGAAGGGAAAAGTAAATCCAAGATGTCAACTCACTTCTCAGGTCTGCAGCTTTTTCCTTTCCTAGCTGGGGCGCATCAGTTGGGCTATTCAAGCATGAAACAGATTCACTGTGGTCTCTGGATTTAACGGAGTGCTCTGCAGACCCTATACTTTTGGCTGAATATGAAATTGCTGACCACAATATTGAGTTTCAGCTTGTTTGTTAGATTGACTGATGAACACTCAGGACCAGACAGATCAGCCAGACACTAAATCTATCTACTGTACATGTTCAGCCAAACTAAAGCTGTATCAACCACTTAAAACTACATTTCAAGAGTGTACTGTATAATTTCCTACTTTATAAATCACAACTTTCAGTGCCTCCAGCAATCGTACCCCCACCTCCACAAGACGTCTGAAGGCTATTTGTGCACCTGTAGGCCCCATGCCTCGTGGCCATGTGGAAGAGTCATACCTCATAACTCTTTGGCACTCTTGTATTGCTGCTCCTAATTAAAAATTAGGGGGAAGTAATCAAATCAGGAACAGTCTCTCCTTAAAAGGGGGTTTAAAAATGTCTCGATTCAAACCTGGTTGAACTCTTTGCTCAGAAGACTCTTTATTGAGTGTCGTGTAAGGTATTCAAGTGCATGCAGACTTTGGACCGCCTCTTTCTGAACATGAGGGGCACATTACTAGGAACCCAGGAATTGCCAGACTGGATTAGACCATCTAGACCAGCATCCTGTCTCCAAGATTGGTCAGTACCAGAAGAAGGTACAAGAACCTTTCATGAGGCTGATGTGAGTTAATCCACCCCCCAATACTAATTCTCTTCTTAATCCTTCCTAATTAAAAATGGGCTTAAACCCTAAAACATGGCCTTTAAGATCCATCCCAAAAGTTTATGTTAACATTCATTATTACAAGTCTGGATATAAATGTCCAATCCTGTTTTGAATCTTGCTAAGTGCTTGGCCTCATTATTCATAGAATCATAGAATAGCAGGGTTGGAAGGGACCTCAAGAGGTCATCTAGTCCAACCCTCTGCTCAAAGCAGGACCAATTCCCAGCTAAATCATCCCAGCCAGGGCTTTATTCCCAGAGTGCAGACCACTTGCCAGTACTTGGCTTCCAGAATTAAAGCAGCAGTGATCGCTCAATTTTCAAACAGGCCTCCACACTTGTGGCCACAGTTTTGTACCTTTTTGGGGTGGGGGAGAGGGGATTGTAGAAACCCACATTTGTAGGCACAAGTGGCATTTGGTCTCATGAATCAACAACTTGAGCGGGATGTGTAAATGCTTTCTGACATGCAAGCAAACTATTGCATGTAGAAAATTATAGGTATATATTTGGGTCATGTGACAGGGTGTATACTAAATCACACCATGATACTAGCAGGCAGATAGTTAATTCTCCCGTCAGATCGCCCATCAGTGTTCCCCTGAATTACATTTCTTTTCTATAAAGGAAACGTTCTCTAGTCAGGGTACAGTCCCCATCCTAAATGGTTGATCTACAATTGGACAAAAGCATTCCTCTTTGCGGAAAGTTAAAAGCTGTCGACAAATACTTTTTAAGTCTCAGTGCAGTGCCTGGCACTGAAGAACGGTGGAGAGAAAGAACAATAATGCACTGCAGGACAACTCACATTTCCCAATCAAATTAATTATATGGGATGTTTTGGCCCAGCAAACATGAATTTGGGGCATGACCATAATACATGTTCTGGCCGCCAGCGATTATCATCTGCTCTTTAGTCACATCTTGGATGAGGAATGGGTCTTGTGATGTTACGGTAAATGAACAGAATGTGGGTAAGGGGATGCCTATGGTCCTGAGCCATACACAGAGAGCACTTCAATCAGGATGCACCTCAAAAGTATCCATAAAAAGATTTGGGTGCCCACCAAAAGCCCCATTGAAATGAATGGGAGTCTTCCTATTGTCTTCAATGGGCTTTGGATCAGGCCCAGAATGACTCTGTGCCTCTGTATCCTATCCCTTAGTCTACTCAAGCAGTAGAACATGGATGCCAACAGGCGTGTATACCTAGAAGCATAGTCACTTTAGGAACCATCATAAAAGATCAGAGCAATGGTCCATCGAGTTCAGTATCCTGTCCCCAAGAGTGGCCAATACCAGATGGTCCAGAGGAAGGTTCAAAGACCCCTTTGGAATAATTTTTTTGCAGAAGAAATCTCTTCCTAGCCCCAGGAAATTAGTTTTTTTTTAATGTTCTGAAATATTAGGGGTTATTTCCTTTATATAAACTTAATAGGAAGCAAAAGGAAAAACTGAACCATCCCTCCCCATGCGAAGATTGTCTGATAGCTAAAGGAGCAGCTGAATACAACTCGTAGATAAAAACTAGAGACAAGACGAGACACAGACATTTGGGTGGGGCGTGGGGGGGGGGGTTGAGTTCTTGGCCTATGGGAAAAGGGGGGTCATTTCTCCTTTCAAGTTTCCTCTGCTCAGTTGTGACTCTCAAACTGAAAAAAAAAAATCCCTTTCCTTCCTTTAAAAATCCCTTTCCTTCCTTTAAATAATTCTTACCTGGTTTCTGCTGCATAATTAATAATAATAATAATAATTTTTAAAACCCCAGCACTGCCACAAAACACTGTCATTACTTGTATGCCAGTTTCCCCACAGCAAATCCTCATACAGCCTGAGTATCTGTGCTTCACTATAGTGTGGGTCTCTCCTCCCTCAGGCATCTTTTGAGGTCTATCTCCCTAATCCTGCTCTGTTGGCCCAAGGGAATAAATCAAAATGGCTTATGATGACCCTCCTCAGTACATGGTCTAAGCTCAGCCAATCAGCGATTGTGAACAAACCCAACCAGCTCACCTTGTGACTCAAAAAATGTCAGTGGTATTTGTGCTGACAAGATGGTGGCACTGGCAGGGCCAGATTAACCTTTTGTGGGCCCGGCGCCAAACATATTTGTGGGCCCCCAAGGAGGCAATGGAGCATGGCGCGGGGAGACCAGTCCCCAGAACAAGGGGCCAGCCAGGGGTAATGGGGCACGGCATAGCAGGAGTGGTCCCACTCCGCCCAGACCAGTGTGAGGGCACTATTTAGAAATCGGCGGTTGCCAGACGCACAGTGGCGCGCCTGGCCCTGTGCTGCCAGCGTGCCCCTTCCCCTCGGGGAGCGGGCCCATGTTGTGCCACACAAACCCCCCCCCCCCCCCCCCGCCCAACACCCACCAACTCCGTATGGCCAGAGCCTCCCTGGACCCACTATGCCCAGCACCCACCCCAGGCCCCTTCTGAGCATGGGCCCGGCTCCATGGCACCACTGGCGCCATTATAAACCCACACTGGGCACTGGTGCTGTTGGGAGGGAGAGAAAATCTATGTCCGACCTAAATGAAAGTTTTGCTGATGCAAATAATTGTTTTGGGAAACACTGCCACCTTGGAAAAAGGGCAGATTTCAAGAGTTTTGAATGTTGTGAAAAACGTTTTGCACAGCGGTGCTGCCCTGGGCCTATACTGTGATCCCCCTACCCATGCTGAATGGTCCTGTGATCCATGAATACTCCCATTGTCTTCATCGTGTATATAGATATTAGAATCTCACCCTAGATGTGTACATTAAATAATAAAATGGGCATCCTATCAGCTGGGGCATTACTTTCCCCAAAGATACTGAGGGATTCTTCTGTGTGAAGACACTTTCATGAGCATTTCTTATTGCATCCTTTGGTGAGAATTCTTTGGAAGTAGCAGGGGTGGAGAAGGCATGGAAATAGATTTCCATGTGATCCGGGTGAGAGTTTTTGCCTAAGACTACAAGTGAGCATTTCCCTCAAAATTTTAAATATATACACCGGGGCCAGATCCCCAACTAGTGTAAAGACTTCAATGGAGTGACACAAATTTGCATCAGCGGAGGCCCTGGAGTTCATAGGCCTCATTAAAATCACAGTATCTGGTAGGGTTGGTTTTTTTTTTACATAGCGCTGTAACATACAGCAAGCATTGAGTGGAGAGGGAATACTGGCAAGAGTATGGTACACTGCAGATGAACTGGAGGGTGGACAGATTTGCAGTGTTGTAAAACACATGGGAAAAGTCCCTTCTGTTTTACTTATTTTTTTTTCTCCCCCTTATTAATTTACCACAACCACAAGCCATGTGTTCCAGTTCCTGTCTGGGAAAAGAGGCTGGCTGGGCCATGTTGTGACTTAGTCAAGCCAGTGATCAAAAAACAGCTGGAAAACCCCAAGAAATTCTGAAATGCTCATAAAAGAATCAAGAAGTGTTGTTTGCAAACCACTCGGAATAGTGAGAAGTCCATTCTGGTCTTGTTATTGTGTTTCTTGTGATGTGCGAACAGCTGTAATGAAGGACATCAGCAGTTGTGGATCAAGGGGATGGAATGTTTTCAGGGAAAGTTCCGGCCTCCAAGTGATTGGATTTATGGTCTGACAGAAAGTTAATGTTTTTACACAAAAATAATTGGTGTGAATTGTCTTCACTACTAGCCCTGGCAAAGAGTATATTAGCAGCGCCTGCGGACATTTCCACTTCTTGCTAATGCAAACATGTCCCCGCAGCAAAAGTGGAATGGAAAATAACAGCATTCTGTAGGGCATGGGGAGTTGTCTTGTGGGTTCACCGCTTTCACATATATTCAGCTGCCCGTGCGTCACTACCCACAGAGCACCACATGTACTTTTCTTCTCTAACGGCTTTTGGTAGAGGTGCCCTTCTGACTAGGTAAACTCTTAAACGCCTAGTTAAACTACATCTGCCATAGCCCCCATAGGGCTAGATTGTGGCTATAACATTAGCACCAAGCAACGGGCATTGCCAAAGGGGTGGGTGGTCCAGGGACAAAATGGTGACTCATGAAATCACAGCTCCGCCCCTACTTTCCCCTTGCTCTGGTTTGGGGTTGGGGGCAAGAATCATCAGTCCCTTTCCCTGATACAGATCACGTCCCCCTCCCTGTGAGAGGCTATGGTGGGGTCTTGGCTCCTTACTCTCTGAACCCTGGCCCAGCTGTGGTGCCACCCTCTGTGTTGGAGGGAATAGCAGCCCCACAGAGACGCCTTTTACCACCCCCAGCTGTGATCCATGATGTAGTAGCCAAGATTAAGGGGACATTTTATGCCCCTATATTCCCCTCAGTCACACAGGACAAATAACAAACTTGCATATAATGAGCAAAAGGGATGAATGTAAACTATGACAGACAAGGACTGATTATCCGGATATTTTAAAGATACACATTTATTTTTAAAAAAAGTCCAAACCTTTTAGGGCTTTATATCTCAGCCAAGAGAGAATAAAAAGCACAAACCCACTATTTTTATTCCCAAGAATATATTTTTGTGAACTGTGAACCTTGAAGACGACTAATAACTTTAAGAGGAAGAGGAAGAGGCAATGTGGCTCTATTCACAGCTCTGCCACTGGCCTATGGGCAAGTCATTTCGCCTCCTTGTGCCTCAGTTTACCCAGCTGCAAAATGGGGATAATGATACTGACCTCCTTTGCAAAGCACTCGATTGATGAAAAGTGCTATGTAAGAGCGGGGCACTATTATTGTAAAGGAACTTTGAGATTTGAACACCCACACATATGATACATCCAACATTTCAAATATGGCCCAGTCCTAGTATGAAACAATAATATAATTAGCAAAGATATCCCATCTCTTAGAGCTGGAAGGGACCTTAAATGGTCATGGAGTCCAGCCCCCTGCCTTCACTACCAGGACCAAGTACTGATTTTGCCCCAGATCCCTAAGTGGCCCCCTCAAGAATTGAACTCACAACTCTGGGTTTAACAGGCCAATGCTCAAACCACTGAGCTATCCCTCCCCGCAATGGATCATTCTGAACACTAACACTGTTTATACTGCCATTCTCTTATCCTATTTTCTTCCTGCTTTCCCAGCAGCTTTTCTTTTATCTGCTTTGATCAGGAAGAGAGAGGGGTTTTTTTTTTTTAGTTTTTGTTATGAGGCCCAGCTGCCTTCCTGCTCTGCTTTTACACACCCATCCAGCCCCTCCCCCCAACCTTTTATAATAATTAGCAAAAAACAGACAAGTGTGTTTTAAAACAGAAAAAAATGCAAACTATCAACTATGGAGGATTGAAAACCCAGACAACTGGTTGATTCAGTCAGCCCTTGCTTGAGGTTCAAATAACACTGAGTGCATTAATCAACTGTGGTATTTGCTTTATGATTATATTGAATGGTCTACAATCCTCTCTATTCCCATGTTCTTTTAGCAAGGGATGGGTAGAGAAGGGGAGCAGTGAAATACAAGTCTCAGGGCAGGTCTTCACTACTGGGGGGTCCATTTAAGATACGCAAATTCAGCTACGCGAATAGCGTAGCTGAATTCGACGTATCGCAGCCGACTTACCCCGTTGTAGGGACGGTGGCAAAATCGACCTCCGCGGCTTCCCGTCGATGGCGCTTACTCCCACCTCCGCTGGTGGAGTAAGAGCGTCGATTCGGGGATCGATTGTCGCGTCCCAACGAGACGCGATAATTCGATCCCTGAGAGGTCAATTTCTACCTGCCGATTCAGGCAGGTAGTGTAGACCTAGCCTCAGTGTTATGAGGTTCAGTTCATGATACGCTAATCCCGCCTTCTTTCTTTCTTTCTTTCTTTCTCATGCGAATGCATGTGCTGTCCAGGCCAGGAGACACACATTTCCAAATGAACATGGGTTAAAAGATGAGTACATTTAGTTCTTGCCATCTGACAGTTGTTTTGTGGCCTACATGAAATGAATTATTCCACAACCTAGCGACCAAGGATAAACATTTGCAAAAAGCACAAAGGCCCGGATCCTCAAAGATATTTAGCTGCCAGTTTGCCTCTTAAGGCACCTAAATTCACCATTTAGTTGTCACTGACATATTTAAAACCTCCACTTAGCAGCTGCTTAATCCCATTGGTGCCTAAATCCCCTAGGTACCTAATTTTCTGCTGGTTGGCATGTTGCAAAAGCCACCAAAGTGCTGATGCTGCCCCACAGCTAACAAGCTGCTCAGACCTGTAGCTCAAACCAAAGCCTAGAGGGAGGCCCCGAAGCGGGATTCTCAACCTGGGCAGGGGAATGCCTATCTCGCCAGCCAGGTCCGATCGTGTAGGTGGGCTCAGAACATCCCTAAGACCTGATCCCTGTCAGACCTCACAGTAGGAGGGCCAGATGCAGGGCATTAATAGGTAGGGACGGGGGGAGGGGTCAGCACAGCACCCACACAAAAGACAGCCTGGATCACAAACAGGGTAACTGCGAGAGAGGTATCTAGCATGAGTAGAAGACAGAGAGAGAAGGTTTTGGGCCTACTACATGATGCTGTTGCCTCTCTCCAGCGTCTTTAATAGCTGTCTCTATTGATACAGCAATTTCTAGTGCACGTTAGGGCCAAACCAGCCTCAGTTAGTAGCTGGTTGTGGACTTTTTCATTTTGCATTCTCCACACCAACCAGTCTCCTAATGTAAAACCACCACCTTTCCCCTGGGAGTTACCCCATTCGAGATGCTACACTGTTCCAAAGTCTCTCAGCAGAGATGGGCTACTTTACTACTGAGCTAAAAAGTCCATTTTCTCCAAAAAGCCAGACATTTAAAATCCTTTAAAAAAACTTTTCTCTCCATGAGCAGTGTACTCACAGTTACCCTTTAAATTTCATTTCCACTACTGTTACTACCCAGCTCTTACCTAGCTCTTTCATCAGTAGGCCTCAAAGAGCTTTACTATGGAGCTCAATATCATTATACCCATTTCATGGATGGAGAAACTGAGTTCCCTTTGAGTTCCCTCCCATTTCACTGTATTCCTGGTTAGGATCCTGTTCTTGTCACTGATTGTAGTTTCTTTTGCTCTTTCCAAAGCATACTTAATGTGATGGGGATACATGGGCACAGGGATTTTTCTTTATGGTTTTTTATTACAGTTTTGGTCTGTGCAGAATAGAGAGAGGGAGAGAAGCAGAAGCAGGAAGAAGAGTGTGAAAGGGAATATGATGTTCAATGTATACCATGTTAAACGTTCTGTCACTATCAGTCACTTTGGTGCTAATGTGGAGTCAATGCACCATTCATTTATAATTAGAGACAGCCAGGGTCAAGTTCAGTCTGCTGGCAGAAAGAAAGCTAAAGGAGAGGCCTGTGTGTATTGTCTTCTGATGTTAAGTCTGAGAAATACTTGCTGATGATTCAGCCTGTCTGATGCTGAGCTGTCTTTATTGCTAACAATAAAAAAGATAACATTTTAAAAGCTTTTAGACACAGAGTGAATTTTAACTACTAGCGCTGTTCAACTGGATGGCCTTGTGGCCAAATCATGATTCAGGACCGGATACATCTCCCTTTAGGGCACCCCACGTTCTGTATCCTGATTTTGGTAAGATAGCTGTTTGTCCTGTATAACAGTTTTTAGGACGTGTTTTTCAATGCTATTGATTTTGAAAAGAGCTGCTATTTTTCAGCCCAACACCATTTTAGAGTGAGAATTCATGGGTCTAATATATATATATATATTAGATGTGGGCCTAAGTTGCAGATGTCAATAATACTTCAGCTTCCCCTTCTTTCAGTTCGCACTCAGTTACATCTTTTGCAGGCACAAAAGTACTCCCTTCCCTCGGAACTTTCGGCTTATATCAGCCCAACTCCGGATAGAATGCTAACGAATTCTTGAAATCACACTTCACACCAAAGAGAAACCGCAGGGCACCTCAAATAAACAGGGCTAGGCTACCGCAAACAAACAGCTTTCCTTATAAACAGGCAG
Source organism: Trachemys scripta elegans (assembly GCF_013100865.1). Classification (NCBI taxonomy): domain Eukaryota; kingdom Metazoa; phylum Chordata; order Testudines; family Emydidae; genus Trachemys; species Trachemys scripta. The sequence goes on from NC_048300.1 coordinate 11,983,605, forward strand.
TGTGTGACTCAGCCCAGGCTAGTCACCATTGGGAGAAAGAGTGCCAAAGGTGTGGTGAGTAACAAGCAAATGGACTGTAACCAAAAGAATTAAGGCAAACACTTGGAGATGACAAGAAGCGAGTAGATGAAAAGCTCAGAGCTCCTCTTGGTCTGTCTGGAAGGAACAAAACATAAATAAAGTTCAGATTACATCGCTGCTCATCTGGATGTTGGCTGTTTCCCTGGTTCCTATCCTCTAATCTAATTTACTCCCCACCTCCAGAGACAGATCCACCCCATTACTCATATGCTATAATGGTGGCACCTAAGGCCCAGATAACACTACAAAAATCACCAGGGTTAACACATGGCCAAACTGTGTTATAACATGTTCTTTACTTGTGCACATGGACAGAAAAACCATTTTATAACCACGTTAGAGAACCATATTTTAACCTTGGGATGCTGTATGAGCCTGATTCTGAATTTTTTGCACATTAAGAATTCCCCTGGGAATCCACTGATATTTTGGGTGCACAAAGGATAGAAAACGAGGTTCTGAGCGCTCTCAACTCCCAGTGACTTGAAGGTGCTGAAAGCCTTGCAGGATTGAGCAGATTGCAAGCAAAGCCTTTCTTGGTTGAATGTTAAAATATTTGCTACCAAGTATCATCTGAAGTTCTGCACTAAAGAATTAGCAAGAAGACCGTGATAGAGTGGGGTGGTACTGCATGTTTATGTTTCTATTATAGGATTTAGCCACTTTTCTCCCAAGATTTTTGTACTTTACACAACTTCTTTGCTCTCCTTTGCATTTTCTTTATAAACTAGTTCTCATTTTCTTTCTTTTTCACCACCACTCTTTCCTTTTTTTTACCCCTCTGGCTGCTAACTACCCTCCAATGTGAAAGGTTTGAAGTAAATTTCTCCTTTTCGGATTTCTTTCATTCCCTACTTAATCCTTCCCATAGACTCAAATGAGCCCCCAAGGTCAGATCCTACTTCTGCCTCAAAGGTAGAAAGATACATTCTTCTCCATCAGTATTACCCATGATCATACAACCAGTTATGTTGTTTGGTTGGTGAAAGGCCAGACCAGTTAGTGACAGCAGTGCAAGTTAGATTTTACATGGTAACAGAAGAGCTAAATTAAGGCACTCTAGGCCCATGTCTAGGGCCCAGCTCCTGGAGTCACATGATTTCAGAATCACATCTTTCACAAGTCTTCAGCTGCTACGATTGCAGAGGAAACTTCAGAACCTGAACGGAGTATAACCAGTGCAGTGGCATCTACCTGAGTCTACAGACAGTCTGAAACAGTAGTTCAAAGGGGTGTGACCTGCCCTATTTATTTTTGCCAGACTGTTAACTCTGAAACCTACTGCCCTGGGAAAGCTCCCTTTCATAACCACTCCAGTAGGAGACTTTGTGTGTGGTGGCCCTAAATCTCCAGTGTGTCAGTTAAGTCTGTTGAATACTCAGATGATAAATGAAACTGAGTTTAATGTTGATTGATTGGAGTCCAAATATGAACTGTCTATTCTTGGTTGTATTTTTTCTACAATTTAACAGCCAAACACCTTTTGGCTTCTCCTACTTTCAGATATTAAAGTTAAAGAAGCCTCAGTACTGTGGAATTCTCCAACACTGGATTAGCACGATCGCCCTTAATTAGTCACTAAAAACCCAAGCAACTCATTGGAAAATATTCCCATAGGACAGATGTAAAATACTGGTACTGGAATAAGAGGCTTTGAATAACTTTGATTCCTAGCCCCCCTCTTACTGCCAAAGAAGAGCTAACTGACTTAAAGCCGTTTTAATTCTTGAATAAGGAGAAGACTTGTTAAGCTTGCATAACACATTCAGAATAGGGTATATATGACTCACCTATGTTGTAAGGACAGACCCACTTAACAAAATGCTTCACCGCTTACTATTGACACCAGTAATGTGTTTGTCAATTAAAACACAAAATTACTAGTCTTCATGTGAAAACATGCACAGAAAGAGTTTAAACAACGAGGAGTCCTTGTGGCACCTTAGAGACTAACAAATGTATTTAGGCATAAATAAATTTGTTAGTCTCTAAGGTGCCACAAGGACTCCTCATTATTTTTGCTGATACAGACTAAAAACGGCTACCACTCTGAAAGAAAAAGTTTACTATTCAGTTACTAGACCAATTTGATATTCATTGCACACTGATATATCTATACCTATATCTATATCTATATCTATATCTATATATATTTCCTAATGTTAGTTTTGATCACGTCACTCTGGAGCTGGGATTACACCACTTTCAAGTTTGATGGCTCTGATAACATAGGCTAGAGGTTTTTTAAAAAATAAATATATTAAATTCCCCTTTGGTTCCCAAGGTAACAGTTTTGATTTTGATCTTGGAAGAACCTTGTAGTATGAAGGCCAAAATAAATTGGGACTATTAAAGGAACACAATATTAGAAATTCCATGAGAAAAGTGTGTGAGCATATGTACATGTGTTAGATAGATAGATAGATAGATAGATAGATAGATAGATAGATAGATACTCTGGATAAAATTTTAAATAAAATAATAAAAGGAGCTTGACTGTCAGAGATCCCAAGCACCTTCAGTTGTCATTGAAGTGAGTGGGAGCTGTGATGTTTAACACTTCAGAAAGTCAGACACCTTATTTAAGTGCCTAAATCTGCCTAGCTTTTATCAGCCAAGTTTGGCCTATATGTATGTATGTCTATATATAGCAATGGTACAGAATAATGCACAAGTGCATTGAAAACTCTCCTAAACCGAAACTTTATTAAAAAAAGATCTTCATAAATAATAAATCAGAAGTCTAGGGGGTTGTTTCTTTGTTGCTGGGCTTTGTATGAATGTGTGTGTGTGTGTGTGTGTATTTCTTTACATAGGCACATCACTAGCATGAGCTTGTGACTCACTGAGTCGCATATGACTTCTCCTAGGACTGTGGCTCATGTACATTATGTATCACAGGGCAAACACTGAGACATTCAGCCTTACTGCTACTGGCACTCATGGGAAAATCCTCCCTCTCATGCAACGCTAGGAGGAATAGTCTCCCGAGAAGAACCGGCACCTCCATGACAGGCATGTCCTTTCACACTGTGGTATAATGCAGCGCAGTACGCTTTGAAGGCCCAAGATGGTGGTGGTCCTGACTTATCTTTCAGTAGATACTGATCCTTATCACAAAGCCATAACAAACTATATGCAGCAGAGTTGAAGGAACTCTTACCACTGATTTAAAAAAAGACTGACATGAGCATTGAGTTAATTTGGGCTTTGAATGGTTGGATTCTTCTTGTCAGGTCAGATTTTAAGGGGCACATACAGCTAAATATTAGACCAAGCCTGCTCAGTTATAATAGACAAAATAAGGGATACATTTTCAGAGTGATGTCCAGGACATCAAATATACAGCTCCTGTCATTAATGACCTTCTAATTCCCAGGCTTGAAAATATAGTTTTGACCGTTAAAAAATTTATGGAGGAAAATGGATGCTACCCCGGTACTTCTACTCAGTCATATAAAAGTCTTCCTTGCTAAGCCCTGGATTTTCTGCTTTGGACTCTCAAGTAAAGAAAACATGAAATCATTCTGTGTTTGGAGGAAAGTGGTGCAAAATGTTATCTCTGAGCCGTGATATTTGGCTTCCAGTGGACACCGAAACTTGACACAAATCAAACGTCAAACGAGCTGATAATGGACAGGAAGGATTAGTGTTGACACAGCAGACCTGACCTCTGCCAGCAGTAACTGTGTCTAAATACAGCCATGTCTATCCAAAATCACCCCAGGCATATGAGCAGTAGAAGCTGTAGGTAAAGATATAGGAAACGTGGTGCATTAGGACATTCTCACGCCTAATTGGTCTGACAGCTCAGTCTGCATGGAGGACAGTGTTTATTTACTCATTGTTGTGTGATGAGCAAGTAGAAAGATGCCTGCTTTAGCCCACGCTGATATTGGTCCAAACACTGTCTGGCTCCAGACACAGTAAACCAGGACAATACAGCACAAAAACTTCCTGTTCACCATCACTTTTAAGTCTGTCCTGGCACAGATATGCAATGATCTCAGATCACAGTTGGGTCTAATAAGGAATTTATCTTCATGGAAATGTGACCTCTTGCTACCAGAAGTCTACAAAAATACAAGTAACAATGGACAAATGGAGATAAAGGTTTATCCTGACCAACTGTTGCATTTTCAAAACAGTTCTATAATTCTATAATCCCGGCAGTGAAAAGACTACGATTTGATACAGGGTGCTGCTTGAAGGCCTTTGCAGTGTTATCAGGGTCATTGTTGAAAGAACGGACCCCTTTTATTTTTTAACTTGGATTCTCTTTCCTTTTGAATGTAACTGGCAAACATTCCACATCCTTTTTGAAATCCCAGGACCATTTTGGCCACAGGAACAGGGATTTTATGAATTTAAAATTTTCAGTTATAAGTGGTTTCCCCGTCCTACCCCTACCCCCAAAACTAAGAGTTCATACCATATATTACTTCATATGTGCTTTTAATCTTGACTTTAATATATTTTATTGGAGCTAACTTTTAGTTACAATTTAATAACTGCAGCCTGATTTTGCCTCAAGCCATATTATAATGAATAAACAACTTTTCCTGTGATTCAGTTGCATTTATACAGCTGTCTCTGAAACAGCTGCCTGACTTTTCTTACCAAATGGGAAGAATTGCAGTTTAATCAGTGCAGACCGGCCAGCAGCATTCTTGGAGAGTATTTTACATACCAACAAAGGTTTTGTGTGTGTGGAAATTAAGCCAAATGCATGACTATGCCTCCAGGTATCTTGCTTTGTGTTGGTGTCTCTTTAAAGGAAGTTATCCTGGCTGCCACAAACCAGTTCAGAATAAATGAGGACCACATCTTCAGATGTATTTGTACAGCACCTAGCACCGTGGGGCCTCATTCTTAATGGTGGCCTCTAGTCATTGTCAGAGACAGTCTCCAAAACTAGATGGACCTCAGGTTTGATCCAGTCTGGCAATTCCTGTGATTTCCAATGTATCTAGTACTGCAAGCAGAAGTGTCAAAAGAAAATTTACGATCTGTCTAGACTCTAGAGCAGGACGTCTGATGAGAAATGTTTGGACAGTTCAGAGTAGGTAGATCTAATTGTTTTGGACTGTTAGTTGACGTTCTATCTCTAGTCTTAAACAGCGCCATCACTTTGGTCACAGGAACAGAGATTTCCTTATGTTTATATTGGCCAAGTACAGTTAAGCTAGACAATGTAAAGGTCAGTATCATTTTAGTAGCATAGAAGCGACTATGCTAAAGCCTAGCGTTTAGCATCTGAGTTTGCCATTGTGTACTATATATTTTCAGGAGCCTGGATTGACTCAGACGGAGCTGAGTGCTTGTGCAAATAAGTACCTATCAATGATCAGAGTGGTCCCTTTGAGCCTTACAAAACTTGACATTATATGGTATCCAACTGTCATCTTTAGTATAACCTAGAATCAAGCATATGAGTTTGAATCTACAAAGATACAGGGTGAACTTCTGCCCCCATGAAACCAATGGCAAAACTCCCACTGACTTCACTGGGGAAAGATGTCACCTACGATTTCCAGGTGGAATATAAATATCAAACTAACTAATTATTATAATATAATATAAAACTAAAAAACCCATGGAATATAAATGGAATATAAATATAAAACTAACATCATTTATTATAATATAATATAAAACTAACAAACCCATGCAGCAAAACGGTATCTAGCCTTGTTAGATCTTAGGAATACACTCACAGATGAACTGACTTTGCTAATGAGCAGATGAAAAAGGACTTTATTTCCCATGTCCATGTTGACTCAAACCCATGCAGATACTACACTTGAAAATTCAAATGGAAGAAAGGCAACAACAATTTGACTCTGGGAGATGTAGAGAACCACTGTCCAGGCCAACAGCTGGGCAACCACTCCACCTGCGAACTGACAACAGCTGGAAGCCAGCAAGAGTCATGTTCAGGTCTTGAGGAATCAGACACTAAAGGAATCACTGAGATTTATTTGAAACACCTGAGCATCATAGATCCCCTGTTGAGAAGAAGTTGAAAACTCAGTTTCTCCATGCCCAGAGAAGGGAATTTAGTTATATATTACATTTCTACTAAACAAAATAGCACTTGGGCTTTAGGTGCTGTTAAAAAACTCTTAAAAATACATATAATAAAAACAGACATCAGTACTTCTCTGAAGGTAACATTATCCTGGCAGCAACGTAAATATAACAAAGAGTTAATTAACCTCAACAACAAAATCACCATCAGAGTCCCCCATCAACCACTCCTAATCTCACCCATCTCCCAGCTCCTTTAGGCGCAGGAGATATAAAACAAGTCTTCCAGTGCATCTAAAAAAAAAAAAAAAGCACCTCAAACTCTCACAGACCAAGGTGGGAAGTGAGTTCCAAAGGGGGCGGGGCCCTAGTAGAGAACATCCTGTCAGCAGACCCCCTCTTCTTTACACCACCAGGGCTCCAGCTCAGGTCCCTCTGTGGCAGAAAGTCACTGTCTCCTAGTTAGGAAGTAGGGTGACCAGATGTCCCAATTTTATAGGGACGGTCCTGATTTTGGGTCTTTTTCTTATATAGGCTCCTATTACTCCTCCACCCCCATCCCAATTTTTCACACTTGCTGTCTGGTCACCCTATTAGGAATGTTCCAGGCCATTGAAGGGCTTTGTAGATCTACATGTGTCAAATTGAGAGATTTGAAAAAATATATAAATGTCTATTGACCAGTCGATACGCTATGTCAAAGTTAAAAATGCTGGGTTAGAGGAATTCAGTTATCTATAAAGAAACTGCGTAAGGAGAAGTTTCATGTTACTAATGTGGCAGCAAATACATTCTCTCGCCTAAGTTAAGCTTTGTTCTGTGCAACCAGTGATATAGATGTTTCTAGAAAAACAATGAGGAGTCTGGTGGCATCTTAAAGACTAAGATTTATTTGGGCATAAGCTTTCGTGAGTAAAAACCCCCACGAAAGATGCGCGCATCTGAAGAAGTGGGTTTTTTACCCACGGAAGCTTATGCCAACATAAATCTGTTAGTCGTTAAGGTGCCACCGGACTCCTCGTTGTTTTTGTGGATACAGACTAACATGGCTACCCCCTGATAGTTGGCAGATATTTCTAGAAGCCAGGAGAGAGTCAGATTGAGCTGGGTGCTTATGAAGTGAGGATACTGGGATCACAAACCTCTTTGAGACCCTGCAATTAACATAACTGTCAGGATAAGTTAATCACAAGCCTCCCACTTAAGACAAAAGGGATGTGTGTGAACATGCCCAGGAGTTTTGGACTGAGTGGGTGGAGAGATTTTGCTCAGTATTGTTTGGGTGAGAGTGTGTGTGTGAGAGAGAGAAGGAGGGAAGGCAGGACACACAGGATGGAGAAACAGATACACGGAAGCAGAGCAAGCAAGACCAGCAGCAGCCAGTATGCATGGTCTGATCTTGGAAAAAGCTAGGGGTAGAGTTTTTGGGTCTGGTGTTGGCTCAAGAGGCTTGGAGCTGCAAGCTAAGAAACAGTTCATTTTGGTTTTGGTCCCTTCTGCATTTGGAGAAGCAGGACTTTGTACATTCCTTGTAAATAAACACGACCGCATCGCAGAAAATACCAGACTCCAGCGTCAATTTCTGTTCCCAGCTGGAACATTCCCAGAGCCCAAGACTTTGACTAGCCATTCAGGTCAAAAAGGGGTAATATTAATGATCTGCGCTGGGCCTTCTCTTCTGATAAACTTAACTCCTGAGTGCTAAACAATACAGAGGCGTGGAAGCTTTTATGTGTCAGTCAATAAAACAGTAAGATCTATGAAATTTAGTCCTAATACCACATATATTACACCTAATAGCTTTTTATGGTCCATCAGTCTACAAATATGGACCAGTTAATTCACACAACAGACCTGTGAGATCGATAGGTTGGTATTATTATTTGTTTTAAAGAGGGGAAAACCAGAGGCTGAGCAGTTAACCAGCTTTCCCAAAGCTACAGAGGGTGTCAGTGTCAGAGGAGGTGTCAACAATTAGTCCCTTGGTCTCCTCAAGTCATCAGACGTCCTTCGCTGTCTTGATTAGAGCTGGCCAACAAATGGAAAAACAAGCTCACAGAAAACCTCAAAATGTCAATGTTGTTTCCATTTCACAGGGTTCAAAATGGAACCATTTTTTAAAAAAAAGTTTTTGAAACATTTTGAATTTTCCAAATTTCAGTTTTTCATTTCCCCCCATTATCTCACCCCCTGATTTATGCTACTGAGTCCAATACAATTAAAAATGGTTTTTGTTCGTTTGTCTAACCTTTTCCCTTTTCCCTTTTTCCATTCTGTAAAGTCAAATCTTCCCAAACATTGGAAAATTGTCAGAGCAGCAAAAGGCAAAACAAAACTCAGGAACTCTGCCACTCTTCAAAAGCTGAGGAAGGTTTGATGGGTGATAGAGTGGAAAGGGGAAAAAAAGAAAGGAAAAGAAGGAAAAAGTTGAACCCCTGTTATATACATGCAATTGTACTTAGCATCAAAAAAGGGAAAAAATGGGAAAAATGCAAACATCTGAAGTTCCAATACATTTTCAGTGTTTGCAAATCACAACAAACAGTTTCATTTTGTTTTTGTTTTGAAATTTCCTCAATCAAAAAATGTAATTGAAAATGAATTTTTTTTCCATGTAAAAGCTTCACAGGAAAAATGTTCAGTCAAAAAATTTCAGCCTGCTCTAGTCTTTATTCACCATTACAGGCCAGGTTCAGATTGCTCTTACAGGCAATGGTATCTTACTCCACAACTGAGCCTGTTGAAAACACCAGGAAGCCATGTGGAGTAAGACCCTGCTCATTGTGACTGAAGATGTCTGAGTTTGTTCCTGCAGTAATAATACTTGGTATTTATATTGCACTTTTCGTCTGCATACGTTAAAGCGCTTTAATCCTAAAATGATGTGGTTCTGGCAGGCTGAGCTGTGCATTGTTTGGAAGTAAAGTGTCTAGAGGGATCCACTGATACAAACCATTTGAGAGGGGTTACAACTTTTGCAGGCCAAGGATATGCAGAAAATCTGTCACAGCCATTATCTACATTTTACAAATATAGAAACGGAGACACCGAGAGGCTAAGAGACTTACCCAAGGTCAGAGAAAAAGTTAGTTGCATAGTTGGAAACAATACCCAGGTCTTCTGCCTTCCAGAACTAGGCCCAATCCAGCATTCCTCCTGCTCACTGTATCCGCTATCTCCAGGGCCGGCTCCAGGCACCAGCTGAGCAAGCTGCTGCTTGGGGCGGCAGATTGTTGGAGGCGGCATTCTGCCCAATCCACGGCCGCTTTTTTTTTTTTTTTTTTTTTTTGGTTCTTGTTCTCCTCTGGCCTCCCTGTAGGGGGCGGCGGCGTGGAGAACCAGAGCGCCCTGCAGAGCAGTCCTCTTCCTTCCCTCCCCGCCGACCGGAGCGGAGCCCTCGCGGCAGGTGGCAGGAGGCGGTGCAGCGGGAGGGGCCGCGTGGCAGCGCCCCTGCTGTAGCCCTGGCCGCCCCCTTCTCTCTCTCTCTCTCCCGCCCGCTCCTCCCCCCCCCCCCCACCGGTCCCCCTGCATCCGCGCTCCGACCGCGCCGCAGGTTTGTTGTTGGTGGTGGTGGTGGTGTTGCTTGGGGCGGCCAAAAAGCCAGAGCCGGCCCTGGCTATCTCTCACACACATATGTGCACTAATCCTAAAGTGGTTTGGTTCTAGCGACAATTTGACATAACCATGGAGCTGCATAAAGCCATCGCACTCACAATCATGGAAACAACGCATTGTTCTGTCATTGTCTTTCTGATCCAAATAACTTTACTGGAGGAGTTCGGACTTGCCAAAGCCTGTAAATGAGGATAATTTAACGTTTACATGTGGTCGAAATCCATGAGATCGGTTACAGATGGTTCTGAGAAATAAGTAATTTTAAAACAATGTAATGCACCTGCTTTAAAATAGCAGACTTGTCTCTAAAATTCTTGTAAAATGCACTGAGAAAGGACAAAACATATATCAAATTCTTTAAGTATCATTGTAATTCATAGATTCACAGATTCCAAGACTGGGGCACCAGAACAGGGCAGGGTCAAGGGGCCATGGCCCCTAGCCTGTCCACTTTTCGCCATGGCCCTGGCCCCCTGCCCCTCCTCTTCCCCCTGAGGTCCCGCCTCTGAGCCAGGCTGGAAGCTGGAGCCCGGCCCAGGGAGCTCAGGGAGCTATGAGGAGCCACGGACCCTCCACCTGCCCAGTATGGAGGAGCCTGAGAGCAGCCCCCCAACCTGTGTCCCTGCCCCCCAGACCTCCTGCCCATGGCAGATGGAGAGTCCACAGCTCCCCACAGCTGCCCTGGCTCCCCACGCCGTTCTTACCTTGTCCAGGCTCCAGCTTCCGGCCCGGCCTGGGGCGGGTTCTCAGGGGGAAGAGGAGAAGCAGGGATGGGGCCACGCAAGGATGGGTCCTCGTGCCCACCCCCCCTTTTAGTAAGACTCCATCGGCCCTATTCCAAGACTAGATGGGCTATTGTGATAGCTGAGTGGTTTGAGCTTTGGCCTGTTTAAACCAAGGGTTGTAAGTTCAATCCTTGAGGGGGCCACTTAGGAATCTGGGGCAAAATCAGTACTTGGTTCTGCTAGTGAAGCCAGGGGGCTGGACTTGATGACCTTTCAGGGTCCCTTCCAGTTCTAGGAGATAGGTATATCTCCATTTATTATTAACACAAGCCATAGAACTTCTCCAGTGTGATACCTGGAGCAGATCTTTTAGAAAAACATCTTCTAGGAGAGGCAAGTAAGATGTTCATTTTGGGACAAGTCTTATATTTAAATCAGCACTGTTGTAACAGTAATGGGAAAGTAGGTCTTGTGAGGAAAATACAGGAAGTCAAGAGATCTGAACTCAGTTCCTGCCCCTGCCACAGACTTGCCATGTGGCTACGGATTTGTCATTACTCGCTCTGTGCCTCAGTTTCTCCCATTGTAAAATGGGAATAATACTTCCCTACCGTAGTTCACAGATGTGACGTGAGACATAATTCATTATTAATCTTTGGGCTGGGCTTTGAATCCTCAATGGGAAGGTGTGGTATAAGTGCTACATACTATTGAAACCCTGCATTTCCCTCTGATTCCTTTGTTCTAAAAAGAGGGCAGGATGCCGTCCTTGAAGGCAGGCCAGGATAGCAAAGCCTCCTGGGAGGAGGTGTAAACTCACTTGTTTATTGCTGCAGAAGGAAGAATACATTTTTGTTCTCCTAAATCAGAAACAAAGAATCCCCTGTGGTTCTACTAGGTGGGCTGCAAGGAAAACCTCTGCATTTAATTAGTGCAATTCTTAGCCTCTTTTCTCAAACCTCAGCGTGTGCTGTGTGACAGCATGACTCATCTGCATAACGAAAACACGAGGGCACCCGCGAGGGATCCTTTAAACAGCTCTGACAGGGATGTGCATTACATTTACACCCACGGTACGCACCCGGCCAACGCAGCATAAACGGGCTTTGAGCTTGTCTACATGGGAAAGTCTTACCAGTTATATCAGAATAATTATCCCAGTATAGTTAAACTGATATAGTTATACCATGTGGGCACACTTATTCCAGAATATACGTGGCTTCTTTGGTTTAGTTTAAGCAGCATCCAAAGCCACATAAACTAATCTGGAAAAAGGCCTTATTCTGGGATAAGACTGTCCACGTAGGGAGTTACACCGGTCTAACTATAATGCTTTAAATTCATACCTTACCTTAAATCACTATAACTTTTTCTGGCAGACAAGCCCTTAGAGTACGAGAGACTCAGCCCCTACATGAAATCTACCTCAAGAAGCTGTCAATGTTGAGTGCAGTAAAGCCTGCAATTTACGGCCAGTTTGTCATTCCTCTGCGTAATTCTTCTGGTATGCACTGCATACATGTGGGACCTCTTCTTTAACTGCCTGATCCTGTTCTCCAACCTCAGTCATTATAGATCTCCATTCTGTGGAGAAAGGACTTCTGATAATTTCTGGACTACCCAGTGATTGACCAGAGCCTTGAATTGTATGAATCCATTTGAGTGCTTGGAATAAAATACTCCTGTGATATTTGGTTTTAGTCCAGATGAAAGAAAATGGAAGCCTCACAAAATATGAAAGTCCTTAGAGTCAGAGATTCCAAGGCCAGAAGGGACCAGGCTCTTTCTTCAGCAATACTTGTAAATTTCTTTACTTCATCCAAGCGCCAAAGTTAGCATAAGCTCATCAGTCTCTGTTCACTGAAAACATCCAGTCTGACCTCCTGTGTGACCCAGGCCAGAGACCTTCCCCCAAATAATTCTTAGTGCAGATCTTTTAGAACAAATATCCAAACTGATTTCAAAATTGTCAGCGATGGAGACTCCCCCGATATTTTGTTTCAATGGTTAATTACTCTCACCGCTACAAAAATTACACCTTCTTTCCTGTCTGAATTGGTCTAGCTTCAACTTCCAGCCATTGGATTGTGTCTCTGCTAAACTGAAGGTCCCATTATCAAATATTTGTTCCACGTGTCGATATTTATAGACTGTAATCAAGTCGCCTCTTAACCTTCTCTTTGTTAAGCTAAGCCGATTGGGCTCTTTGAGTCTATCATTGTAAGGCAGGTTTTCTAATCCTTTATTCGTTCTCGTGGCTCTTCTCTGAACCCTCTCCCATTTATCAACACCCGTCTTAAATTGTGGGCACCAGAACTAGGCACAGGCACCAGACGTGGATGCAGTTAGAAGACTGTCACTAATAAGAGGGATCAGGAGGTAGGTCAATCAAAGCATCCCATCTTTAGTGGCATGTAGTGAAACAAAACTACAAAAAAGTGACTCTGGCTTCATCAGGACATCCAAGTGAATGAGGACAGACATAGGGATGGACTTTAAATGGCAGGCCATAAATTTATTATGATTTAACATCAGAAATGGGCACTAACTGCCCATCTCCCACTACCAGGCATTTAGGCGGGTCCAGTGTGGGGTTTAGATGGCATCTATCTCATAAACCATAACTCAGGGTAGACTATCAACTACCTACCCGAAGGATTCAGCTTGCTCTGCTAAATCCTCTCACCTTCCCCCCTGCAAAGGGAATAGAAGGTACCCTAATCTGCAAGGCCTTCAGGTCTCTCTTTTGCCCATATACCTGGGGTCCAACAGCAAAATCTCATATCTCTTACTTTCTGGTTGCTGGCCCTTTGGCCTTTTATCTGCACGGGACAGCGGCCGCATGTTGCAATGAACTAACATTCCTAACACTACATTCCCAAATCCTTATACCGATGTAACCTAACTGTGACTCCAAGATGCCCTGAAGCCAGTTTCACCCGGATGCAAACAATTCCTTCCTGACCCTTGAACAGGCAATCGGTCAGACCCACAGCAACCTGAAAACACAGTTCCTTCAACTAGCGGGAGGGAGGCTGGGGCAAGACATTACAGCTATTAACTGTATTTTATGTTTGTCAAAGACAACGCTGCAATCGAGCAAGGCTCTGCTTCTTTCTTTCACCTGCCTTCTCCTCCTCCTCTTGGACACCTGACTAGCCAGCCGCTCTGGTCAGTATTGGCAGACCCGGCACATCCATAAAGCTTTTCAGGCTCTTTTTTCAGCAATACTTGTACATGTCTTTTCTTCATCCAAGCGCCAACATCAGCGTAAGCTCGCCAGGCTCCATTCACTGAAAACATCCAGTTAGGTGCTTGAAGCCCATGGCTGTGAGTGAATGTTAGGCTACAAAGCAGTTTTATTGGGGCTATCTATTTTAGATACTCATATAGCCCCCATCTGAGAGCTCACAATCATTACTGTAGTCCCATCAAAACCCCTGTGAGGAAGGGGGAACTGAAGCACAAATGAGCTAAGTGATTTGCCTAAGGTCACACAGGAAGTCTGTGGCAGGGCAGGCGCTTGAACCCAGCTTGCCTACGTCCTAGCATACAGAAGTGACCAAGCCCTGGGCCACCCATCCTCCCCAGGCTGTGCCCTGGAGAAGCCAGAGCGTGACTTTAGTCACAACCCTAAGTAAGGCATAGTTCATAAACTGCACCAACCCTGGAGCAGCACCCAGAGGCACTGTGACTGGGCATCACGTCTGAGTTGCATGCTTCCTCCTTGTTCCTGTGGACTAGTAATGGGTGGCTGCCCTAAACCAACAGGATGTTACTAACCTCCATGCATGCACTGGGAGTAGAGCCAAGGCTCTTCCCATTTCCCACCCACCACCTGCTCTTGAGAGCGAGTAAGCCAGCAAGGAGCCCCTCTTTCTCCTTTGCACCTGGAGCCAAGGTACAGGCAGCCCAGAGGGCATGTAAGAGGACTTCCAACCTAGCGCTGTGTCAATAAGAAAACAGGGAACTTCAGAAAATGAAGGGACATGGTGAAGGGGGGAGGGATAGCTTAGTGGTTTGAGCATTGGCCTGCTGAACCCCCAATCATTTAGGGATCCAGGGCAAAAATCTGTCTGGGGATTGGCCCTGCTTTGAGCAGGGGGTTGGACTAGATGACCTCCTGAGGTCCCTTCCAATCCTGATATTCTATGATCTGTGAATAAATAGACAAATGAGGGTAGGATGGGAGAGAAGGTAACAGTAAAGATGGGTACATTAGTCTCAGAGACTGCATTAGTCAGAGGTGGTCACCAGCCTATCTAGGGCCCAGGCTCAATTTAAAGGGACATCACCCACTTTCTTGTGGCCCAGTAAGGGTGATAAAGATGATCTCCTAATCACTGCTTTTGAACAGTCATTTGGATTTTAACATTTTAGCCTTTTATAATTCTTTGGCCAAAAGCCTTTCCTTCCTTCCTTAGCATATTTCATAACACCACAATAATCTGGACGAATTGCAGAACCAAGGCTCCAGTATTAAATATCTAGTGACCTTCTGGTAAGAGCACTAGAGTTATTCTTCTGGCTAAGTTCTAAAGTTCAATAGGAAAGGAGTGTTGGACTCCAGAGAACGCCACTTATCCAGTTTCTCATCAAATTAGATATATTCCTACCACTCCCTCTTTGGCTTAGGCAAGCTTTACTTCTTCTGCTCTCTGGGAAAGATCTTCAGATGAAGCATTCCAGCTAATCATTTCATATGCCTCTTGTTGCTTGTTTAGGGGCTTGTGATGATAAAAATACGAAACTGAATTTTTAATCTTTGTTGCTTCTTGATATGATTTGAGGAGCAAAAACTGACTCAAAAAGGAAGGGCTGGAGGTACAGGATATCAACTGTATAAATCACCTAAAACTCCCCTGTATTTTCAATTGGATAATTCAGTCCAATTCACCTTCTTTCCTGAACCCCTGTGTAGTGCTGCTGTGCACAACCAGAGGTGGATGACATGATCCACCCCATTTCAGAAAGAGATATGAACGTTAACCTCCTGGCACAGAATGTGGACTGCCTTGAATCACTTCCTATCTTACAGGACACTTCCCTCACCTCCCCCATCCAGTAGGGGCCTGGAGCTGGGCGGCACAGCTCGGACGATGGGCAGGGCTAGCAAAAGTGGGCAGTGTCAAACTCCTGAGGAGATCTGCTGGGTCAATGCTCTGATATTTAAAGTTACCCTCCCCTCCAGAACCTCCGGTGACTCCTCCTGCCAGTGCAGCGGTCTCTGTGGATGCGGACTGCACCCGCCTGTATTACAGTGGGAGAATTTTGCCCTTCAATTCACACAGCAACTCTCAGACCCTGTTCATAAGCAGAAATTTGTAGGCCATGGCTACACCACAGACTTTGGTTGATGCAAGTTACATCAGCATAAAGCTGCCGCAGTTAGTCTATAGCTTGTGCGCCTGCACACTTGGCTTCTTGCTTCAGTGTTGTGTGTACTCACCAGCAGTGCTTGTGTGGATACATTGGGGGGGTATCCCAACATGCAATCTGCCACCATCCAGTGCACTGTCTTTTGGGAAGTTTTGGCAGGGTATGGTGGGGAAGAAACAAGTCGCGCAGAGGTGACCAGGATCAAGGGGCCAACTTCCCAGCAACTACTTCAATCCCATAATATCATCTATATCTCATAATTTTCGTGCCTTCAAAAATCCCACAAACCTGTGTGGCCCTTCTTGCTGTCCACCATCTCCGACAGGAGCATGGAACCTGAACAGCCCTGCATTATCGTCATGAGCATTGCAAGCCCAGGACACCTGATTCTCTGGTATTTGCAGAGCGTCAGGAAGAACCAAATTAGTGGGGAACATGATGATTTCTTGGAGGACAGATTGCTGTGGGACATAGCAAGCACCAGCTCAGGGTTGTTGGTGGGGTTGACGGAGCAGCAGCAGATGGTGGAGCGCAGCTTCTGGGACTGAGAAATGAACACTGACTGGTGGGATCACACGGTAATGCAGGCTTGGGATGATAAGCAGTGGCTGCAGAGCTTTCGGATGTGCAAGGCCACATCCCTGGATCTGTGTGCTCAGCTCGCCCCAGCCCTCCAGCACAGGGACACCAAACCGAGAGCTGCACTGACAGGGCAGAAGTGAGTGGCGATCACACTGTGGAAATTTGCAATGCCAGATTGCTACTGATCAGTGGGAAATCATTTTGGAGCTGGGCAATCTGCTGTGTGGGGTGTTGTCGTCCAAATGTCCAGGGCCATTAATTGTCTCCTGATATGCAGGCCTGTGACTCTTAGCAATGTGCAGGCCATAGTGGATGGATTTTCAGCAATCAGGTTCCTGAACAGTGGTGGAGAAATAGATGGCACATATCCTTATTTTGGCACCAGAGCACCTTACCACAGAATACATCAACAGAACGGGCTATTTTCCCCTGGTGATACAAGCATGAGTGGATCACAGTGGATGCTTCACTGACATCAGTGTTGGCTGATCAGGGAATGTGCACGACGCTCACATCTTTAAGAACACAGGGCTCTTCAGAAAGCTACAAGCAGGGACTTTTTTTCCTGACCAGTGGATTACCGTTGGCAATGTTGAAATGCCAATAATGATCCTGGGGGACTCAGCTTACTCCTTACTCACCTGGTTCATGAAGCCGTACACTGACCACCTCAACAGCACCAAGGAGACATTCACCTACCACCTTAGCAGGTGCAGGATGACCATTGAATGTACTTTTTTTTAGATTGAAGAGAAGTTGGCATTGTTTACTCACCAGACTGGACCTCAGTACCAGGTGGGGAGGGATAGCTCAGTGGTTTGAGCATTGGCCTGCTAAACCCAGGGTTGTGAGTTCAATCCTTGAGGGGGCCATCTGGGGCAAAATCAGTACTTGGTCCTGCTAGTGAAGGCAGGGGGCTGGACTTGATGACCTTTCAAGGTCCCTTCCAGTTCTAGGAGATGGGATATCTCCATTAAAAAACAAAACACCACCCCAATGGTTATAGCTGCCTGCTGCGTCCTGCATAATATCTGTGAAACAAAGGGGGGGAATTGCCACTAGGGTGGAGATGGAGCAGCTGTCTGCTGAGTTTGAGCAGTCAGACCCAAAGGCTATTAGAAGAGCTCAACATGGAGCCATATGGCTCAGAGATGAAAGAGCACTTAAACAGTGAGCCTCAGTAATGTGTTGTGGTGGACTGTGCTGTTCCTAGCCCTGCTGTTCTGTGGTGCTCAATTTACATCTCTGACTATAACACTGTCCATGCACCTATTAATTTTGCAGTGTTGCTGTACATTATGATTATTATACTCTGTTTGTCACGGATCCTCTGAATTGTGTCACACTGTATAGTAACAAGTAAGTGGGAGCTTTCTGAACTGATAGGCACTTTCAGCATATGTTGTGAACTACTAAAGATGAATTATTTCCCAAATAATAGAATTTTATTCAGTAACAAAACCAATGGACAAAATGTGCAGTTTAAAAACAAATACATTAAAAACTTAATATATTAATGGGAGAGAACTTAACAAGGGGAAAGAACATCTTGCCTACAGAATCATCGACTGTGGCCTTCAGCGTATGTGAAGCTGTGGTTGTCCTTAGTGTCGCCCAGGATGGCGTGGCAAGGGTAGGGATGCAGCCTTTGATGCCATGTGGAATTTTGAGGGGGGGAATAGGAAGGTGCTGTAATGGAGTTCTCCACGGACTGCAAAGGGAAGCAAGCCTGCGATTGTTGAACCTGTAGGTCCACAAGAGTCTGCAACATCTGTGTTTGCTGCCAGAGAAGCCCCATTATGTCCCGGTGCCTCTCCCTCTCCTTTTCCTGCTGGGAATCTTGGGCCTTTCTCCTGTCCCCTCTTTCCTTCTCCAGGTTGTCTTCAGTGTTCACCCTCCAGGCCCTTTGCTCACGGTCTGATACAGCACTGGCTTGAAGGATCTCATTGAGCATGTCACCCTGAGTCCTATTCTTTCTCCTTATCTGGCTCAGGCGTTCTGTGAGTGAGGAGGAGATCCTCAAGGCCACAAAGGCAGCAGCTGCAGATACAACACACCAAGGTACCATTGTCAGAATAGTCACAATGGAAAGCGAAAGTTAAGATTGATTTCCCTGGCTCCCCTAATAACAACTCTACCTCTCTTTGGTGCACCGCTACCTTTTCTAGCAGGAGTAAATTAATGAAAAGTCGATAGTTGAGTCCTGCTAAGTTGGGGGCACCATCACTGGGAAATACATTTACGTACTTACCTGAGGATCCTTCCCCTACATCGGGGTTGCCCATGCTCAACTCAGGGACTGATTGGACTTCAGTAGAGTCTCAAACAGGTCCTGGCTCATGGCCCCAGTCGCATGGGGGCTGGTCCGTAGCTGTGCTTACACAGCCTCTTCTCCCCACAGGCCCATGAGATCCGGTATCTCCTGTCTACTCCAAGCTGGAGAGTGTCTGAAGCACGTCGCTGGCA
Organism: Trachemys scripta elegans; assembly: GCF_013100865.1. NCBI lineage: Eukaryota > Metazoa > Chordata > Testudines > Emydidae > Trachemys > Trachemys scripta. Next base: position 12,002,483 of record NC_048300.1, read on the forward strand.
TGGTCAGCTGGGCAGTTGCACACAACAATAGAGAGCTTCAAGGTGTGCTTGTCAAGTTAGACAATCAGGAAAAGGCATTTCAAAAATTTGTGGGGCTTTTAAGAGGAGGGGGATTTTCCAGTCTCTGTGACCCCTGGCCAGAGGAGTTCACAAGTGTCACCAGTGCGGTCAGTGTCGGGCATTGTGGGCCAGTGGCTGAAGGGCTGTTATGGTTGACATAAGTAACACAGTGTCTACACTCGTGCTGCGTTGATCTCAGTGATGTACCGTGGCTCAATGCCTCTGAGGGAGGTGGTGTTGCATCGCTCTAATGGGGTGCTTACATCAGTGGGAGACAAATGTAAGCATAGAAACAGGCACAGCTAGGTCAACGCAAGGCAGCTTGCACCAACCTAACTTTGTAGCGTAGACTAGGCCATAGTCTTTGAAAACTATCGATGCAGCTGAATAACATCAAGGACCTATTGTCCCCCCTCCTCTCCTTCTTCTCCTCCACCAGCTGGTGGGAAACAAAAGACCAAGTGCTGCTGAAAAACTGACAAGCACTAAAGAACTCACAGCTGGTGGTATCCCTTGTACCCACCTCAGTGTGACACAATCTGCCAGGCAGATGAAGAGGAGGGTGGTCTAGTAATAAGTAACTCAGAATGGAGAGGAGAGGAGTGAAATGTATGATTCAGACTCTTGCTCCAGCCTTTAGTTTGTTATGGAGGAGGAAGATTTTATTATTATTAATGCCAGTGGGCAAACCTCATTCTTGGTGATAAATAACTGGGGGATGCCCACAGTAGACCCAGATGCTGGCAAGCCACCAAATAGCTGCTGAGACTCCTGGGTGCCAGATGTGTGTAGCTATATCCCTCCATCTGCAGAACATGCCACAGGTTATTGGTGGCTTAGAAGGGTATACCATGTGAAGATTTCAGGTTTGTCTTGTTTGGCAAACCCCAAGCATGCTTGAGATTAATTCAAACTCTAAACCAATCTAGAATTCCTCTGTGTTCCACTGCTTAACAGTCTGGTTATTCCAGGGCTAGGGACTGGATTTGTTCTCTGTTACACTGGTGTAAATTAGAAGTAACTCCACTGAAGTCAATGGAGTTACACCAGTTGGAAACCAACAGAAGTGAGATCAGAATCAGGCCCTCATTGCCTGAGGACCAGAATGCAGGCACCATGTTAAGGACAACAGTCTACTTCTGGATGGTTCCGATATATACATTATTGACAGGATGCTTCTGTCAACCAGGGCTGCCTAACTTTCCTACCTGTTCCACCTTTCCAGAGTAGTTACAGAGAACGCATGGAGTGAGGGGCAAAGTACAGAACCCGCAGCTCTGCAGGAGGCGGGAGTGAACCACCTTTGTGCCTTCCCAGTCCTGGGCTTTTCCGGTGGCTGGAGAGGACTCTGGCATAACTGAGACAGTCCTTGGGGCCTCAGTGAGAGCTGCCTCTCCAGGGCCGCCTTACACCTAGAATCTCCAGTGATGAATGCTGCAGCACTACTCCGGCACGCCCTCTACACCAGGGCTTGTGAATGGGACTTTGAAGGATAGCCCTTATGGCTGTCCCCACAAGTGCCTTTGCAGGGGCAATCCTTCTTTGGCTGTATACATGGCTTTTAGGGCCCTTTATGTTACTCTGGCCCTTTGTGAAGCGTTGGAGTGCGGTGAGGAGCTCACCCATGGGCGGCAGGGGAGGAGGGAGGTGGCAGGATTTGATCTAATTTCTAGACTTTCCTTTTATTTCCTCTATTTGTCACGCCATTGGCCTGACTTTGGCACGGATGCAAGACAGTGCTTGATCTGACCTCAGGAAATCATGCTAAAGGTGTTTTTTATTATTATTAAGCTAGGTGCCAAACGCCTGAGTTGTTCATTTGAGGATCGATCCCACGTGTGCCAATTTACCAGACCATGCCTGAATATGGCGGTGCTTTTACCATAGCTGTAAAGAGAAGAGACACAATGGCAGAGGTGAGACCACATTGACCTGGCTCCGGACGCTGCTGCTAGGTAGCATGGATGAGGAGATAAGATGGTGCAGTGAAAGGGAGCACCAGAGCCATCCTAAGTTTAATGTGACAAGCCATGCTCTCCATACAAAGATTTGAGTGGAATAGCTAGGCCTGCGGTTGACCGGATCTCTTGAAAACAGCAATAGCCTATCATGCACATTGCTCCAGCAACAACTCCGAAGGATCACTATTTTTAAAAAGCCTAATGCATAGAAAATTCTACTATGGGAAATCTTCTGTCATAAAGGAAGTTATATTTGCTCTACAAACATTTAGGTCTCCCACTTTTTAAGGGTAAGCTGCAATTCTCTGAATCATTAGAAAACAAAAAGGCCTGTTTCTTCACTCTTCGGGGTCTACAGATGTGCCAAGACATACATGGATTTCATATTTTCCGGTAGCTATAAATCAGGCCATTTCTCTCAAGAAAATCCCATTTTAGAAAAGTCTCACAGGTCACTGTCAAAGCTCAGTGGAAGCAGCTTTGGCCAGCAAACTAATTTCCCATGTAGGGTGACATTCACCCCTGCGCAAAGGGCCAACTCAAAGCCTGGGCACCCCTTAAGTCCCTTCTGCCCAGAGGCAAATTCCATCCTTTAGGCCAGGGGCGGGCAAACTTTTTGGCCTGAGGGCCACATCGGGTTTCCGAAATTGTATGGAGGGCCAGTTAGGGGAGGCTGTGCCTCCCCAAACAGCCAGGCGTGGCCCATCCCCCACCTTCTATCTGACCCCCCCACTTCTCACCCCCTGACGGCCCCCCCGGGACCCCTGCCCCATCCACCCCCCCCGTTCCCTGTCCCCTGACGGCCCCCCCGGAACCCCTGCCCCATCCAACCCCCTGCTCCCTGTTCCCTGACCGACCCCAGAACCCCTGCCCCTGACTGCCCCCTGCCTCCCCATCCAACCCCTCCTCTCATTTCTGACTGACCCCCAAGATCCCTACCCCCATTCAACACCCCTGTTCCCTGCCCTCTGACCGCCCCAACCCCTATCTACACCCCCACCCGCTAACCACCACCCCGAACTCCCCTGCCCTTTATCCAACCCCCCCTGCTCTCTGCCCACTTACCGCACTGCTTGGAGCACCGGTGGCAGCCAGCGCTACAGCCGCGCTGCCTAGAGCAGCAGGACAGGCAGCCACGCCGCCCGGCTGGAGCCAGCCACGTCACCGCGCAGCACAGAGCACCAGGTCAGGCCATGGCTCTACCCGGCAAGAGCTCGCAGCCCCGCCGCCCAAAGCATTGCGCCGGCAGCGCAGTGAGCTGAGGCTGCGGGGGAGGGGGAACAGCAGGGGAGGGGCCGGGGGTGAGCCTCCCAGGCCAGGAGCTCAGGGGCTGGGCAGGAGGGTCCTGCGGGCCGGATGTGGGCCACGGGCTGTAGTTTGCCCACCTCTGCTTTAGGCTAAGGCATTTTGCCATAGAAAGTGTCCAGGTGTTCTCTGGCTGGAAATGTAGCTCAGACTTAATGCAGCTAGAACTGAGTTCATCTGATGAGACGAATATGATAAGGCAAAGAACCCAAATCTCTGTGTGGACTATGAGTCATAAACCTATTCTTCAAAGTGGTAGATAGAATGTATCCCTCCTCAGTCTCATGGGAAAGTAGAGGTGATCCTTGGTTGATGCGATACCGGGTTTCTATGGAGTCCCCAGAGATGGTGTCCCTAGCCTTTGTTTGCCAGAAGCTGGGAATGGGCGACAGGGAATGGATCACTTGATGATTCCCTGTTTTGTTCATCCCCTCTGGGGCACCTGGCATTGGCCACTGTCAGAAGACAGGATACTGGGCTAGATGGATCTTTCGTCTGACCCTGTATGGCCGTTCTTATGATCACTACGTAGCAATCTACTGAGAATCTATTTGAACTGGCATTGCAAAGTGATGCGAGTGTGCTGGTTTCACAATCTGCACCGGAATACTAATCATTATGCAAGTTGTAACCCCTCTCAAACTGTTGCTGTCCATGGATCCCTCTAGACACGTTTCTTCCCTTCCAAAAATGCCCAGCTAACCCTGCTGGGACACTTTGCAATAACCATATGTTTAACGATTAAGATATTTTAGTTTTTGTGGTACAGTTAAGATTAGATTTTTAAAGACACAGGAGATTTCCCCCCTCTTATTTTCCCCCTCATTGTATCACTCCAGGGAAGGGTTAATGTTGTTTGGGATGCCTTCACCGTGCATTTCCTCACCTCAACACATTGCTTTTAAATTTAACCTTAATGCTGAATTTCCAGAGTTTAAAATGCTTGTTTGGGGAATATTGCAACAGCCCTGTAATGGCTTTTACCCTAAATTACTGATGTGTACTCTCAACCTTACCTCCAACTTAAGGTAGCTTTTCTTTTTCTTAAATTCAAACATGAAGCCTGAAGAAGGAACTCAAAGGGAATGCCACCATGTGATATTTCTATTGATTGGAAGCTGTATAGGATCAGGCTTCAATAAGTTGCGGTGCAGGGTTTTGTTGTTTTCATTTTAATTTTGAGGGCCCAATGCATTAGTAGATATGGACTGGCCGCTTTACACCACTGAAGCAGCTCGAAGCAGCCGGCTAAGCTGAATTTATAGCTGCTTTGCATTGCTGCCGCACAAAGGAACCAGAATGTACTACACTTCCTGTTCCCCCTATTCCCCTTCATACTCCAAATTACCCCGGTCTCCTGCACCCCCATATATTCTGCCACCCCCTCTAATTTTTGCCTCCCTCCCAACTTCCACATTCCTCAGTACACACATCTCAGTTTTCCCTTCCCAGCCGTGCTCCACATTTCCCTGTGCATGTGCCCATGCGTGTGTGCACCCACATGGATTCCCCCTCCTTCTTGCCTCCCCTTTGGATGAGATCTGGTGTAGAGGGCAGTTTTTGCAGAGAAATACTGAGGATGAATGATCGTTTTCCACGTTATTCGTCAGAACTGAAAGTTTATCTGCCAGAAGACACTGAGGAATGAAATCTTCTCTTTCAGAAACTTTCATAAAGAGGTGCTCTCTCTCTCTCTCAAAATTCCTGCCATCTCCCATATATATATATATATGGCTTCTAATTGTAGGTTTTAACTGATAAACACTGATAAAACATCCCCAATGAACAAAATAGTCAATTAGTATTTATCCAATAAACACTGGAAGAAATGGTTACTCCGTTTGTGTTGACTTCACCCCTTTTGCAGTGCAATTTGTTTATATAGACAATGTCCCTGCTCTGTGGCTCGGATGGGCTTATCTACACAGAGCAGTAATGTGAGCTCTGGGGGTGTGATTTCTAAAGTGCACTAACATGTTGTGCTTTAATTGGTCTGTGTAGACCCCACTGTTGCTCACTAATGGTTCCCACGGGCGCTTTACCATAACACCAGGAGACAGGGGTAATTTGGGGTGGGTATGCAGGGGAATATAGGGAACAGGATGTGTACCATAGTACATTATGTGTATATATAAAGAGAAAGCCCTGAAAATCCATGATTTTTTGACATCTACATAGAACTCAAAAATTGCTAAAAATAAACCCCAGAAAATGAAATTAATAAACCCCAACAAACAGAAGCCTTGTATATATCAGATGTATATATAAGGTATGTACACATACATAAATATATATGTATATATGAGTTGTCTCCTATTATTATTAATGATGATTATTATATTACTACTCCAGTTTTGTTCACCTTTCCCATTAAATAGGAAACAAGCATTACAGAAATTAAAATCAAAAGACCCAGAAAGTCCTGGATTGATTCTAAGATCAATATTCTCCAGCCTTTGTCATTGTCCACCCATCCACCCAAGTATTTATAATGTCCTCACCACAACAGTCTCTGAGCACATATTTAGTTGGTATAGCTGCCCTGTGAGGGCTCTGTTATAGTTGTGATTTACACTTCTTCCCCTCCAAGGTGATCCAACAATTCGATAAGAGGAAGTTTTTAAGGTTGGACAGCAAGGAAGATAAAAGCTAAAGTGTATGACTGTGAATCCCAGAGATTGCATGTTTCGGAGCTGAATAAATGGTGCCTACGAATGCACTGGTTTACTCTTTCTTTCAGAAAAAACGCCTGCTTTTTTTCTACTGACCCTGGGCAAGTCTGGAGTTACCTGAAACTGTTTGTAGCCTCTCAGCAATTGCAAACTTTCCCACCTGAATTCCTTCCCTGTCAGCTGGTGGGGGCTTTCGGCTGGGGGGTTATTTCATTGCGTCTCAAAGAGATCAGTTCCTGTGCTGAAAGACAAGCCCAAGACAACGTTTTACAGAGCAAAAGATATTGCGAGGGACCAATTATCACATAAGTGGTTCTCACGGCTTGGGCTGGCACTGTGTGCCAGGTTGCACATTAACTTCTTTCACTGCACTCTACCCAGTTTACTCAACATTCTCAAGTGGTGGCTTTGTCAATTGTTCCTCCTGCTGATATTTTGACAGACGATAGCCCCTTGATGCCCGCTTAGTCTGGCTAATAAGAAATAGGCCAACGTGTAACTGTAGACCAAGTGACTGCCGGTTTGGTACGGATTAGTAATAGGGTTGGTTCTTTTTCTGAATGATTATTAATTTTCATCTAACAAGCATGTCCCAAACCCCCAGTGAAAGAAGACACTGTATACTTACTCCATTCTTTAAAAACAGTATTAAATGAGCAGGTTTTAGTTACAAGGTTTTTTCTCCTCTGTAATACTGTGTTTTAAACATCCACTAATGAACGTCAACGTGAATGTATTTAAATATAATTTACAGGGTTACATTGATTCCAAAGGAATGTGTAATGACCGGGCAATTTTCAGGGTAGTTTTCCTATATAAATCTTACCAGAATGGTGACATTATGTTATTAACACAAGAGGCCGATATTGCTGCAAGTGAAGAGATTTATGTAGAGGCTAAGGCAGGGAAAGCATGTAGGGAGAGCACCAGGCACAGCTGGAGTTTACTAATTCTTACAGAAATGTATGAGGGTACTAGCATTCTGCAAAGCTTCGCATTCATGTAGGAAGCTTTCTTCCCTTCTGATTATAGATGCTGTCATTAGAGATGAGCAAAACTAGTTTGGATAAAAACACTGCAAACTTCTCCCCAGAATTAGAGCTGAACTTGATTGATTGATTGATTTGTCATTAGCTCAGTCCTATAAGGTGCCTTCCACTCTTGCTGGATGAAGTGGGAGTTGAGGTCAGGCAGCCCTTCACTGTCTCAGGATTTCTCTGTCTGTGCTTTTCCAGATTGTTTTCTGCTGATGCCTAAAGCAGAAGAACAGTGAGAGACTATTTGTAGGCGATTTCCAGCCCCATACTGCAGAGCAACGTGGTTAAAATAATTTGTACAACTTTGACTGAAGCGGTGGGAAAGTGGTGCAGGGTGATGGAGAAAAGGGTCCATCATTTTTAAAGAGATAATGTTACTTTAAAAGGCCTATGCTATTAAAGAACATATTTCTTTACCCGTGTCATTACTAACCCTTTAATTATTAAACCTGGAAAAAAAAAATGTATACTAAGATTTTTTGTTTGTTTGTCTGCATTTTACTCAGCTTGGGTGATGAAAATCGACCAGTCACTTTCATTCTTCTTTACGATCAATTCCTGGTTATTATGCAATGTCTGAGTTGCAAACGCCGCAAGGAAATATTTCATGGCAAACAAAACCCACTGTTTGTATTAGAATTTAAACACTAACAATGATAATGGGAACATTTTTGTTTATCTCCGGTTTGGTTTCTACAAAAGCTCAATTTTGGCTTAAGCAGCTCTGACAGTGGCCCTTCAAATAAAACGGGTCCATGAAAATTGTTGCTTGTATTGTATAGTTGCCCCAACTATAAAGTAGATCTACACACATGAACATGCACAGAGATACTTAAGGTGAGGCAGTTCCCCATGCCATAAAAAGGCCCAAATCCTACATTGTATATTGAATGATCTACAGCAGAGGTCGGCAGCCTTTCAGAAGTGGAGTGCCGAGTCTTCATTTATTCACTCTAATTTAAGGTTTTGCGTGCCAGTAATACATTTTAACGTTTTTAGAAGGTCTCTTTCTATAAGTCTATAATATATAACTAAACTATTGTTGTATGTAAAGTAAACAAGGTTTTTAAAATGTTTAAGAAGCTTCATTTAAAATTAAATTAAAATGCAGAGCCCCCAAGACCGGCGGCCGGGACCCGGGCAGTGTGAGTGCCACTGAAAATCAGCTCGCATGCCGCCTTCTGCACACATGCCATAGGTTGCCTACCCCGATCTACAGAGTACAGTGATTACTCCTGGGGTCTGGGTCACTCCCACATTAGTCCCAAGTTAATTCTCCATCCTAAAGGGCTAAATACTGGAAGGTTTGGAGCATTGCCTGGGTGGGGGGTGCTAAGTGTCACAACTCCTGTCAGCTGCTGCGCACCCTTGACTCTCCTGGGTTTCAACTGGAGGTGCAGGGGCTGAACCCCATTCAGGGTCAGGCCCCATAACTGATGTATCCGCGAGATGCTTCGATTTGGTCGTTTTATTTACAGCCTGAAGGGGACCTAGAGGAACAATCCGCACCATCCGATTGGCTGATGGACCTGGGAATGTATCCTCTAACGTGCTCGCAATCACAAAAAGCAGCACACAGTTAAAACCCAACTGACTAGACTATTTTAAACCACTTTTCTCACGTATTTAGGCTGAACTAGCAATAACAACCTTGACGCAGGGCATTTCCTGGGGATTAATGACTGTCTGGGGTCATCATCTCCTCCCAGTTAGTTATTAGTCCCCAGGAAATACTGTGTGCCTTGATCATTATGGCTTAATTAGCATTGAGAATGTGTGTGTTGCGGGGGGGGGGGTTCTTTTCATACATCTTGTGACTTGCACTAGTGGGGGTTTCTTTCATTAACTTGCCCTAAGGAACCCAGGCTTTGCTTAGTGTTGGCGGGTTAGAACATTTAGTCACAGGGTTAAAAGCTGTTTCAACAGTTTGAGTCCCACGTGAAAGCCCCACTGAAAGCCAACATCTGCAGAGCATCAGGCAGCACCGTTCCCCCAGCTCTGCTGAAACACATCAGGTGGCGCTGTCAACAGGGTGCAGCAGCCGCAGGAGTCTGGGAGAAGTGAGTGCCAAAACAGGGGCAGAGAGAGCCTGGGGGGGGGGGGAAAGGGAAGTGTAGCGGGGAGACACCGCGAGGAGCCTTCCATCAGCCCCTGGGGAAGTGCTTAAACCTTATGTTCCTCTGCTTTAATTTTACTCTCCGTCTATCCTGCATGCCCATGGGGAGGAAGTAAGGAGGCATAAGGAACTCTGCACTCCCCATGCCAGCTACCCATTTTGTGGGTGGGGGTGGGGAATCAGCTCCATCCCCATAAAATGACCCAGCCAGTGTATTGAGGAACGTACACTGTGCCAGGTATAGGGCCCATGCTGGGTATGCTCTCCCACGCCAGATGATGACTATGTGCTGTTCCATCTACAGCTTTTGCAAAGCCACAGCTGACCCTTTTATTAGGAAGGTCAGTGCACGTGTAACCCACACACCTTCTGGGTGTGGTGTTCTGTCCCATCTAGTGGCACCGAGACCACTTAGAGGGAGAGATAAAATGAGTCTGCTCTACAGTCTTAGCTAAGAGGCAGTTGGCTTTTAGCTCATATGGTAGAGGCTCATGCACTAAACTCCAGGGGACCCTGGTTCAATCCTGCCCGATGACAACTGGGGTCTGTCGGTGTTACACACGCAAGGAGGGAGAGCAAACCTGTGCATCCGACTCATTTCTGGTGGCTGCTGGCAAAAGGGTAGGTTTATTGGAGTGCTGCAGGTGGAACCAGGAGGGCCCTGGGAGAACAGACTGGTCATGGATTCCGGCCACAATCCTGCGTGACTCCTGCATGAAACTGTTAGTAGCTAACTGCCGCAGCACGCTGTGATGACAAGTCTTACTTTAATGACAATTGTCTGTTTGGAACTACTTTATATTTTAGGGAGAAGTATTAGGGGTTCCCCCATCACTGTCACCCCACAGCTACCCCAGGAACTTATACAGCCCCTCATTACTGTAATCTCTGAGCACCTGGCACTCTTGTTTTAAATTTATTTATCTATTGTCACCTCACCCCTGTGAGGTAGGGAAGTGCTAGCCCATTGTACAGATGCGGCACTGAGGCGCTAAGCGATAGCCAAGGTTATCCAGGAAATCAGTGGCAGAGCGGGGAACCAAGCCCTGGTCTCCTGAGCCCCAGGCTAGCATCCTAAACACTGGACCGTCCTTCTTCTCATGCCTGCTACACTGCCAGAGAAGGATCTGGGATTGGAGACGCCCACCAATGGCCATTGCAGGGTCAGGGAGGGAGGTGTGAGTCCATCTCATGGTTCTTCACAGTTCAGGGGAATCACTCCCTGCTGCTGGAGACTGTCTTGCCCAGGCTCCTGCATTCAGAGAAGCAGATCCCAGAGGGCGTAGACTGGTTGTGATAGCTCAGGGAGCCCAGGGGGAGTTCCACACCAGCAGCTGGCCAAGTATCTATCACAGAAATCCCATGGAAACACAGGTTGGCTATTCATATTGGGGTGTTGTGTTGTAATATTTGGAGTCCCCGCCCCATATGCTAATGAATCCAGATATCCTCAGCCCTTCCTGCTATCATGGGCGGCTCTGGCACTGCTGTGCAGGGAGGCTACATCACACCCCTGCATAGTTGAGCAAGGTCCAGAAGCAATCTGGCCCTATAGAAGTTTAGAACCAGTTCCCCAGTGGCTGTAAATTGGTGTAACTTCAATGAAATCAATATATTTACACCAGCTGAGGCTCTGGCCTCCAGCGTATTTGCAAATATTCCTGAAGCTTCCATTGAGCAATATGCCCCACCTGAGGATCTGGCCCTCAAAGTACCATCTCTTGATTTACTGGCTAGTTTCATAGAGTTTAAGGCAGAAGGGTCCATTAGATCATAGTCTGACATCCTGTATCACACGGGCCATTAAGTTCACCCAGTTACCCCTATATTAGGCCCAATAACTTGGGTTAGATAAAAGCATTTCACTGCTGTTAGCCCTGCCTAGCCAGTTCAGCTCTAGGAGAATGAGGTGGATTTCGTTCTGGCTTATGCTTCATCAGCTGAATTGTGAACCATGTTCTGGTTGCAAAGTCTTCATTGTTAGAGATGCATAACCCAAAAAGAACCCAACTTGACTTTCAGATTCCCAACTTCCATTCACTTCAATGGGGTCAGGATTTCACCTTTACTTTATCAGCCTGGTCATTAGGGAAAAAAAACCAAACCTGTTTCCTTGTTAACTGAACAAATAAGATCTGAAAATCATTGAGGCACAATAAATGTGGATTTTTATTTTATTTTACGAGTCATTTTTTAAAATAAAGCTCCTCTTTATTTTAGATAACCCTGACAACAACAAAAAACCTAACACTATACTCCAAATATCCACCAATATAAGTATTACCGATCCTTTGGAAAATAATGGCTCCCAGGCCTGAAAGACTTTAAAAGTAAAACAATCCGACCTAACCAAACAGTATTTGTAATAAAATTAATAGGCATAAAAAGAGATGACTGCTTTTGAACTTAGCACTGATCAACATAAATATAATCCCCACTTCAGCCGTTTCCTTAGATATGGAAAAACAACATCTGACAGAGTCAACTGGAACTATATATTTCTGATCCTCCATAAAATGGGCTATAATTCCACCAAACACCTCTTGATCTTGCACGTGAACCTCTTATAGCCAGTGTATGACAGAATGAAACGATAAAAGGGGGAAAAGGAATTGAAAGAAGTCATGTTTTGCAGATGATATATAAGTAGGCATTAATAAGACACATTCCAAAGAACGACAGCGCCTCATATGTATTGACCATTTTGGTGAACCTTGACCAACCTCTCTCTGAACCTGGAGTAAGTCTCAAGTTTGTAACAAAGTTCCCCATCAGCAAGTCTCATGTGATTTCAGATTCTGTTACAAATATTTCTGCACCATTGTACTCATGATAAAGACCACAGACTCAAGACCTATGTAAAACAGATGGTCAATCACCACATAAGATAAAAACAAAACCGCTGGCGAAAAAAACGTCTCCGCTTGCTACACGAGAGAAATCAAGATCATAAATATTTCCCCTCTGCTCCTCTATGCATGGAGGGCACTTTCGGCGGAAATCCTGAAACAAAATTTCAGCCATAGACATAACTTACTTCTAAAAACACCCAACGTAGTCAAATTAAAACATAAAACTAACTCAGCATATACCTTCTTATTAAATACATTAATACAAAAGCACCCTTTAATTAACATATAAGGCTAATGGCTGTGATTGCTGTAATTATTACTACTGCTGCTTGTGCATGTGACCAGATCCCAGGCTGGTGTAACTGGTGCAGCCCCCCCTGAAAACCAGTGGAACTCTGCTGCTTTATGTCAGCTGAGGGTCGGGTCCCTAGTCCATGATAAAAGTGCCTAGTTCTTGTTACCCCATTTTCCCTCTCTACATGCTTATCAGTTTCATCCACCTGTTATTAAAGATGAGCAAATCCTGGGTATTTTGGATCCAAGTGGCCAAAGTGGAAAAAACAAACAAACAAACAAACAAACAACAAAACTGATTTTTTGTATTGGTTTTTCTCACCAAAACAAAGAATAATTTAAAAAAAATAGTGTTTGGGACAAACGAAGCAACATTTTGAAACCAAAAAAAATCAATTCAAATGGACTCTTTTTGAACAAAATGGTTCGTTTAGAAACAAAATGTTCTGCACTGCTTCAACTTTTTTGAAATTTTTGTCCTCATTTTTCATTCTCCAGAAACGATTTGCTGCATTCAATTGGAGCGCATGGATAGCTTTGGTAACCCTGAAACTGCATTTTGGGGGCATTTATTATATGCTCCCCCCCAAAAAAGAGCCCAGCTCTACCTATTAGGCCTTGTCTCTTCTTAGACTGTAAGATCATTGGGCAGGGAATCTCATTGAAAATGTGTTTGTACATGGGCTAGCACACTGGGGCCTTGGCTTGGTTGAGGCCTCTGGGGGCCACAGAAATATAAATGAAAAAAGAAATAACAATAGAGAAAAATAAAAGTGATATGGGAGCAGAAGGCGCTCAGCAGGGGCTCAGTGTGCAAGAGCTCAGCGCACGAACTGCCCAACTCCCTCAGGCCTCTCTCTTCATTGACTTAAACTGCCCATTTGGCACTCTCCATTGTCACACTCCTTCAGGTCCCAGCACTCTACCAGCAGCTGCTCACAGCCATGGGCCAAATTCTGCTCTCATTGACGCTGGTGTGATTGTAGTGCAGTCAGAAAAGTGACTCAGGCCCAGGGCTTAATTTGTGTCAGGGTTTGCGAGGGCTGAGGCCTGGCACCTCTGGGCTTGGCGGTTTATAGCCCCGGCACCTCTGGGCTTGGCGGTTCATAGCCCTGGCACCTCGGGGCTTGCTGCATCAGTTATGAATGTAAAAAAGTTACTTGAGCTCCGGCACCTAATTGCTTGAGCCTGACACCTCTTTCATTACAAATTAAGCACTGCTCAGGCCTTACAGAAGTGCAAGCCAGTTTTCACTCTGAGAACAAATCCGGTTTTAGCCACAATGGGGGGGGCTACCATATCCCCAAACCAGGCACTTTTACAGCGTAGATGGGACCTGGATGGAGATTAATTATTCTGAGAATCCAGATATAAAACTACACTACAGTTCATCAAGGAAGGTATGGGCTACTGCCCAGGTTGGCTGGCACGATTCACATAAGAAAAACACATGGCCACACTGGTCATGAAAACGGTGCCAGAATGCTATTAACTGCAACCAAGTTTGAACATGGTTCTGATCCCAGTGTAATTACAGCCCAGTGTTATTCCAGCATAGTTCAGTATAGGATAACACAGGACACTTGTTAAAACCATGTCCCCATTGAAGCCAATGGGAAGGTTGCCATGGATGTCAGTGGGGCCAGGATTTTACCCTCAGTCTAAAAGAACAGAATGGTTGGTCCTGAATTCATTACAGAACTGCTGCTCGACTCATTGAAAGAAAGTTCTGCTTCACCTCGTTAGATCACTAAAGCAATAACTGCATCCCATGCCCAAGGACTGTGCACTAGATAACGCTAGTGAATCCAGTGAGTGGAAGGCAAGTTGTCTATTTGTTAGAGAAGATAACTAGAATTTAGACTCCTGGGCTCTATTCCCAGCGAAGCCCCTGACTCAGAAAGTGACCCTGGTCAAGTCAATTTCTATCCCTATGACACAATTTCTCTATAAAGCAGGACTAGTAATATTTGCCTACCTCTTACTCAGGAATGTAACCTGTGAGTCTTAATTAATGTTTGTAAAACACACTGAAATAATTAGATGTGAGACCCTCCGTAAGTGCAAAGTATTATTCCTAAACCACACAATATAGCAAATACCCTGCTCTAATTCACAGGCAGTGCAATTCAGAGATCTCCTTCATGTGCAAAGAGTGTAACTGAGATAGAAAACAGGATTATAGGAACCCACAGTGACTATAGTAGGCACTGTAGGAAGCAAAGGAAACAATGAAATCTTAAACCATTCTCCTTAGCCTTCTGTCTCCTGGTGCGCCTTTCTTGTAAAGTGGGTGTGAGGTGTCTTAGGGCATGTATGTTGCTTTCTGAGTTAGAGCTTAAATGTACACTCAAATTCGAATGCTGCTCTAAGAATACTGGGTTAGATAAAGTCTATACAAATGGGGATATTTACTTCTCTTCCCCTTTTTGAAAAACTGCCCCATCCTCATCCAACAGTGGCCAAAGCAGGTTGGAAATTTTATTATTTTCATTTTTGTTATTGTTTTAGGAGGAAAAAATTGATCTTGCTGTTCCATGAGTGGTCTGAAAACCAGATGTTATCATCACTTGATTATTACTCTGCTAGTACAACATGTTTTGTTTATTAAAGAAAAGACATGGTTGAAATTAGATCTGTGTGATACACGTCAGCAAGCCGCATGTGTTTGTGAATAATAAACAGCTTGCAACGCTCGGCTTGGACTAGTAGGTTGCAGCCTCTTGTCCTTTCAGTTTACGTTTAGGCATACAAACGGCACTGTCATGTCTGTAGCTTTAAACTGGAAAGCACCTTGGAAAATTTTCTTTAAAAAAAAATCACATTTCATATGCTTGTGGGAAAAAGTACTATCTTTTTTTCTTTTGTTAACTTAGGAAAAATGGACTCTGTCTCATGGCTGCTTTAGTTTAAGTAAACATAAACTCTGGCCCAAATAGCATAACCATCATTTCCTCAAATCTAGCAACACTAAACCAAAATATAGTTTTATTTGGCTAACCCCAAAGTAGGATGTGGTTGCCAGCCTCTGAAACCACATGATCAAGTTTCAAGTCGACGCCACCAGAGCTATGCCGTTGTCTTCGGCAGGAAAGTCATATAAATGCATTACTCTCAACACCACCGTTATGTTTAACCAACAAATGTAACCATAACAACAGGTACATTGAAACTGAAGCCTGAGTGCTCCTTCTCCTGTTAACATTGCAGCCTCGAGGTACCACTGTGCTGCTGAGGCGGGGAGAAACGCCCGGTTTGAAGATGATTATTGCCAGGGAGAAAACGCCAGGCCGCACAACTCATTTGCAATGTATTTTGCATTCTGCCATGCAATAGGAGTCCTGAACAATGTACAAGCATGTGGTGTCAGCTGGGTTGGTCCCATCTATAGGGCTTTTACCTGAGTTCAAACAGAAAATATCTTTTCCGGAGAGGACGATTCAGAAATTAAATGGGCAACATACGGCTACAGTGTGTCAAATTTCCACCCTCCTCCCCATGTATGCGAAGGTTGCACGTAAGCAGACCCTAAAACAGATTTTTCCTTGCTTAGCATCCTTCCAAACAGATGCACATGTGAGTCCTGCAAGCACCACACAGCCAGCTCCTTAACTGGTGTAAATTGATGTTCCTCCATTGATTTCCATGGAGCTCTGCGGATTTACATCAGCTGAAGCTCTGACCTCTTAAGCCTTTGCTTTTTCATTTTCTTAATCCCCTTTCATTTCCCTTTTAAATCATGAACTCCCCAATGAGACGAAGGGATGAACAGATGACAGAGTCGGGTGCCTCTGGTTAATGACCAGTACTATATTCACAAGCTCGTTTGGTTTTGTTCTCGCTCACTGCTTCAGTGCTGCTGATGAGAAGGAATTAATTTTATTGAGGACAACTCAATGAATTAAATGAAAAACTGCTCACTTGGCTGGAAAGGCTTTGACAGACGGCACAGCAGCCGGTCAGATTTGAAACACTTTACATCTCCTGGATTTGGGGAAGGGGACAAGAGGAGCGAGGGGAGGGGAGGTCATCGCAGATAAGCTGCAAGGCAAGTGTTTCCAGGGCTCTGAAGAACAACAGAGGCGCGCTGCAGTCTCTTATTTTGATTCATGGGCCTCCCCCGCCTTCTGTTCCGTGATGCACCAAATCTGTCCCTCGTTTCAATAAACACCCAATAAGAAACTAATCGTCGTACGGCGAATTGGAGAAGAAGAAAAGGTGCTCAGTGAAACGCTTGTGGTCACAGAAGACTCTTTTGCATTGTAACCATCTGGTGCGCCGCAATTACAATGAATGGGATAATTGAGTCCCAAGTAACTTCTTTGGGGTACAAATAATGGCCCTGGTCCTGATCTGTATTCTTCACAACACGGCTGCCCCATCGTTTCACTTCACATCTGCACGTTTCATTGATCGGGCGCCACGCTACCAATAAGTGACTACACTTAATTAAGTCCACATAATTCTCCTCAAATGAGCAGAAAAGTTTGTGTGTAGGCCAAGAAGAAAAGAGCCTGCAAATGAGACTTTAGTGTCTCTGCTTTGTATAAGGGATTGAGATTGATGGCAAGCTCATGCCACCAAGGTTTTCTTGTGACATAGCTGGGAACGCATTAGGCAGCTCAACAGCTGTGTATAATCTGAGGCAAGCCTGCTTTCAGACCGACGTACCCCTGGAGATGATTGAAACCCCATTGTAGCATAATCTTGCTTTTCAGAAAGAGTTACAATTCATTTGATTTGATTTCTAGGATGCCTGGCTTCCAGGGCATCATTAAAACCCCTTTAAGAAACTGGAGAATGAAGTCCATAGCACGGGAGCTTTGTCTGTTCTTTAAGCGTATTCCACTTGCGCTCCAGGAGAAGGAGCGGACAGGAAAAAGGCAAACGTAAGCCCCCAAGCAAATATTACTGAAACCAACATTAAGGAGCAAAATAAAATACTGACTAGGTGGAGAAAGGGGTACAAGGCAATAATGGGGGAGGGGAAAGACTCTATTACCTTTGTGCTTTGATTGATTAGATCACTACTAATATAATCAGGAAAGGCCACATTCCTTCAGATATGTAGCCATCATGAATTAACCTTTCAAGTAGAATATTGTGACCTTTTCAAGCCGTGACAGGCCAGAGGGCCTCGATCCTCCTCTTGTTGGAGAGAATGGGAGTTTGCCACTGAGCTAAGTGTGACCGGGATCAGACCCATGAGGGCTCTCTGAAAGGAATTTCTGTGCTTAAAAGAAGTGCAGAAGTAAACGAAGAGCAGAGCGACAAAGAGATTTTAGAAAAAAGAGCCAAGGTCTACTGCTATATCAGTCAAAGGCCCATTAATAAAAGAGATGGTTTTTAAATGTGTTTTTTTTTTCCCCTCATCCCACCAAAACCAGCCTGAAGCAGGGACCTTGAAGACATTTTTCTGAACAAGTGGCAAAATATCCCAGGCGCAGTGCAGGGGTCACTTCACACACACAGTCTGCCCCTCATTTGTTTATCTAAATGCTGACAAATTGCAGCATTTTAACAACGTATCTCTGGTACTGAACTTCATTTGCATGGCCTGCCCTCTATCATTGAGCTGATAATGAGGCTAAACATAAAGCCTTCATTCACTGCTATAAAGACGCCTGACAATGATGAATACCAAGTAGGAGAATTAGGTGGTTTATAGGAGAATATGCTATTGTGCAAAACCTCCATTCCTTTTATCTCCCCGGCGGCTCATTTTTCAGCTCTTTCATGGAAGCTGTCTCCGTGTCCTCTCTAGTGAGTTTTCCTTTTCTTTTTGAATGATATCTTCCAAACATGCTAGGATACCATGTCAGCAACTGGTTTTGTCAATCGCCTCTGAAATGCTGGGGATCCCTTTTGTTTCATGACCCAGCGATGATAAACATTCTCCAACATTAGCACCTCAGAAGTTTCACTCCTACATTTGGGTAATTCATATCTATTCTCCTGTGCATTGCACACTACAGCAACCTTCTGTCACGGGACGCTCTTTGAAATACCAAAAAACAGCCCTGTCTTTGTGATTCCCTGCAATGGCAGCATCTAATATTCCTTTCAAACAAGGATGTTTATAGGAAAAGTGACTTGGGGGGGGGCTTTCAAAGCCGCTAATTGGAATGGATCGGATTAAGGCTTCATTGTTCAAGCCGGTGTTGTGAGCTGATGACTTGAGGGAGATGATCCAGATATAATACCCGATTTGACTAAACTCAGGGTTCCCACTTTTTCCTGGTGTGACCCATATTTTAATAGAGAGATTGTCTCATGCACCAGCTCCCCTGCCATGTCCACCCCATTCATGATTGTAAAGCTACAGTCTTGGCTACCTGGGACAGGGGTAAGAGTCAGTGTATTTTTAACGGTCTTTGCGGTGCTAAATGTTTTGTCCCGGGCTCAATCCCTGGCTGCCGGATTGAAGCACAGTAAGAGATTATAAAGATCACTCCCCTGATCCTAGGCCTGGCTAATCCTCAAGTCTGCTCTAAATTATGCCAGTCGTCCAGGGGGCGAAGTGCAGCAGCAGGAGATCAGTTCTGGTGGGCACAGGCACCAGAGCCACCCCCCTTTACTCTGGCCACCCTGCTTACATCCGTCACAGGGGAGAGGCGCTGCTATGGAGCTCTAGGAATCCCTCCACTGGAGTGATCCCCTCCCTGCCCCGGGCCCGTTATGTCAACTTCTGGGCTGCGGGCCCTCAAATTGATTCTGGACCACAGTCTGCTGCCAGGTCCCCGTCCATGTTCGGTTCCCCTCTCCACCCCTGCCACCTCATTCCCTTCTCTCTTCTCCCCCTCTGCCTTCTTCCCTGCTAGTGGGCCTCCTCCTTCCTGGCACATGTTTCCCTGCCACCTGGTTCTCTTCTCCTCTGGTCCCCTACACATGCTTTCCAGGCATATGGTCCTCAGCTCCCCCTCCTCCTCTGAACATGCTGCTCAGCGGCTTGGTTCCCCTCTCCCCTGGAGATATTTCTTTTCTATTGGCATCTCTATTACCACTGTCAGCTCCTGGCTCCTCTCCTCCTCTTAGCTCCACTGGCGGCTCCAGTCTTGCTGGTAGCTCTGGTCCCTGAGAAAAGCTCCCATTTCCCATAGTAAAGGCGGATACAATGGCTCCTCCTCCTTGTTTCCAGCTGCTTTTAAGGGCACCTAGGCTCTTTGCGAGGAAGAACCTGGCGGCCATTCAGAGCGGCTGGAAAGATGGAGGAGGAGCCAACGCCACATCAGCTGCCAGTTCTCTGCACTCCCCCAGGAAGTGCTGTGCAAGCCAGTTTGAGAAGCACCGGACAAGACCCCATCTGAGGTCAATCTACTTTCTTTTTATTCTTTTAAAACCTTTCTTGGGCCTGTTCATGTTGCCGTCCCTGGAGAATGTCTCACTCTCACTTAACACACTTCCCCAAAATTGGCATAACATTTTATTGAATGTTCATGTCACTGAGAATACAAAACACCAGTACAGGATGAGTATAATAATTAAGCACAGATCCAGCATATATGACAGCATCACAGTGGGAAGGAAATTCGTCTTCCAAAGGTTTATTTGAAATCTAGAAAGCAAATGAAAAGAGAATGGAGAAACATAAAGGTGACTGACACACACAACTATTCTCGGTCACATTCTGTTAAGGCCAGTTCCCCAGCCAATTAACAGCAGCGGCGAAGGTATGGTTGATAAGCTAGCGTATACAGAATACATTTGTGGAAATACAGTCTCTGTAGCACTAATTCAATATTAGAGTTCGGTGAAACGCTTCAATTTTTCAGTCCAAGGGACAGCCTTTTCTTTGGTTTTGCTCCACACGGGTTCAAATCCCCAGTATTTCGATTTATATTCCCAGGCTCAGAGTGAAACACAGCCACTGAATTTCACCTGGCTTAAAGTCAAAGGCTCACAAGACTGCAAATTTGATGTGATTTTGATACAAAACCATAAATCAGCCAGGTCCACTAAAAAGGCTTGTGAGGTATAGTAAACCCTTTACTCATAGGGCCAGATCCTCAGGTGATGCATCTCAGAATGAAGCAAATAGAGATTTGCAGATTTATGCCTGCAGAGGATCAGGGCCTCAAACCTCAAAGTTCTGAATAGAGATGGATTTAAGTTGCACCAGTGGGATCCAGATCTGATTTTGAACCCCACCCTCTTAGGGTCGTTAAGATCCAGAGGGTTGGTTCAGGCCCATTTCTAGTGTTGAATTTGGGTTGAAACCTGAAAACGTTTCATTGCATGTGCAAATGCTTTCTGATTTCTCAGCAACAGTCATTGTTTTTTAGACAGGCTTCTATGGGAAATTCCAATTCTTATTATTTGTACTTGTTCTGCATTTCATTATTATGGGTGTTGGATAATCTCCTCACTGTAATGAAAACCAATAAAGAAACAATAATTTAAAAAAAAGAAGAAAATGCTGTTCAGAATCAGAAATGAAGCACAACATGAAGCACAACATGAAGCACTCTGGAGCAAGGACAATTTACAAATGTTCTTTCCCTCTCTCACACCCCATAATTTAAGGAGAAACTGGCAGTTTTGTTTCATTCATCATCTCCCATCACCCAGATTTTCATCTCTCTGTGCTATGAAGTAGAGGAGAGTTTGTGTCACTTTAAACCTCATTGCTAAAATTCCAGAACCTTAGCAATTTGGGCCAGGCAATTTCTTTCATCGTCTATCTCTCTGTCTCGTCATTTTTACAAACTGGAAAAATGACAAACGTTACAACGGGCACACACAAAAAAGAAGCCCAAAACAAACAAGCAAACTAAAAAAAAAGCTTCCCCCTGCAAAACCTCAAATGTTTAGATTTTCTTCCCAAGAAGAATTGTTAAACCCAACACTTCATCTCACCAGACCCACACAGTATGCAGAGGAAGTCAACTTGCTTCCATCTAACTTGCACCCCTCTGGGGCACTGTTCAGTAAAACCTCTCTGTAAACTGTCCAAGTGTAACCCAATCACAGCGATTTTGATGAGGGCCTGTTGGCCTGAGTTCCATGAGCAGGAGCAGAACGCGAGTTTGAACGCTACGAGCTGCAGTTTCACAAGAGCGGGCTCTGTTTTGTAGGGCACAACTTTCTTTTTATGGATCATGGTGGGGCAGTTGTCTCGGGAAAACAAATCATTTTGGCCTGCTGCTTGCAAGCCGCCCCCAGAACCCAAGCGATGCCAGACACATGATGTATCGATTTGATTCATGTCTTTTTTTTTTATTTTTTAAATTGGGTCACGTTTTCACAGTCACCGTAGGCTATTTTATTGTGCCGTTGATGCCTTAAGTGTTTGGCTTTGCTCATTAATCAGGAAAGCAATGACTTCTGAGAAAGCAGTGCTGGCTGCAAAGGTGCATGGTGGAGTTCTGAGTCGCTGAGGTTGGCCGGGAGAAGGGGTTTTAGCAGAATTGTTGCTGTGGCAGCTCTCATTTCAGCTCATTGCTGTCGACCGGAGCAGGTTTTTTGTTGATTTTTTTCTTTCGGACACTACACCCAGGGCTGCAAAGCGGCAATGCCAGTCTCTGAATTAGATAGGACCGTTTCAGCTCATAGTAGGGTTGTGTGTGGATCTACCATCTCAGCAGGCTAAAGGCAGTGGGCCAGATTCACCTCCACATCATACTGCAAGCACTACACTGCCCCCGCAGCAGCCCCCATGGCAAGGAGGGGCTTGGGGTGGAGACGGGCTTGAGGCATAAGGTAGGAGTCAGGGGAAGGAGGAAATGTTCCTGAGGTGGCCAATCCTCCACTGCTACAAGCCCTCTCGGGGTTATGGCAGCAGAAGATACAAGTTAGGGAAACCCTAAGGGTTGTCCTAGCTTGCACTGGCCCCGGCAGCCACTGAATAGGGAAGATGCAAGCTGGGTCTCCTTTCTCGGACCCGAGTGACTCTGCCCCATTGGGTGAGGTGGGCTCTGTCCCTCCAGTGACTCTGGGGAAACATGGGCCAGAGTTCCCTTGGTAACTGGCCATCTCTGCAAGCTGGTGCAGAGATGGGGCAAGGCCACCATTCTTTTCACAGTCAGTGCTAGCCTCCAGCAGTCCTCCCGCTCCCCGAGTTCAAGCGCTGGCATTCAGTCCGGCCCTAAAATGCCTTAAAGGGAATGGAAATCATAAGCAGTTTGCTTCAATCGGGGGCCAAATTTGGCTCGGGCAGATGTGCACCACTTTGCACCAGCAGAGTTTGGCCCCTGGCCTGTGGATTTTCCAGGCTTGTTCTTTTTTCTTTCCTTAGTCTGTCGCTCTGCATAGCAGAACAAAACTTTTTAAGGGAGGCCAGGCTTTCCTTCTAGCCCCCTCCCCCCGTGTAGACGTGTTACGACAAAGATGCTTTCAAAGGAATTGAATCAATCTGGATGCCAACGCACTTTATAGGAGAGACATTTTATGTAATGGGAAAGCCTTTTAAGGAGGAGGATGTGCACTGCAAGGAACAGCTTCAGATTTCATTGCTAGATGTGCAGAAGAGCAAACCTGGCCCAGAGCAGCGTGTGATTTCACAGCCCTGTACAGCTTTTAAGGATGTTTAAACTCTGGCAGGTAGGTGGACTTGTAAAACTTTATTAGCAACAGGAAAACGAGGCCTGAGTGTCAATCATCAGAAATGCCCAGCCATGTCTTTTTTTGGTCTGTGTTGGGGAGGGAAGGTCGGGATGGAGACTTGAACCACAAACTAATTAGAAAAATGTTTTATTTTTTTGTAAACAGCTCCATCTGGAACTAGTAACCGTTCAAAATTTGAGCCAGCCCCTCACCACCTCCACACAGCCCAGCCTGCCTGAAATGAATCCAGCAGCAACCATTGATTTCCATTGCTTTCCAGAGCCGGGATATGATGACACCACCTCTGGGCCAGAAGAGACTACAATCACTCACTCTGAGTCATTACATAAGCAGCAGCCTGTGATTTATTAAACCACAAAAAATAGGTTGCACTAACATTGAGAGTCTGACTGCAAACCATAGAAGGAGCAACATGCAATGTTAAGGCTGGGACTCCCTCCTTCACCTACGCTGTGGTGTCTAGGCATTGTGTGGGTCCTGAGGAATTGTCCCTACTTTGGAGGCCTTCCTGAAGTTCCCCAGACAGAAATGAGGACAGGGCTCCAGCCTTAACTGTGATTTTTTCTTGCTTTTGTGGCAGACTTAACAAAAAGTGTTTGACCATTTAATTTTCTTTTCTGGTTTATTTGCCACTGAGCAGGATTCGGTCCTATTCTTCCGATATTTCACCCATCTCCTAAGGATTAGACAGAACAAATATTTAAAAAAATAAATAAATCAAAAAAAATTGGAAATCTAAGCAAGCTCTGTGAACTATAGAAGCAACTCTCCCATAGAGTCTGTGTTTTTCTCCTTTTCTGTCTCAGGGGAGCTATGAGAGACACCACCTACCCATGACTTCTTTGGGACCCCTTACTTGACAGGTCCAAATGAACATACAGATCCGAAGTGAAACTAGAACAGCCATTTCCTCAGTCTTTCATGTCTCTCTAAAGGCTACATATACTATGAAATGATCTTATAGCTAGTGTATTGGCTTCATGGATCACCGCTTGGGCACTCCATGATGGTATATGGGTCGGGGGCACAAAGGAGCCGCAGTGTCTGAATTCACAGAGGCTTGGTGCTATTGGATGGCATTGTGGGATAGGTACAACGGACAGGGCCTGAGTGGCTGATGTGGTGGGCTTTTGTGTGCACCAGGATGCATCCGACGAAGTGGGCATTCACCCACGAAAGCTTATGCTCCAATACATCTGTTAGTCTTAAAGGTGCCACAGGACTCTCTGTTGCTTTTTACAGATCCAGACTAACATGGCCACCCCTCTGATACTTGAGGAATAAGATGGTTAGTGTGGACTCTTGGCTCCATTCACCCACACAGCTGCAAGATGTAAGGGTGCAATCCTTGCAGCATAGACAGGGCTGCAGAATGCAGCCTGTTAAAGAGGGAGCTGGCTAATGGACTTTCCAAAAGACTGCCCGACAGGATTTCAACAAGGAGAAAGGGTTCTGTATCCCGGGAGGACAGCCTTTTCAAACCCAGCTGGCCAGTCCCCTCCTTCGGCCCAGCCCCCATTTATCAAAAGGGTTTGGGTGTTACCTGAGACCTTCGGATAAACAAGGTTGCATTGTATGTTGATTATTCCCATGAAAGAATACAACAGCCCCTTTGAAGTCATTACAGCCTATTGTGTGAAGGCTTCTGTGGCCCCGCTTAGGAGTGCATGAAAGGCCTGCTGCCTGCTCTCTGAGGCACTGGTCTTACGCCCATGCAATTCCATTGATTTCACTAGAGTTACTCTTAATTTACATCAATATAAAAGCAGAACTGGCCCAACCTCTTGACCTCTGGTCCATGCTGGGCCCTCATCTGCCAAATATTAAAACAATGCCCTCAACTAAGGTCTACCCTATCGATTGTGCAGAGTCCTCAGTAAATAACAACGTTGTGAAATTACTCTTGGAAAAGAATCAGTGCACATGGAAAACCGTCATTTGCCCAGACAAAAGCACTTAGTCGTTTTTAATATTGCTTCCCAAATACTCCAGTGCACAAGTCTATGGTTAAGATTTATAGGAGGTGGCTTGGGTGGGGTTTATTGGCATTTAAAAGACATCATTTGCTACTACTTAACTTCTCTTTATTTATCTGCATACTTAAAAACAGGAAAAAAAACACCCAATCCCAAACGGGTGAGGCTGTCTCTGTCCTGGGATGAGACCTTGTACACTAAATTTCATCTGATAGAAGTCCCGAAAATAGTGTTTTGTGGGGGGGGGGGGGTTAAGTTGAAATGCTGACACCACCTTAACTATACGGCGATGCAAACAGCGATTCTATAACACAGGCATGACTTCATCTGGAAATCAGGAAATCCTCATTCAAACTTCCAAACGTATAAATACATTCATTTAGTCCTTTGTGAATCAAATGATGGCATGTCCTGTAATTAAGGATGCTGGTGGCCAAATTGTATCATAGGCTTATTTCCATCGCAGTATGTTTGTGGCTCAGCAACTTAAGGTGTCTCGGTCAGCAAATGCCTTGGGCCCGTTTGTTTCACAGCTTACTCTGTGGTGACCGATCCTTTATTCATTCTCTACCTGAGGGCAGGGATTTCACTAATTGCCTGGGGCCAAGTGCTCGGGAATGATGAAGTGCCACAGGGCAGTTATTGTACAGTGAAAGAAAACAGTCAAACAGCTGAATGAATTCCTGGCATACTGAGGGCAAGTGAAGCTTTGCCTAATGTAGGGTGCACATCTGGGGAGGGGGGGGAATCGTCCAAAATGTGTTTGATTGTCTTCTGGTCCAATGATAACATTAGCTTGCTTCTTCCCTGAGGGCAACCACTTTCAAACATTAACCTCTCTGAATGTCATCCTCTCACACAGATTATCATCAAATTATACAGAGGGGCCAATAGCTTCATCAGCCAGCCACTAAAGTTGCTGGAAAATCTACCATGGATGTTTAGGGGAATTGGACCTCATCTTAAACGAAGTGATCTAAGGCCTGATCCAAAGCCCACTGGCGTGAGTAGGAGACTCTCCATGACTTAATGGGCTTGGGGTCAGGCCCCTAGTGAAATAAGAGGCTATTGTTGAATTTTTGCATGCATTAACCCAGGCATGAAACACTTTGGGCTCATGATATCATTTATCACTGTCTATAATGCATTTTAGATAGAGAATAAAGACAAAAGGCCAGATCCTGCTCCCAGTTAACCCAAAGCAACATCAGGGACCTACTCCCCTTCCCTCTATATCTCCCGAATTATTCTTCCCCCAGGGCCACACAACCTCTGCTGCCCTCTCTCCCCTCTCCTTCCATCACTGCTGGCATTCTGGGTGTTGGAGATGGTGGTGATATGCAGAAGCGAGCAATCTTTCATTAGTGGGGTTAATGGATTAGGTGCCTTGATGGACTTCTCCATGCCTTACTTCTGGAAGTGGGTTAACTTAAATAGGCCAACTCTCTAAGACGCTGAGCACCTATTTTATGAGGTTAACATCAATGTGGGCCGGAGGTTCACAATACCTTGCACTGAGCAGGATGAGGCCCTGAATCCTTGTCCATTGATTGAATCACAGACTAAGTCTCAATTCAGTTATCTCACCATTGATTTTTTCCCCCAACACAGTAGCTCTTGCCACACTGATATACACTAAGTGCTAAAGTGAAATCCAAGTTCCCAGCCTCAGATAATGAAAACCATTAGCTTAAAAATCAATACAATGGAGAGAAAGAGATCTCAGATGTGAAACAGGCCACTGCACTGCGAGACAGACCAACAGCAGATCATCGCGTGTATCTCAACAGATACAAAGTTCTGTACAAGAGCTTCTGAGCTAATATAGACCAGATGCAGTGGAGAGGGAGATGAGCGGACTCTCCACAGCAGGTATTCCCATTGATCCCTATCTCGGCTGGGGATTCTGATACCACTTTAGGATGAGGCATATCCGGTAGCTGGTACATTGGGGAACATTGGATAAATAATGAACTCTGAGGGTTAGCCCTACAACAGTCTTCTCCATCATTTCTGGAAGTAGCACTGCTGGAGACAGTTCTTCCTGGAACTCTTGTTTAAAACGCTATAGCTTCTACCATGGGTAAATAATGTTACATATGGAAAAAGACCTGATTCATGGTTCTGTCTAATAGCTACCCCTGTGCTTAGTTCATAAACTCTTTGGGGCTGGGTTCATTCCCTCCTAGCACATGCATAGCTCTTGAGGACACAGAAACAACAATGATCATCAGTGCATCCTGGGTTGGCTCAACCTTCACACAAAGTGATGCTAAAATACTGAAAAATTTATTCAGTGACATCTTAACATGCGTCTAACAGACCTTTGTTAAAGTTCTTGCAGATCCCTTAGTGTAAATCCTCAGCTGAGTGTATTCCAATAAAATGTCATACAGAACGTGGGCCAACTGCAGGTGAGAGATGGTGTAAGTTATTCACGTGCACTGTCCTCTGCTGACTTAGACCTACATACCCTCCCGGATGGACATGGCAAAATAACTAAGCTGGCGTTTTCTACATTCTGAGGAGCCAGAAGAAGGTCTCCATTACAGAAGGGGCTAGAAGTACAGCCCTTGTGTGACTGCCTGGTGCTAGTGGCATGCGCTAGCCCAAGCGGTACTGGCTCACAGACAAACACAGAAGCAAGAGTGGCACCCACATAAAGGTGTAGCAGTGAGCTCTGGGGGGGTTCCAGGCTCCTTCGTTGGTTTCCTTTCAGTTTCTCTGTGCTGCTGCGTCAAGCAGTAGACATAAGGAAACACACAACATGTGTCTGCGCTAACAGTCGGCAACGAAGTGATAATGAGACTCTGCACTTTGTTATGAATTAACAACCCTCCCTCCTCTCCCTCCCGCTCCCCACTCATAGGAAACAACAAGATTTTGGGCTAAGCCCTGGAGTCCTGCATGATCCTGGAATAAAAAGGCCTCACACAGGTGGTATTGGCAGGGCTCGCGTGATGGGGTCCTCCCTTCCCCAGGATGTAGAACACCAATACAATTGTTCGAATCTTTGCGACAGCTTGGGGGCTCTAGGAATGGTTCCAGCTAGCATGGCACGAAGATGCATATTAGCAGCAGGGTTGGCCACTGTATCTGAATAGGTCTGGGCCCACTGGCCATAGTCCTGCCCCTCCACACCCTGCCCTTCAATCCCTCTTCCTTGCTGATCTGAGGCAAGTGTGTGCAAAGCAGGGCTCTGTGATTGACAAGGGGACGTAAGGCTCCCTGTAGGCCTCTCCTTGGCCTGCCTTCCATGCAATGGAACTCAGACACTTCCTCTGTATTTAGGGCTTTCCTGTATCCCAGGGGAAGGGGCTAGCCTAGGATTTGTCCCTGTATGTGCCGGTGCAGTACTTCATAGATGTATGTTAGAGGGGATGTTATACCTGGCATGGCCATTTTGTAACGGTCAAAGGTTTCTAAGAGTGCTGAGTGATATCATTAAATCCAGAAAATTGTATCCCTTTTTGTAACAAGACCTTGGGGAGAGAAAATAGCCCCAAAAGCCCAGTAACAGCTTAACCATCTGACCAACCGAGACAACTCCCCAAAAGCTGTGGACACGCCGTGCCTGGGAGATTTGCCAAGAAACTGTGGCCAGCTCCTCAAAGGTGGAGCCTCCCATAGAAATCAAAGAGAGGTAAGCACCTGAACACGTTGGAGGCTCTGGGCCTAGCTGTCACTTACTGGTGAGCACCTTCCACCACATAGCTTTTTGGTCCTATGATCTCCACTGAAATAGTAGTAGGGTAAGAGGAATTGAGGCAGAATGGTAGAATCAGAGGCATCCTTGTCTCTGTTTTCTGCCTGCTTCTGCATTATTTAGCATTCCTCAAATGTAAAGAGACTCCGGGATCTTTTTTTTTCCTTTCCAATGAGAAAATCCACTGAATATTTGTTTTTCTAAATGAATAGAATTCTGTGTTTATTATAATGGCTTCAGAAGTGCATTTCTTTCCACTGCTATTATTACTGCTGGCTGGAAAGCTCTACACGACCTAAGTGAGTTTTGTTAAGGCACAACAGCACATGCCATCGTGAGGTTGACCGCACACGATAGTCTGTAGTGATGTGTAGGAGCCAGATCGAGCCTTTAACATCTCTGGGTTAATACCTCAAACAAGGCCTCATTTACCAAATAAACAATTTATTCTGCTGTCTTTAGTCAGGTTTTCAGACTGCTGAAACGAAACTAATTTTATTGCTGAATTGGACCGATAGGCAGCCACAGGGAACATCATTAACTCCAAAAGTGACTCAGAAAGGAGCCAAGTTGCTGTAGGTGAGATAGAGTTGAGTATGTCAAGCACTGATCTTACCCCTCATTGGAAAATTGGTTTTCTAAAATGGATTATTAAAAATGAATGTTTATAGGCGCCGAGAAGGTCTTGATTTGGATGTAGAACAGGGCAAGTCCTGCAAAAAACTATCAATGGTATATTCAGAAAGAGAAACCTGCAATGCATGTGTGACACTAGAGGACTGGTTGAGGCCCATACATATATTTTACACACAGACACAGACATATCAACACATAGAGATTATGTCAGGGAGGAAACCTACATAGTGTGGGCCCGATTCTCAGCTGGTGTAAACTGGGCTAGCTCCACACAAATCAGTGGAGCCATGCAGAAGCTAAGGACTGGCCCACTGTGTCTAGCTGGGCAAATAATGCAAAAGCATTTCCATAATGTTATTAGTTAGAATTTGCACATGGATACACTTTGGCAATGCCCAGGTCTCTTTTGTGTCCCCTCTGTCTGAACATTCAGTATTTCAGATTAACTCCTAAAAACATTTGTTGAAAGGAAACTTCAGAATGAGATGCACACGCATTCAGGTGAAGTCCCGAAGTCTGAGTGGTGTCAGAAGACAGAAACAATTCCATTTGACTTGTTTGACCAATCACAACTAAATAACACAGCTCAAGCAACAAATTTTGCCATCAGCCTCTAGACTAATAAATCCAAAGATACAGTTGAGGATTTGTCTTGCAAATCTCCACAAGCAGAGATAAAGAGGCTACATTCATTGAATAAATAATTTGTTGTGACTTTTTTTCTCAGTTTCATTGTTTCCCAGGATAATGAGAGTAATATTATATATTCCCCATTAGAATTATACAAATAAAGATTTGAATCTATGAAGTGAACAGCACCTTTAACTCCCCTTGACTTCACTGGGAATTGCGGAAGATAAAAGCATCGTCATAAGAACATCAATGTAGGAATGGCGATACTCAGTCAGACCAATGGTCCATCTAGTCTAGTATCCTGTCTTCTGACAGTGGCCAGGGACAGATGCTTCAGAGGAAATGAACAAAACAGGAGAATTTTTCAGTGATCCATCCCCTGTCATCCAGTCACAGCTTCTGGCAGTCAGACTCAATACTGACTCTAAACTTCTATTTTATTCTGATTTTGCTTTTCAGTACATTCCCCCCAAATATATCAATTTTTGAAGATCGCTCTTCTAAGAGCTCTTAAGATATATTAGTCTTATATATAAGAAATATAAAATAAGTGGTTATAAGATATATCATTGCACATTTTATCAGGCTTTACTAGATGAATTGCAAAAGGTATATCTGAACATCCTGCCAAATAAAAACTGTAGGCCAAATTCTCAACTGGTGTAAATCAGAAGTCAATGGAGAAACACTGATGCTAAGATTCTGGTCCTGTGAATTCACTTTACTAGTATGTGTGACCCTTTTAATACCATGAATGTTGGTGTGAAATTTGTCCAAAAGAATGTCTGCCAGAATTAGAAGTCTCACAAAGACTTTTGCAAATATATATTAGCGAGAACATTTGTGTAGTCATCTTGAAATCACTTTGATTTAAATTCTCCTGTTTATACAAGTTTTAGTCATCCAACCGGAAAGCAGAAATAACATGTGAAATAGGCAACCAGTCACAGAACTCAAAGTACATATAGCTAATAATCATAGCAAGTTCACATCTTATCAGCTGAAATATGTTGGTGAAACATTTCCTAATAGCTTTGTAAAAATCGAAGTCTGTTGGTGGATAATTCACCAAGGGAGAAGGCTTAAGTGGGACTCTGTGGCATACAGACTTTGTGATGGGGAAGGTTTCACCCTAACAGAAAAATATGAACACAGAATAACTGATTCACGTTGAATAGGTGGTGAATTCTGGTCTCCTGTTGCATACAGATGAAGTATGTTGTGAGCTCATTTGAGCTATTCGTTCAGTAGGCCGCCCTATTGCCACTAATGTGATAATGAAATAGACTCACTTCGGAGCAACGTGACCAGAATCTGGTTAAGCACGGTGCAGGTGTTATTACCTACTATTCCCATGATAATGGACAAGAATGAAAGGAAACAGCCAATTAATATTACTCTTCACTATTGGTCTAACAAAAATATCCTAAGCTAAAATCAATCGGAAAATATTTGCTCTAAAGCCAAACGAACCTGTATCTGCTCTGTAATCTATGCCTACGGTGAGAAATCAATGACACCTGAACCGAAAGGGATGCAGTCCATATAGCAAATGAGGAACTCACTTGATTCACCATAGCATTGATCAAATCTAATTGAATTCTCCTAGTGTCTTCAGGCCATTGGTGCTCACGATGCCTGGAGTCCTAGCCGCACACTTGTGTATGCAGTGACATCTAGTGACAAAGACAGTAAAAGTGGCTCCAAAGGAAACCTATTTCAATAGAACCTTTTGATCACGATTGCCATCTAAGTAGCCACAGACTCAGCCCCAGTCTTCTTGATTTGGAGGGTCCCCTGCACAATTTTTTCAAAGGCAAAAAAAGTCCTGCCTTGGCATCTCAGGGTTTTAGCTGCTGGCAGCTGCAGACAACCAAAAGCTGGCAAGATAATGAATGCCAGTGTTACCTATACTTTCGTTTGCTGATGTGGTACAGCTGAGATATAGGAAAGAATTAATACTCCCTCCAATGACAGGGAACTGGAACTGACCACCAAATAAGTGAAGACTTTATGGTTTCCAGATGCATCTTCTCTGGCTCCTTTCCTGATGTTGCCACATCCATGTGTTCACGCAGCAGCTTTCTATAACAGGTCCAATTAAATGAATGGCGCATCAGCTCTGCCGCAGTGGGTGCATTTCCCTGATTCATCTGCTTTTAGCACGTGAACACCTAGCACTTGTTAAGATCTTCCAAAGTGAAGTAGGTTGGTAGGGGCATTGGTTTGAAATCATTGACCGTGGGAAAAATGGATAGAGGGAGATGTAAATGTTTTTCTCTCTGAAGACTGATCCAGAATCCATGGGAGTCCAATGCGCATCAATGGGAGTCTTTTCATTGACTTCAACTGCCTTTGGACCAAGCCCTAAACATTTTGTTTCTGCACAATCTGCTGACCATTTAAGCTCAAAGGTGATGTGTGGACTCATGAGAGCCTGATCCTGTACTAATGAGAGCACTGCTGAGCAGCAACCAAGTTACTCCAGTCTAGCTGCAGGCTAAAAGGTGAAGCCCTTAATTTGCACCAGGAGGATTATGCTTCAGCCCATGCCTCCATTATGTGCTGACACCCTGCCCCTTTTTACCCTGTGTTCCTGAGAGCATGGAAGTGGCAGGATTTGGAAGATCATAAATCTGGGGATATCCTCCCTCCATTTCTGTCAGGAAACACTATGGTGTCAGTTGCAGAAGAGTGAGAAGGCATCCAGGATACCCCAAGGCAGTACCTGGAATGTTAGAAACTAACAGCTTTGACGTGATCTTTAAACAAGGCCTCGGAGAAGGATGAACCACTGATTATTTCACACTGTTAGGCAAAAAGATTCTTTTCCCCAAGAAACAGGCAAGAACACACAATACTGAAAGGGGTTTATTCATAGAATCATAGAATATCAGGGTTGGAAGGGACCTCAGGAGGTCATATAGTCCAATCCCCTGCTCAAAGCAGGACCAATTCCCAACTAAATCATCCCAGCCAGGGCTTTGTCAAGCCTGACCTTAAAAACCTCTAAGGAAGGAGATTCCGCCACCTCCCTAGGTAACCCATCCCAGTGTTTCACCACTCTTCTAGGGAAAAAGTTTTTCCTAATATCCAACCTAATCCTCCCCCACTGGAACTTGAGACCATTACTCCTTGTTCTGTCATCTAGATCCATCCTCTTTAGAACCCCCTTTTAAGTAGTTGAAAGCAGCTATCATATCCCCCCCTCATTCTTCTCTTCCGCAGACTAAACAATCCCAGTTCCTTCAGCCTCTCCTCATAAGTCATGTGCTCCAGCCCCCTAATCATTTTTGTTGCCCTCCGCTGGACTCTTTCCAATTTTTCCACATCCTTCTTGTAGTGTGGGCCCCAATTCACAGTACCGGGAAGACTGACAAGCAGCTTCGAAAATATGGTGCCATATTGGCCAGTTATATACATTCTATGATTCTATGATTATCAATTCATTTGCATTTATCTGTGCATACAGAGACAGACATTGTTACATATCAAGAAAGAACCCTGACAAAGATAAAAATAGGAACAGTACATACGTATAGAGGTCATCCCATTGCATCAAGCATCTATGGCTACCTTGCGGGGGAAAGAGGCAGGGTGGGGGAGAAGGGATGAGTGCTTACAGATATCTGGTGGGCTGTGAAGGGAGGGTTTGTTCTGTTCTAAGAGCTGAGTTACTGGGAGGACATTGACCATATAAGCTTATCAAGTGTTTACAGTTGTCAGTGCCTTTTGAGCTACTGAAACATTCCTGCTTGGTCTGTGGTTTCTGTCTCAGCTGTTAGCTAAATTTTAACTCTTGCCTGACAACACATTTATTTCCTTCAAATCCATTTGTATTTCCTATCCCAGCAGCTCCAGCACTTTCAACAGATATTTAAAATGCACAAAGGATGCTGATTTGTCTGTATGCAATAACCCCAAGTGACAAAATATTAATCGCCCAATCACAGACTGACCTCTATTGTCTAACTACCCTAGTTTCCTCAACCCATCCCCTAAACAATTCCTCCTAGAAAATAGATGCTTTTTTCAGTAGGCCCTGCAGGTCAACAAAAGTTCAGATTCTGATGGACCAAATAAGGTCCAGAATCAAGGATTCCTGACATAAAGCACCAGCAGGCTTCCTTTTAAAGTGCCTCTGCTGATATTTCACGGGGAGCCATGAACACAACATTTAGGGATTGATTGGTTAAAATCAACACCTTAATCTTCCCCTCCCCTGAAACTAATTGGAAGCGAGGGGCAGACTACAGAGTACTTGGACTAGTGGTAGAAGGTAGGGTCCTTTTAGCATTTACTACCATTTTCCCAGAGTGATCATCCCTTTAAATGAGGGCTTGCCAGATAACAAGAAGAGAGACCCACATCAGAATAGCACTTGCCCAGCAGTTAGGACACTCACCTGGGATATGGGAGATCCAGATTATGTCTCTGGTCTGAATCGGACAGAACAGATACTTGAATCTGGACTTCCCACAACATGCCGGTTGAGTACTCTAACCACTGTACTATTGGCTATCCTGGGCTCTGTCTGTTGCTCTCTGATTAGAAATATCCTGGAGCTGAGGAAACTTCTCAAGAAAATGGATAGGTTTCCATGAAAAGTTTTAGCTTCCACATATCAGCATTTTCTGACAGAATAAAATTCCTGACCAACTCTATATTTAACGTGGAACCCAAAAACTTAGTGTTATTTTCAGGCAGACAAAGATTTCTTGGCTATGTGGCTTTATTTAAAAAAAAAAAATCACATACCCAAACATTTCCGAATCAAGGATCCTCATGTTGGTAAAATGTGACTTGCCAGTCAATCTGTGTGAGTGTTTGTACGAAAATCCTGGTGTCAGAGTTTGTTTCAAACTGGAACTGTGAGTCAGGCTTAACAAGATGCTGACTGAGACTTGCAAACCTGAGATGGGTTTCAAGGGCTGAGGTTTGAATTTCAGGCACTGGGGAGAGATTTATATTCTTCAGTGAAATTGAGTGAAACGTGTTGGTTTTTGCATGATTTTGATCAGAATCCAGGCAAAACTGAGTGGTTTGGGCTGAGTTTTGCTTTGAGATTTTGAGCCAGCTTTTCCATTCTTTTGGGTACTAAAATGCAGAGATAAATATTTGCAGGCACAACTTTGCACCCACTCTTATTTGGTCCCTTCCTTTTGGGCACTTAGACACCCAAATCTCTGATTTGTGGGTGCACTCAGTGGCTAGGAGGTATTAGGGCTAGGTCCAAAGCCAATGTGCCCTCAATTATACATGCCTGCAATTTTGCCCCCTCAAAAATGGAAACCTGATTAAAGCCAGGCTAAAAATGTGGCCCTTCGAGTTCATCCAACCCTGCAACTTAAGGCAAAAGCCAAAGATACAAACATGAACTGAAACAATCAAAACATTTGCAGAACTGAAATCACTTAATTCTAATTTCTAGGCCGTTTAGACAGGTTACCATTTAGCAAGCAGGCAAGACATTTCTGACATAGGTATGATGCACAGTCTGTCTCTCACTGTGTGTCTGTACAGCACCCAACACAATGGGGCCACAATTTGTTGGTGCATCTAGGTGCTACCGTAATATTAAATAATAATGATGCTGAGGATGCACGCAAGTCCATTATTCCACTCCTCAAACAAATTTACGCTGTGCTCTTGAGAATAAAGGGGGAGGTGAGCAAAGGATTTGAAATCTACTGCCCCAGAGTTCAGCGCACTAGGTTTGGTGCTTAACCTTGTTTGAACCCACCTCACGCCTCCACTCTTACTTGTGCTAGAACACAACTACTTTGCAACACTTGCTGGACACCATAAAAAGACGTACAGGCCCAGTCTCCTGGTGTAAATAACGTCGCTTGGTAATTTAGGATCTGATTCAATGGTTATTGAAGTGAATGAATGAACTCCCATAGACTTCAATAGGCTCGGGTGAGCCCTTTACTAATGACATGTGCTCCAAATTTTCTTTTTATGGTTAAAAAGGATAAGCTGATTACAACTGTTTCAACGTCAAGATGATTTCTCTTTATGGAACTATTTTTTAAAATTAATGTTCTATGAAACATGAAAGGATAAGGCCATTTTTTAATGACAAACCGCACAACTGCATTTTGCACGTATTTAACTATTTCCACCCTTTCCCCCCAAAAAACAAGTGAGGGTAAAATAAAAAAAGAGAGAGCGAGAGAGATGAGCAGATGTCAATCAGCATAATAGCGTCAATGGTGCTATTATAATTTACATGAGCTGAAGATCCGACCTATGTCTTGTTATAGCAGAATGGCTTATTGGTTTATTAGATTTGATCAACGTTTAACAACTAGACATATGAAAATAAATTATGCCTCATGCTGATGGACGTGATCCATAGCACAATAGACAAAAGACTATAATGTGTAAGCAGGAGATGCCATTTGTTCTTCTTGGTACTTCAGTCACCGGATTCAAATGCAGCTGCATTGATTATTAGCAATGAGCTTCTATACGTCAAGGCGCCAGACTTGGGATCATCTCTAGGAACAACCGCATCCTGATGTGACCTCAAACAAACAAAATAGCACAGTATGGGAATTAGGAAGGAGTTGCACATGCACAACTGGAGCAAAAGCTGTCAAAAGCCAAAATAGTTGGAAAGCTGCAGTAGGAACACTAGGGCCCAGAATCTAACTTCAACCAACTTCAATGGAGTCACTCTGGATTTCCAGCAGTGTCACTGGGATCAGAATTTGTCCCACAAAGGACAAAAAACATGCACTGAATTGGGTCAAGATTTTCAAAACTGACTAGTGATTTCGGGTGCTTTGGTCCTTAGGTGCCCAATGTCAGACACAAAAAATGCTGAGCGTCCACTCTCTGAAACGACTAAAAGAGACCTGATTTGGCAAAGTTGGGTGCTCTAAATGACTAGTGACGATGGAAAAGCTTGGCCAGTAGAAATCGGTCAACTTGCACAAGACAATAGAAAGCACAGGCCCGGCTCCAGCAAGGTATTTGAGCACGTGTGTTCACTTTAAGCATATGAATAGCCCCATTGACTTTAGTGGAATGAGTCATATGCTTAAAGTGAAGCATGTGCTCAAATGCTTTTCTGGATTGGGGCCATGAAGCAGCAGCTTAGGACACTGATTGCCTACTGGCATTTACTTCGTCAGCCTAGAAATAACTAACTAACCCCTGAGAATTTTTTTTCAAAACCCCCTTTAGATATTCACATACATATTATTAAACATTTTCCCCCTAAGGCATAACTGAAAAGGGAAGTATTTTACTTTGTGTGTACAAGAAGTGCCACATAAATTCTTGGATCTAGATAAATGATTTTTATTAAGAGTGTTAATAATATCACTTAATGAAATTGTTTCTTAATTATTTATGAGATTAGGTGGATCTAAGGAAGATTGGATTCCTACCAAGCTGAGCCTGAAGAGATATCCTCCCTTTTCTCTCTCTGTTTATTTTATTTATCTGCTTAACATACATATAAGCTTCCTGTCAATAGACGTCTAGGTTCAGATCAATGTAAAACATTATCGGAATAAAGACTCAAATAGAACGAATGCAAATAAAAGATATGGCCCACACTCAGCCATCTTTCTGTAGGTGCAAAAATATGTGAAACTTTAGCCTGTAGGCCTAGAGAAATCCTTCCACCTCTGCAGAAAACCCCACGCTTAATTCAGTTGAGAACGGCCTCATCCCTGGGCAAGGGATTATTTCCCACCTGCGTTCCATCATGGTGATTGGTGGTGGACCAGTGGAGCTTTCTGCTGAGTAAATCCATCTAGCTCACAACTGCCATGCTCAGGAACCCATGAGGGGAGGCAGTGTTGCCTATTGGATAGAGCACTGGCTTGGGAATCAGGAGAGTCGGGGGTCAATTCCAGACCCTGCCACTGCTTTGCTTGGTGACCTGAGGTAAGTCACTTCCCTCCCTGTGCTTTAATTTTCCCATCTGTGAAATGGGGATCATGATACTGACTTCCTTTGTAAAGCACTTTCAGATCTCTGAGAAAAGCACGAGTGAAGATGTAGGGATTATTATATGCTGAATAAGCTCATTGAACCTAAGCAACACCTGCAATAACATTTTTGTTCAGACTTGAGTTTGGCAGGGCTGGCTGAGAGGAGGGAAGGTATCACACCAGGCCACCCAAGTAATAATGTGTTGTAAATAGTTATGAACCAATAGTTATAAACAACGTGTGTGGGTGAAGGCCCCATGACAGTGTTCCCTTTCTTTGCTTCTGAACCTGCAGTGCTGGAGTGCTAGAGTTCAGCTTTGCAAATAGATTTGCTGCACAAAACGGGGTGGGTTGGACAGATGTAGTTCTGTTGAATCTAAATCTGAAGTTCTCTGGATTCCTCTACCACCAGAGCCAACCGTTTTATGAAAAAATGATGGGTGCAGAGCCAGTGGAGGTTGGGATGTTACTTGTGGTCAATTGTTGTGAATTAAAATACACATTACAGCTATGGTACAAAATTATTTTACATTATGTGTAAGTACCAAAAGCAACTGAAGACTGGCCAGTTGCATTGGTCTGCACTCAGACGTGCTCAGGAAAGCATTAAGCATATGCTTACCTTTAAACACATTTTAAATGGTGTCCTGTGTAGAGATTAGGGCTGTCTCAATCTTTTTTGTCAACACTTTTTTTAGGTGAAAAATTGCTTTTTAAATTATGTGAAAATGGTGTGAGAAAATTTTACTACTAGAAAAGGGAAAAAAAGATAAAAAGGGGCCGATGGGGGAAAAAATTGAAGAAGATGAAAAAAAATCATGTTTCGATAACATAAACATTGGTTTTTGACAACTCAAAAAGAATATCAGTTCTCAATTTCAGTTTTTCATGTAAAAACTGATTTTTTTCCCCCAAAAATTTATGACAGAAAAAATTATTTTAATTTTTTTAAAATTAATGTTTATTCTATTTCCTAGGACTGGAAGGGTCATTGAGTCCAGCCCCTTGCCTTCATTAGCAGGACCAAGTACTGATTTTTGCCCCAGATTCCTAAGTGGCCCCCTCAAGGATTGAGCTCACAACCCTGGGTTTAGCAGGCCACTGCTCAAACCACTCGAGCTATCCCTCCCCCCCATTAGCTTTCTTGATTCTCCCTAATAGGAATGCCTTCCTGTATTGGAGCCCAGGATACAGCAAATAGCACTAGTGCAAAACCCTAAGATAGATTGAACCTAATTTAACCAATTGGACTTGACATTACAGACCAACGGCTAGCTATACATAAAATATTTGTCATATGTTAGGCCCCGTTTCAGCAAAGCACTCAAGCAAACGGTTAATTTAAAATATGTCCAATTGCAGTCAGTGCCACTGTATGTTGGAAGTTAAGCATGTGGTTAAATGCTTTGCTGAACCAGGACCTGTAGGAGGTATTAATTTAATTATTCGCGATTAGAGCTGATTATTGTGTCTGAAAGTGGGTATTATTAATGCAACCCTTACAGAGAAGAGTCTAAGCAAGTTAGTAG
The DNA here is from genome assembly GCF_013100865.1 of Trachemys scripta elegans. Lineage (NCBI taxonomy): Eukaryota > Metazoa > Chordata > Testudines > Emydidae > Trachemys > Trachemys scripta. The sequence goes on from NC_048300.1 coordinate 12,041,778, forward strand.
CTTGTTCTCTCATTCCCTGTAGCATCTGGATCAGTTTCAGTTAGGATCAGGGTAAAGAAGCATGAGAACTCTGAAGAATAAATGGGGGGGGAGGGAGTTTTAGAGTAGCTTCCTGCCCCCAGTTGTATTGCCAGAAGGAGGTTTACCTTGGTGAGGAACAGCAAAAGTAATAATTGTGGATACTTCCTGGGCCAGGAATTCAATCTATGCGCCAGAGTTTAGGTTCTCACATGAACCTCTCTACAGTGTCTGGAGCAGGAAATACTCTGTTCGAGAGGAGCACCAGCAGTTATTCCAGACTCCCTCTCCCACCAGGATTGCTAAAGGAACAAGGAACTCATTCATTGCATTACAACATAATATGATGGGCAGTAGAAAAATCTCAGTAATAAAACTGTGGGAGGAATGTGTCCATTGTTTGTTTTAACTGGAATTTTGTAAACCAGGAATTCAGTAAGTATATGAAATGATCTCTTAGGAGAAATACTTTACCCACTTTTTGCAGCAGGGTGAATACAAATTGCAATTATTTCCAACGTATTGTATTGAGGCAGATTACTCACATTAGACCTTACACAGCTTCGTTCTGATCCGAAGCATAGTAAAGTCTCCCGTTGATTTCAGCGAGCTTTGATCAGGCTTTTGGCATGCAGGCATTTCAAAATAGAATATTTGGAAACTGATTTCCCACCCCCCACCCCCACACACCCCTTTTCAAAAACTGCTCTTATCCAAATGACACATTTAACAATTTAGTTGGAGCGTCTCAGAATGACAGTCTGAGGTACATCTGAACTATAGTATAAACTGGATCAGGTGGTCTTTACTTCTTGTCCTGCACTGTTGTATAGTGTTGTTGTACCTTGTTAATCTGTGGCCCCATTTCACCTCACATATAAAGGTGGCTGCATTTCAAGAGTAAGTGATGTGATCCTTATGTGTCATTTGCATATCAGTTTGTTAATGTTGGGAAGTGGTTAGGTACCTATGGGGCTACCTAAATGAAAGTTGTAATGAATGCAATCATCATTCTTCTTTTCCATGTTCACTTATGAAAGAGTGAAATTTATATTCCATTAAAATTTCATCTCATTCTTTGGCAGAGACCAGTACTCTGGGTAATCAGTTCTTGCAAGCATACAGGTAAAAGGCAGATTTGGGCCTGTAACCTTGGTATTTTGTCTTTTAATATCTTAGTCTGCCATCCCTGTAGCAATTATAATTTGTTATTTTATCTCCAGGGAGGAGGATGGGTACGTTCCTTCATCATCTAACTACTACTATAACTTGGCCAAGCATGTTAATTAGGACTGCACTTTACCTTAAAGGCTCGGGAGTTAATTTTGCAGTGCCCGTCTCCTAAAACCTGTTATACAATGCTAATGATCTTTTCCATTTGCCAGCAGTTTTTGCGGATGTCTGTTGGCTATGTATGTAGTGATTCACTATGAGCCAAACCCTGGTTCACCTGAAAGCAGTGGGAATTTTGCCACTGATTTCAATGGAATCAAGATTTGGGTCCGTGTGAGGATGAAAAACTATATAATACATTACTTAGAAAATCAATTCATTAATATATGAGGTACCTTCACATTATTCCACATAAGAAGCTGTAAAATGACTCCATTTTTTCATTGGCCTCAGGTCTTGGACTGTGGTGTGACAATACACATGAGTAGACAGAACATGAACTGCACTGACAGGAGAATATACTCCAGGTAACAATCCTGCAGAGTTTCTTTGCTCTGATTCCTGTAATTCTGTGATCTCTCAGGTCGTTCAGCGGTCGACTCTATTAGGCCTCTTGAAAAAGCTAACGAAGAGAAGATGCTCTACAGACTATCCAGACAGAAGTAACTGAGGTTAAGATTTGTGCAGGTGAAACAATGGTGAGATGATGAGGATTAGCAAGCTTTGCTTTCAGTATTTGTCTCTGGAAAAGAGAATGCTGTGATTTATAGAGATTTTGTAAAGATAGAAGTGACAATTTGCACTGAAAAAGTTATGTTCCAAAACTTATTGTGGTTTGCTGACAAAATTGTTAGCTAGCCTCACTTAAACTGCTTTTCAACAAGACATCACATAGCTGTTTGCAAATGGGCCATCACAAAACAAGAAGACTTTGTCAAGCATAAAGACTATCTGTAGCAGCTCTGATGAGCAATATGGGGCTATGAACTGTGATTTACATGTTCTGGATTCTTTGTGGCAAACCTTTGCAATTCACGTGATTTTGGTGGCTCCGAGTAACACATATTTGATGTTAGAGGGTGTCACTTTCTCTCAACCTCTACATGCCAGCAAGTTGGAAACGCTTCAAATTCCAACCCCTAAGAGCAAAATGCTTCTTATAAATTTCACCTAAAGCTCTGCATCATGATATACTGCTTGTAATTTAGCCATTCTGAAAGTATGTCTTGAATTCCTTCTAGACATCAGGATTTGCTGATCTTGTCATGTGTCGTGTATGTTTTATGTCATTTCCTTAGATGAAAGGGCTTGGATATGGCCTATGGCCTTGATATCATACAGATTTGAAGACAGCATGGCCTAGTCGGTGGGCACTGGAATGAGCCAAGAATCCGTGAATTCTGATCCTAGCTATGCCATTGACTTGTGTGGTCTAGGATAATTCACTTAAATCTAATGTATACGCTTCTTACTCACGTGAGTATTCCCATTGAAGTCAATGGGAATACAGGAATAATTGCAAGAGTAAAAGTGAGTAGAATTTCTCTGAGACAGTGATGTTGAATCTCCCCATGTGCAACATGAAGAAAACAATATAAGTCAGTGGATGCTTCCGATACTCAACATCGCTGAAATTAGGCCATTTATTTAGGTGCATAACTCAGATACTCAGTTATGAAAATCCCATCTTAATTTTCTATATAAAATTTTATACTTCAATGGGCCCTGAGGCTGCTCCTACTGTACAAATAGCAATAGAACTTTAGGACTCTGGTGACAAATAGAGGTCTCTCTTGGGTCTCCCTTGGGATTAAGTGATGACTTAATCATCTCAATTTCAAGTAACACTTAGTTTTTATTTATAAAGTCCATCTCACAATAGCAAGAAAGCACAGCATGTAGGCATAGTTTTATACTGTAAAATCAAATAATTCACCACTATGTTTTCCTATTTGAATGACAATGTCATGGCACTGCACTGTTATTGTTGGAATGTTGTATCACATCCGGATGGTGTTTCCTGATGCAGCATTCAACCCAATGGGGACTTTTCACATGTGCAGGAAGTTGTTTTTGGACTGTCCTGTGGCTTTTGAGAAAGTCTACAGTACTAGACAGTACATTTTTAGTCAGAACTAGAACTAGATGGGAAACTTTTTTCTTGTCCTGGGGAAATTTTGAGATTTTTGCACCTTAAATCATGACAAAAAGTTGAAATACTGAAAATCCAAAATAAATAAACAAAGAAAACCCAACAAATCTTGGTTTGGGTCAATTGAAATATTTCATTTTTATAATTTCAGGATGTTTTGTTTCAATGTTGACCGTTCTTTATTTTTAAAATAATGATTTTACGCTAATTAGCTTAAATTTAGACATAAGAAGTCATTTCAAACTAGAAAACTGGAATTTTTGTTTTAAAAAGCCAAAACAAAACATTTTGGCAGTTTCAAAACTTATTTTTTCAAGAAATGTTTGATTAAAAATGTGTCAAAATCAATCCTTTATTGTAAAACGTTTTGGTCCTGATGAATCAACATTTTTTGATAAACATTTTGTCAAAAAATTCCCGACTGGCTACAGTCGGTACTTTGACGGGAGAATTCCAAAGACAATTCAAGTGCTGCAGAAGTTTTGGCGATTCAGATAGTGGTGCTTTCCTTCTGAGTCGCAACGTTGCCTCAGCCTGGGTTTTGAGTAGAGCCAGTTGGGAAATGGAACTTTTGTCCCATGGGAAATTTGGACATTTCAAAATTATCTTCTTTTCCAAATTGGAAAAGAAAGTTGAAATATCAACAACTTTCACCAACTGAAAATTTCAAAAAAATTGTTAATTAAATATTGACATGGAAATGATCAATATTTTCAATTGAATCAAAACAATTTGACAGTTCAAAATGAAAAAAAGTGTTTCAAATTAACATTTAGATCAAAACAACATTTTTCATTTCAAAATGTCCGTTCAAAATGACATTTTTTTCATGTTGAGTCTCCTGATTGGAAAGCTGAAGAATTTCATTGAAATTGTCATTTGCTGCCGTAAAATGTCAATTTCAGCAAAACCACATTTTAAAATCAAATAGTTTCTCATTCAGAAGTGTTGATTCTCTCTTGTTCTGAGAAGCACTGTGCAGCTCAAAGCACAGTTTTTGGATAGATTGTTAAGCTAAAATTGTGATCTCTTCTTAGCTTAGACGTCCTGATAAAATCGGGATTTTTTATTTGTTCCGCGTCCCCACTGATCTCTGGTCAGGATGCAAGTTGTCCTGATACTTCGCTCCGCTGGTTTTTTTGTTTGTTTGTTTGTTTGTTTTTTTCCTTCCCTGCCATCAGCACTTGGCTTTTCTTTTCCCTCCTCTTTTCTCTTCCCCAACGGCAGCACTCAGCTTTTTTTTTTCTTTTTTTGCCCCCCCGCCCCTCCCGGGTCCCGATATTTTTCTTCCTTTCATCTGGTCACCCTATCGTAGCTATAAGTATCTAGTGGCACTTTTTGCAACACTAGAGGTGGCAGATGTTGCAGCCTTGCCTTATCTACTTAAATTCCCATGTAGCTTTGATGGAATGAGGTATCTTTCTTAAATTCCTATCCCTCAAACTTTGCATGCAGTTGCTGCTGTCACCAGAATAAGGACAGATGTTTTTCCACCCCAGATGTGACTGCACTTTGGCGTGGATGGAAGGGGGTTAAGTGATCATGTATTGCATATTTGTAGTTTGCGGTTTATTAGAGCAAACTGAGGCTTACAAAGGGGGCTGCATAAGCCAATAATTAATATTTCTGTGAGGTTTGTTGCACTTGTTTCATGTTTAAGTGACTTGCTATTCAAGCATTCCCAAAGGTGTTCAACAGTCACTAGAAATACACTAACTAGCATGGCTTATGGATCAATAATTTACCCCTCCTCTGTGACAGGCAGACAATTTCTGAAAATCCTCCAGGCCACTATAATTATTTTGTCTAGACTAAATGAAAGGAAGATTCTTGACAAGTGAAATGGAGGAAATGCACATGTAGTACCAGACTGACTCCAGGTCTACTCTGGCTTGTGCCAGCAGAGGGCCCGCCAGGGGGCCCTTGTGGCAGAACGTCCATGGAGAGAGGGTTGCAGCAGAGGAAATTAGCTACAACTTCTCAGGCATCTGAAGGGCGGTAGGGGCCAGCACTGCCAGGGCAGGGAGCATGGCTGGATGGCTGCAGAATGTACCAATTCAGCACATTACCAACAGCTTCTGAAAATAGTGACCCAGCCTCAAACGAAAGGCAGTGTCAATATTACCCACCCTCCCTTGGGGAGAATGCATCCCAGGTGCCAAAGGCCAGGCTTCTGTAATTTATACCTGCCTTTAATGATTCTGGCCTTCACTTTGCAATAAGGCACATCATTAAGCTATAAGATACAGTACTTGCTTATTGGCAAAACTGATTAAATTACCTCAGGGTAGTTAGGAACTTCATAAAATACGTTTTGTTGAAAGAGGAAAAACTGTACGGTGAAGTTCCTCTGCTCTTGATACAGCTTTCAAATAGCGCTCAGACTAGAAAATATTTTGTCCCATTCACAATACAAATCCTGCAGTCTACTCTCATAAATATGGAATTCAACCTGAGAGTTGAATGAGTTAATATCAGTTGTACATTATAAGAGGAAAATAGTGCTACAAGATTTTTATAACCTCTTTAATATGTATCTAAATCAACACATCTGTGATATGAGTAGAGCAAGACAAATAACATAGAAATGAATATTTGTTCGAATACAATCTGTCAATGCATTGCAATGGTATTGACCACGCTTCTTATTTGCTCTGTTGTTATTGTTGTTGTTCTTAGCATGAGGAAGTGAAATGAACATTCATGAAAATAGGTATTTGCATGGATTTTCTTGCTGAAAATGATCATGTGGATAACTTGAAATCTCTTTCTTGGGACTCATCCAACCAAGAGGTAGAAAGTACACCATGTGACTTAGCAGACCCATCACACAGCACAAATTCCAAATTATAAACATCAGATACTGAAAACAAAAGCCTGGGAATAGTTCACTTGAATTCCATAAGCTGAAACATGTTCACATAACCTATATGACTAAGAAACCAATAAAAAAAATCAAAATCTGTTCATGGATAATTCACAAACCTCACAAGCTGTTTTCAAGATATATTGGCTATATTCAAATCTGAAGTGGGAAATAAACACCTCTGATTTTGGAACAGCCAGATGTAAAAATTAGAGCAGTGAATAGGTTCAGATCCTCAGGTTTAAATCTGAACTATCTTTAAATGCAAAGGGGTTTGGACTCATCTCTCATTTTAATGTTTAATTTCTATTTAGTTAGGGAGCCTTCAAAATCCCCTTTTGAGGTTTTAGTACAGCTAGAAGCAGCTGAGGCTATAGGTAAGCACTATTGAAACTCAGAGCCTGCAAGGATGGCTGAAAAGACCAGGGCTCGTTGCTCATGGAAATGATATCAGACTAAAACCTAGGAAGGGCTGAACCTCAAATGGTTCCGCTATTAGGCCTTGTCTAGGTTAGTATCTAAAAGCCAGGATACTCAACTGCAACGTATTGACATTTTCAAACCTCTTGGATCTAAGCGCATTAAGGGCCTGAAAAAAATAATTGGATGATGGTATTTAGACATTAACAAACCAGGACTGTAAACAGTGGAGTAAGAGAAGGGAAGACACTGACAATTAGTAATCAGTGGAAATATAAAAGCTACTGAGTGGTTGTTTTCTAGTAGATAATCTAGGAATCTATCCATGCAGTAAAGAGAAGAACATATAGCAGTGGTGGGCTACCTTCACACAGCCCGTCAGGGTAATCCACTGGTAGGCCGCTAGACAGTTTGTTTACATTTGCACGTCCACCCGCAGCTCCCAGTGGCCACGGTTCGCTGTTCCTGGCCAATGGGAGCTGTGGGAAGCGGCGGCCAGCATGTCCCTGCAGCCCGTGCCACTGGGAGCTGCGGGCAGCCGTGCAAATGTAAACAAACTGTCTAGCGGCCTACCAGTGGATTACTCTGACAGGCTCGTAGGCCGCGGGTTGCCTACCACTGACATATAGAAAATAACCAAACATTAAACTCTCTAATACTGAACATTTGTAAACAGGATTGTCTGTTACCCAGAAGGAATCTCTATCTGATGAAGGGTGGGATACTCTGAGGCAATGTCTAGAAATACAGAAAACAAATTAGCAAGGAAAAGTTCACATGTCTGCCTTCACAGAGAGAAGAGATGTGTAAGTAACCAAGACAGACCCAGGAACTTCAGAGGGGATGGATAATTGGGTGAAGAGCTATTTATGGACAACCATTTTCTGCAGAAGCTAAAAAGGGAAAAGAAAAGAATTTGAGTAAGGAAGTGGGGAAGGAAAGGATAAAGCAATGCAAGGAGATAGATTAAACCCTGAGAAAGGAAAACACAAGGAACAAAGTGACAAAGAAAGAGAGGGAATCAGAAAAGACTGATGATCCAAAAACACATTTCATTTCAGCACCATGAATGATGTAAGCAACTAAAGCTGAGGGCTGGGAAGTTCAAAGGCATTCGAAGGAGCTACACATCTGTTAAAAACAAAATCAATGGAAGATGTATGCCTAAATCCTGTAGTTCTTTGAAAATCCCAGCCATGAAGTGGGCTACCTAATTTTGCCTTCTGTTAATTATAATAGGTGTTGGGATGTCATTCAGATTCCAAAGTAGGACAAGATTGGAGTCTATTTGAGTTGAACAGTTCATACTTGCTCCATCTCATCCTTCCTTGTACAGACACATGTGGTCCAAATGCTGGGGCATGACACAATAACAGGATGTCATTTTCTATTCCCCTCACGCCGAGTTAGGTCACATGTGGAACAGCCCAGTTGCTGTGTGTTCTTATGGAGTAACCCTCTGGGTGAGGAGCAATTTGATAACTGTGGTAGACCGGCAAGCTGGGAGGTGCCGAGGAATTTAGATGTCTTTACCTCAGCATTGGGGTACAAGTCATTTACCAAACCATAATCTGATTAGTTTTCATGTTGTGATTACAGGCGACAAGCCTGAGCAATAGATATCAGATGGGAAAAGAGAACTAATGTAAATACAAAACTAAATTCAGCAAAAAGGCCTCTCGGTTAATTCTAACTTGTCTGCCCAGCAATATTGCCAAGAGACTCATATGGTTTGGGGGAGAGTGGGTGTCACTCCGTTTTCTGTGGGAGGGACTTTGATAGGCTATGCAACTACATCTTTCACAAACAACTTACCAAACTCCTGTCCATAGTCCTTTCCTTGCGTTCGGAGGTGAAGTCACACATTGTGGGCCTGGAATAGCACAGTGTTACATTAGGAACAGACCCTTTAACTGACATTATATCTTGCTCAGACACTGCCCCTCTATCTGACTTGGCATCTAATCCATAAGGGAGTAAGGCAGCGTGGTCTCATGGAACGGGCACTACATGGGGAGCCAGGAGAGCTGGGTTCTAAGTCCACCACTGACCTGCTCTAGAACTTTGGGCAAATCACATTGCCTCTCAGTGCCTCTGCTTCCCCTTCCTGTGTCTGTTCTATTCATGTTGTAAACTCTTTGGGACGAGGATTGCCTAGGCCAACAGGACCCTGAATTCAGCTGGGATCTCTATGGGGCTATGTTAATACAAATAATGAACAAGTAGAGCTGTAATAAAGGAGAGCAGGAAATGCCATCTTAAAACACAGCTCAAAACAAACCTCCAGTGACAACATTTTGGGGTGATCTTGCTCAGGATTCCTCCCAAGTGAGAACCAAATGTTGCAAACACGCATGCCGAGAGGTAAATCTACAATCATCCTTTTGACATTGTCGTGGTGGTTACTTATACTGACATGCTGGGTTTGGGTCCCCTTCCAAGGTTACGTTCAGAGCACGGAGGCAAGGAGGCTGTCTATGACTTTCCTGTTATCTACGTGTGCATCCTTTAGTATAGCCAGATGGTTACTCTATAAACAGCTATTCTTGTGTTGGTTATGGAGCATGGTTAGGATGCTGGAATAGAATCAGGGGGTCTAGATTTGGTTTACAGCTTTACCACAGTCTCCCTATGTGAGCGCGGGCAAATTGTCTAATCTCTCTATGCCTGTTTCCCATCTGCAACATGGGGATCGTTTGCCTTGTCTATTCACACTGTAAGCTCTTTGGGGCAGGGACCATCTCTCACTATGTGTTTGTACAATGCCCAGCACAATAGGTTCTCAATCCTAACTGAGAATTTTGGGCACAATAGAAAACTTAAAAAGACTCTCCCCAGGGGGTTATATTATTATTATTTGTTATCATCATGATTCTGCTCCAGATGCCTTCCCTTTGTCTTACAATTGATAAAGGCATTACCATCTGTGTTGTGTATACACCAAGGGACGGTGCCTTTCTGCATCTGATGAAGTGGGTATTCACCCACGAAAGCTTATGCTCCAATAAGTCTGTTAGTCTATAAGGTGCCACAGGACTCTTTGTCGCTTTTGACAGATCCAGACTAACACGGCTACCCCTCTGATGCTTGCCTTTCAATAGTTGTGCCCACTGAAAATATACGTCGGGTCTGACCCTGCAGTGTTTAAACAGGCAAAACGCTCACTGATGTCAATGGGAATTTTCAACAGGACTCACCCTTTCGTTCTGAATGAAGCTAGCATAGCCCAATGCTAAGGATCTACTTTCAGACCTATGTAAAATAACATGGGGAGGAGGGGTTACCTGTAAATTACACCTGACATTCCAATCTGAGTTCTACCCCAAAAGACTGCAATATTCACAATCAATCACAATGCCTGGCTTTCTGAAGTTAGAGAATCACAGTAATTTAGATGGAAAACTGAGCTTGCAAAAGGTAAAGCTCATTTGCCGCCCTAGTTGTCATTCATTGAGGGTATGGTACATACAAATCTCTGATAACAAAGGATTCCTTGCATTAACCTACAGCCAGCTCACTCTTTTCACAGTGGAAAAGATGTGCCTTTGTGCTGGAGATAAATTAAGAAGGAGAAGGATTTAGAGAACAGTGGTAAACTATACTGAAGACATTCCAACAGTAATTAAATCCTTCATTCACTTGTTCCCAAGTGTTGATTCTTGGGTCTGCTAACAGCACAGCCATATGAATCACTAAGTGGTATATACTGCTAAGGACTATGAAGAACATATGTTTAAACTGTGCTAATGTTTTAATGCAAACCCACAAAACCCAGGGATTTGGATCATTCGCACTCCCATGTAATAAAAGAGAAAAGACAATTGCTTGGACTGAAGCAAGGCTGGTCTTAGGGCTTGTCTACACTACAGGTTATGTTGGTATAACTTATGTCGCTCAGGGGTGTGAATAAACCACCCTCCTTGAGTGATATAAATTATACTGACACAAGCACTGGTGTGGACAGCGCTATGTAAGTAGGAGAGCTGTATATGTAGACAAGCCCTTAGTGTTTAGAGGTTATACCTGGGGCAGGATTTTCTGCTCTTCCTGCACACATATCCTTGACTAAAGAGTCAAACTTCCTGTGAATTTAATCATGACCATATCCCTTTGCACAGAACCAGCGTTGGGCTTCTGGGGATTCCTATGAGAGACTTCTCCTCTTCCCACCGCAAGTGTAATCACTTGATTGTATATATGATTGTCGTCTTTGGGCTGATAGCCATCTCTGAAGCAGAAGTGGAGATTAGGTTCTTCATGCTGGGGTCCATGTAACTAAGAATTGGAACAGATTGCCAAGGGATGTGGTTAATTCATCCTCATTTGGAAGTGTGAAATCAAGACTGGATGTCTTTCTCAAAGACATATTCTAACTGTCATAAGTTTTGGGTCTGATGCAGGTATCACTGGGTTAACTTCTATGGCCAGTGTTTTGCAGATTAGACTAGATGATCACAATGGTCCCTTCTGGCTTTCAAAGCTATGAACCTAGGTATAGTTAGTTACCAATATTATTACAAAGTATTGTCAGGGGGCAGGTTTCCAGCTAATCTGGACACCTCTCTGTTGGAGGGGCTCTGGGGATTTGGTGACTACTAAGTTATTTTCTTTACCTTTTCCTCCATTTTATTTAACTATAACATACAGAGTAGCCAGCAGTAGTAATAAACAATGTTCCAGATAGCCACCACATTCCTTCTTCCCAAACACACTCATATTTAGGATGTCTGCCAGGGAAATACAATACTAAAGGAGTTTAAATAAATTAAATAAAAATTCACTGCCATAAAAGCTCTGAAAGTTCTCTTATCTAGTTCCATTTCTTTGTCTATTTTGTCCCATTCCATCTCTAAATCACTCTAGCCAGCTGTCTGCTGTTTTCTTTTCTTCTCTCAGTTTTTCTGTACTCTTTGTTCTCTTCTTGAAAATGATTCCCTCTTCTTTCTTTCAGAAGTAGTTTCCAGATTCCATGTTGGATTGTCTCTTTTCTTTCCTTACTTCTGTTCTGTTTGCTTCCGCTACTCTCTAATATCTATCCTGCCCTTCCCTAGTTTGTCCTTTCAATTTGTCCTTCAGGAGTCTTCCCAGATTAGGTCCTGATCCTGCACCATTAAAGTCAATGGGAGCTGTGCTGTTGACTTTAATGAGCAAGGGATCAAGCCCTTAGTGTTCTCCCTGTATTATTTCATACTAGGGATCGTCAAAAACTGGTAAGGGTTATCTATGAAAAAAATTCAATGACATATTTTTATCTCATTTGAACATTTTCAATTATTTTTTCCCAATAAAACAAAAACTATTGTTGCATTTTAAAATGTTTCATTTTGTTTCAGTTTTCAAAAACTGAAAATATTTTTGTTGGGGGTATTTTGTTTCCCTTTTTTCCTCCCTTTTTTTCCTCCTTGAAGAGAGGGGAATGAGGAAAAAATGGAGTTAAAGGGGAAAACAACATAAAAAGCTAAAAACCAAAACAACTCTAATTTTTTCAGTTTACGGAAAAGGAAATATTTTTTTATCCAAAACTAAAGAAAATGTTCAGTCTGAAGTGCACTTTCAGGGACTGCCCCTGACTTAGAGTTAGCTATTTGGGGAAGCTTTGCTACCTATAAGCTTGTTAGCCTGAATATTTGAACAAAACAGCTACAAAAGGGCTTGGGAACATTGTCCAAGCAAACTTATGTAGAAGCTCCAATTAATAGCCTTTAAAAATATATTTCCATACCCGCCTCACTTTACATTAGACTCATCCCTGGGGTCAAAGGCCCCAGAGGCTTCTCAGCAGCTGAGCTTGGGCCGTTTATTATAATCTGTCGCAATACTAGTGCATCAATGTGTAAATGACATATGGATTTGATTCCCCCCACTCCTTCCTCTGACGCCCCAATTACGCCTCTCCAAACTTTTAAGAAGCTCATATTTGGATCTGGATTCAAACTCTGCAGCTCATCCCCATCTCAGATATTTGTATATTAATATGTTAGATATACAAATGATGGGTCAAGTCCTCACCTGGGAAAAATCAGTGTAGCTTCATTGACTTCAATGGGGGCAATGCCAGTTTACAGCAGGTGAAGATTTGGCCTAACAGTTTTGAAAGTGTATTAGTTAGCAGGGTGGATATATTTCTTTTTTGGCACAAACACACATGTGATTATTTGAAAACCCCAAAGGCTGTTAAATCAAGGAAGTTGCTGCTACAGTCTATCTTGTGGATCTTTTGAAAACATAGACTTTTGATGGTAAAGTCTCCTTGTAAATCCTCCTTACTGTGCAAACAGACTCAAGGATTAACAATTCCTAAGCATGTTGATATGGCTGCTAGATAAACCTGGGCACAAAGTCTGTGTGCCAGAACAAAAACCTTCCTGTGTGAAAGTCACATTTTGGGAGGACCAATTTTCAAAAAGTGGACACCTGAACTGCATGTGCAAAACCTGTATTTGTCCATACAGTTGGGCACCGAGGCTCACAAAATAGTTTGCACCTGGATGTCTATTCGTATGGGTAAATAGATTTGTGCAAACCGCTTAGGCAGACCGTTCTGAAAACTTGCTTGTGTGCGCGTGTCGGGAGGAGGGGAGGGGATCTGCCCAGAGGAGAAACCAAATTGGGCAGTTCGCCCGGGGATCCGTTTGAGAAGGCCCCCAAACCTGTGGTAATGGAGTGACCTGGCATGGGGTCACAGTGTCACTGAGGTTGGCCCAGCTGCTCTGGTCACTGAGCGGTCCTGCATGCCAGATAGCAAAGTTTGGCCTGGCTGTCCCCCCATCATAATGGAGGGGCAGCTGTGCCAAACCTGCGCAGCCCTGTGGCCCCCTATGACAGGTTGCAACACCCATAGGGATGAGTTGGTCTCAGCCCCACAGGATAGGAGCAGCTGCTGCAGGGTGACCTCACTTTCCAACCCACCCCATCCCAGGGCTTCAAGTTCAGATTTTGCCCTGGGCCCCCAAAAACCTCTGTGCAGCTGTGTCTCTGTGTGTGTTTGTTCATTCAACCCTGTTGCTGATTTTTGGGCCTCACATCACTGGCTATTTTTAATACCATCCATGATTTGCTTATGCAATTTACTGTGGTTACACAGGCAGTCATAGTAATTGTGCATACCTGTGACCAATTAGTTTCCTAATTAATTAGCCATTTGCATACACAATTCCTGCAGTTGGGGTAAGGGCACCTGCAGAGTTAGCATGCACAGTTTGCAGTCTGAAAGTCCGGCCTTTATTTTATTTATTTCTTTTTTTAGAATCTGGACAGCTAGAAAAGAGAAGTCAAACCAATTCTTTTCAGAACTGGCACCTGAAACATTTTCACTCAGGTCCACCACTGAAGCGCGTCCAGAAATAATTTTTATGGCTGAGTTACAAATAGTGCTTCATATGAAAATATGGAGAGAGTGTTAACTATGGCCCCAATTCAGCAAGATACTTGAGCCCATGTTTAACTTAAAGCACATGACTACTCCCATTCAAATCAATTGACTAATCCTGTGCTTAAAGATAGACACCTGCATAAGTACGTTACTGAAAAGTGGCCTATAGCAGAGGTATAATAGAGGGACTTTCTTTCCTGCAGCAGAAGACTCTCCCATGCTCAGCTGTTGCTGGGGATGAAGTCATACATTTTCTATAAAGCCTACGTGGTGAGGTGTTAAAAGAAGCACGTTTACCTTCCTGGCTGTTATTTTAGACCAATTGTTCAGACAAGTCAGAAAGGAGCTCAACACAAAGGATCCCCCTCCCCGCTTATTTAGCATGATTTTTGAGCTTGTCATCCAAACTGCCCAGGTGGCCTACCTGTGTGCATCTCCCAACTCCTGTGTGAAGGCTGGAGGAGAAAGGTTAGTCAGGTTACAATAGCTTTGAAGTGGAGTATAGATCACCATGAAGACACTTCCTGATCAAAAGGTTGCAGTGATAAGACAGGACACAATTAAGTCTCTAGAGATGACACAGACACCTGTAGCCAGATGGGAATCGACCGAAGTATTTCAGGGAACGTGAGCATTTAATTCTTCTTTGGATAAAGCTTTGAAAATGGAAAGCAGTAATTTTCAGGCACAGTTGGGCTAAATCGTTATCCAGGAGTTTGAACTAGCCTTCTTTCTCAGAGAGTGCTTGGAGATTGCATAGTCATGTTAGACAGATAACCTGGAATAAGAAGATTTTAAATAATGACTGGGCAAACCACAGTAAATTTGGCTGTGATAAGAACTAAAAATGTGGATATCTATTCAAAATCTTTCTGAAGCTTAATCTTCTGAATCTAACCATTTTGGGTTCGAAATCTCCACAAACAGCTTCTTTGCAAGAATCCTGGCACTTACCTCCTTAATCGGGTTGAAAATAGTGAGATAAGCCTTTCTTATAATCTTTCAGCACTTCTTTTATTGGTACTCTCATCAAGGCTGAGACCTGTCTTATGAGAAGCCCTTAGCAGACTTTGAGTGCTGAAAAAATAATAAAGAGAAATGCATGAAAATGAACAAATGTAAAATGGGTATTTTTGAACCTCAAACCAGGTTAATTGCAGGGCAAGTTTGCATTAAGGATCTGGAGGGTGGAGAGCCTGTTATTTTATTTGAGCTACTTTGTTCCCTGTTTGGAATTTGATTTTTAATATCCTATTTGTATTATAAGGAATATAAAGTAAAAAATAAAAAATGTTTCTCTACCACCATCTGTACAATACCATGGGCAAAACGGCAAAAAAAGAATGCCCTCTCAAGCCCCATAATATACATGTACATGTACTGGAAGATAAACAGAGCGGCAGTAAAGAAAAGAGGAGGAGAATCGTTATTGATAGTGCCCCCTCCTGAAAATTTTAACTCTTCTGTCAAAAAAAAAAAATGCAAAAAACATTTTTTTCCCAACAACAACGCCCAAAACAAACAAACAAACAAACAAACAAACAAACTAACAAAGGAAAAATCCCCTGGGAAAGATTATTTTAATGCTGTTGCAATTTCAGGATAGTCATTATTGTATAATTAATGCATGTGCCTTGGATAGGCATCTCTTCCTTATTTTCAATCTAAATAAATAAGTAAAAATAAAACACAAAGTCCTCCATGGGCCCCCATCATTCTCTTTGTCTTGATCTTTCAGGACGACACTATCATCCTCCTTTATGATGTCATCACCTCACGAATGCCACTCATTCCCTCTCTCCTGCCATGTCTGACCAAATCTCAGTCATTTCCTCACTCGTTTCCTTTGAGACACATAAATCCTTTACTACTTCAACCCCAACCGTGTGCAACAAGCTGACTCCATCTCACTGACTCACTGCCCCCTTTTTAATATGGGCTGCTGAGAGCTCAGCATCTCTGGTGCCTTAACAGCTAGCCACTCGCTTCCCACCACTTGTTGCCAACTCTTCCACTTCCTTAAGTTTTTTTGCCCCATCCCCCTTCTTACATCCCAACTCTTTTGTTGGGACTACAGTATATTGCGAGATGCTTTATAATAACAACACGTACCTAGCACCTTTTCCCAGCAGAGAGCAACACACTTTACAAAGGAGGTCAATATTATTATCCCATTTTGGAGATGGGGAAACTGAGGCTCAAAGATGCACAATGACTTGCCCATGATTACACAATAGGCTATTGGGGGAAGCCAGGAAGAGAGCCTGTAGCTTCTAAGGGCCAGGCTAATGCACAATCCACTAGACCAAACTGCCTCCCTGTAAAATTCTAAAATTAAATGTTAATGGTGTTTGCTTGTCTGTGAATTACAAGGTGCTTAGTGGTTTTCATGGTAGAATTATCTTTTCTCCTACCCTTATCCCCCTAATTGTTCGGCTGTTGAATCCTTGACTTTTTAGCTCCCCTGATATCAATTGACAAAAGGCACACATTAGCATTATCCCAGATTGTGTCTGTCACCCAAGGTCATATAAGATAAGCTGCCAGCTGTCCGCTTTACCAAGGCACGGTACATTGGACATTAATTAAACTGTATTCAACACTGTACAGATTGATTCAGGATGCCTAGACCGAGCAGTGCAAAATGTATTAGCACAAATTGCTCTACCAATGCAAAATGCATTACAGCAACTCCAAAATATTTTCAGATTCCCAGACATCAGGATTAATAAATTAGGGAATAACTAGCCCAGGCTTCATTGATCTCTGAAAGGTGAAAGAAGGGATCCAAATGTCTCCTGGGATGATATTTAACCATGGGATCTTTCACTTTTAAGTGATTAGTTCAGATCGAGCCCTGAAGCATCCCTTGATCATGTGAAATTGTTTGGTCGTTTTGGCAAAAAAAGAATTTGCAATTTTGGCCAAACCAGTAAAACACCAACAAAAAAACCCTCTCATCCGTCCCCGAAAGAACAAAGCCCTTTTTCTTCTGCCCTCAATGTTTTGTTTCATGAGCAGAAGGTGTGTCAAAGGGACAAATGCTATTTTGCCAGAAAAGGTTGCCTTTTGCTGTGGCAATGACAAAATTATTTTGTGAAAAATGGAATTTCTACCTGCAGGAATTTTAGGAAAAATCTGTTTTGTCCAGGGGCTGGAATTACCCCGTCTTCATTATAAAAAGCGTGACACAAAAGGTGAACTGAGCCCTGAATAAGTTACTCCTGACGCAAGATCAGAACAGCAGGAATTGGTAACATCATACAAACCCCTCCTCTGGCCAGGGTTAAGTGCAGACTGCTATCAGGCCATGTCATAATTATTATTTTTTTTGTCTACTTGTCATCATAGTCTCTCCAAAAAGGCAAAATATGGACGTGGTGATAGAAACATCCTCATCATCGGCCAGAGAACAAGCACTTTGGTGGGAGAGTGCTGGAGTTTGCATTGCTGCTACAAATACAAGCAAGATGTACCTTCTCTCTGACTGTTCGTCTTAATACTGTGGTTAGGCCAAAAGGCCCCAACTGAGATAGAAGCCACTTGGTGCTAAGGTGCTGTACGAAAGCATAGTAGGGAACAGTCCCTGCCCAAAGAACTAGCAAGCTACGGAGAAGACAAACTGTGGAAGAGAGGCAGTATTATTATTCCCATTTTATAGATTGGAAAACCAAGGCACAGACAGATTCAGGCCCAGAGACTCAAAGGCATCCTGGCCCCAAACTCCAATTAATTTCAACACCTAAACACCTTTGATGATCTGGGCCCCAGTTACTTGTCCAGTTAATCTGTGGCAGAGCTAGAACTACAGCCAGATCTCTCAAGTCATCGTGTTGCACCTTCAGCACAAGGTCAGCCTTCCTGTGCTTGCCTCTCTAGGTCTATGTCTACACTGCAATAAAAGACCCACGGCATGGCTGCAGCTGGCCCAGGTCAACTGGGCCATAAAATTGGGCTATAAAATTGCAGTATAGACTCAGGCTCGGGCTGGAGCCTGGGCTCTGAGATCCTTCTGCCCTCCCAGGGTCTCCGAGCCCTGGCAATGTTATAGTCCCGCAGCCAGCTGGCCTGGGCGCTGAGACTCGGTGCCGTGGGGTTTTCATGGCAGCGTGGAAAATACCCTTAGAGTCATCAGTTTCTAGTGCTGTCAGATCAGCACAGTTTCTAGTGCTGTCAGATCAGCATCAGGAGGAATAAAGAGGTAAAATATTTTCCTTTTGTAATTTCTCTGCACATCCCACACAAACACATCCCACCACATAAGTCCCCTGTTCTCGTGGCTTCTCTGTGCTCTTCTGTGGAAATAGACACCCCCAAAGGAAGGAACATTTTTAGGTGCTCCTGCATTCACAGCCCTGCTGAAACCAAACACCCTTTGGATAACAGCTTACTTTACACATGCAGATGGGTTTACTCCCCTCCTCTTTCCCTGGCCCTTCCAGATGTCCCAACTGGCTGCTATAAACGCAGGTTATTACTCCCACGCTGGCATTAGCAATTGATTGAAGTGTGGTTTCTCAAGCAGGAGGGAGGAGGAAATGGCACAGAGCAATAAAGCAATAGTTCATTGTGTTAAAGCAGCACAGCATCTCACTCAGAGCCAGGTGACGGCTGAAGGGGCTGAATTGGAAGCTCTAGTTAGCACGTCGGGAGCGCTCTGTGTAATAAAGCGACGGCCTGCGATCTGGCAATCAGTGCTTCACATCAATCCATTACAGCCGGAGCAGGAACGACAGGACAGAGGCATCGGTAACGTCTCCATGGCTAGCTTTCCAAACATGGCGCCAGCGGGTCGTCTTCTTTTCACTCTCCAATTTTCCTCTGAAAATAATTTGTCGTTACAGGAGAGAAACTAGATTCCTCCCTCACTGTCTGTATAATTCCAGCCATTAAACACAAGAGCTTGTTAAATTGGGGGAAAGCATCTCATGAGTTTTTGGCCCCCTCTCACTCAGAAACTTCCAAACGGACACGGTTTTTGATGTCGTGCCTATGGGGGCTCTGAAGAGAACTCATTTTGAAACCACAGAGTCATCATTGTTTTTTTTAATCACTAGTGACCAAATACCCATTGCTGAAGCTGCTATGGAAAGATTTTAGGCCTGGTCTACTATAGGGAAATTTGCAGTCATGGAACTGCATCTGAGTAAATTACTGGACATATTTATATGAGGGGCTTGCACGGAAGTAGCTCTATCAGTGGAGTTACTCTAGTGTGAATTAGACAGACCCTGAGATAATGAGCTTCTGGCAAGGGCCATTCCACTCATTATGTCAATGAGGCCAGTAAGATGTGGGGAGGCAGGGAACCCTGCTGAGTTTGGCAGCTCCACAGGACGGCAATAGCTGTGTGGTCCAGCCAAGTACCCCAGGAACCCTATGGAGTTTAGCAGCTCTGCAGGGCAATGGAAGTTAGTGGGCCCTGACTCTTCTGGGGCTTTAAAGTGTTATGCTTGTAAACCAGGCCTTCAGGTTAGCACTCTGGTCCTTAAAATTTTATGAATGGAAAGTTTTAAGGGCGGAAGTGTTAGGCTGGCTGAGGTCTGAGTTATTTTACCCTTGCAAGCATAAAACTCGGAGCAGCTCAGTACAGCCAATGTTGCCCCCACTGCCCAGCAGAGCTCTTAAAGTACAGAGGATCCCTGGGAGCCTGGTTTACCTCTATCTGCCTTTTCTCTCCAACAGAGTTGCAGCACTCATTACGTACAGAAAATTCACCTTACGTGTTCAGAAATAACCTTAACTCTGACCCACAAAACACACTTGCACACTCTTTCAATATGCTAGAACTTCCACTGTCTGGAATTTGCATCTCACTTTGGTTCAAAAGAGTCCAAATTTGATGGCCTTCCAGCACACTGCAAAAGACATCTGTTTGATCAGGTTTTGGGAGATTCTGAGGGCATGCTTCCTAGATGACAGGCAGCAAGCCGTTTCTGTAGGTAGCTGGCTGAGTTCCTGTTGAAATTATTATTGTAATACTATTGAGTTTTTATGGTATCATTAATGATTTGTTAAAGCACCTAAAGCCTTGGATAGGCATCTGTTTTGTAATTATTTAAATCCAAATAAATCAAATGCCTCCCTAATTGTATAATTTTCATAGGCAGAGATCTATCGAATTCTAGCTCTGCCCTGCATTTCTTGTGTGACTTTTGGCCAGACACTTACCCTGTCTGCCTTTGTTTTACCCGTCTGTGAAAGTGTGCTAGTACTATTTACCCACCACGATAGCAATCAAGCTCCCAGCTCCAGCTATAATCCTGCCCCTATGAATCCTGTTTTACATTGATATGAACACAATGTTATCCAATGGAATTCACCTATCAGGTCAAGAACTACCTTGCAGGACAGGAAGAATTTTAAAGGGCCAGGACTCGGAATGGTGCTTATAAAGTGCTATATATGGAGAGCATTATGGGGCAAGAACTGACTATTTACTACTTCTTAACACCTGGCACAATGGCCCTGAAACCTAATCAGAGCCCCTAGGCAATTTATTGGTCATTATAATTGTTGCTACTGTCTTAGTGAGATGTTGTGCAACTGGCTAGCATCAGCAAAATGTGTGTATCTGTTTGTGGGTCAGAGGTGGGGAAAGATGAGGATCACAGGTGGTTAATATTTCTATTGCTATGGAAGTAAACTTGCTGGATTCATTCTTCTGCATTTGTTGCATCCAGCCGCTGACCCTGGAATTTGTGACCGATGGCACCTGGTCACTCATCATTCCTTCATCATTCAGGCAACTGCCGTGGCACCAAGTGACGTGAAGCTTATGAACCAACACAGCCGGAATGTTGATATACAATTGTCTGATTGGCCATCTGGCATTAGTCCCAAGCACTGAGGTCAGGTGCTAGCCAAAACATATCTATCCTTTTGACATGCAGGCTTTGTTTTGTCTGTTGACAACACTAGAGTATATGGCGAACTAAAGAAATCAAATCAATCTACAGAATAACAATAAATAGGGAGGGTACCTGACTTATGCAACCACAATAGGCATTGTTCTTATTGTAGTCTCAGCACCATGCTGTAGGTACATATGATGAAATATAAGTACTGTACTCCATCAAATGAGAAATGTATGGACCTTTTTATACAGTTATTACCACGCCATCATGCCTTTATACAGATCAATTTCTAACCACCACAGTGATCGCTAAAACCAAATCTGATGCACCAGATAGTATTTGTCTACACACACACAAACGCTGCCCCTCCCTATATAAACCTATACCCATATCCTCCATAACATTCCCCTCCGGTTATAGAGCTAAATCCCATATCCAGAACCCACACCCGTGACATTCACACAAGTACAACCTCACACACATTGGTATCCTAACACACATTGTAGCAATCACCTAAACCCTCACCCATCTCCCTCCAGCAACACATATACCTCCATATCCATGGCCACTAATTTTAGAATGACGTAAATGAGTGGACAGAAAGGGGCTTTGGAGATAATCATAGCCAAGGGCAAAGCTGGATCACAGGGGCCAGAAACATGATGTCATGCCACCTTTATTGCAGGTGAACTATGCTCAGCTGAGAGACACCCGAGGACTGAGCCCTAGATCTTTGGAAGTAGGTCTACGATGCTGACATAAATATTTGAAAAGCAAATTAAAATCATGTTAAAATGACAGATGATATCTATGTTCTTAGTGTCATGGCAACGGCGGTCTGTCTCAAAGGACTGTGCTGTAAGAATCAAGGCAGTTCAACTACCAGGTGTCATGCTGCAGTGTCACGAGTGGCTCAAAAGTCCAATTATCAAGCGACAGTCCTTGACACAGATAATGCAGGCATAAGGTGTAGGGCCTGAGGCTGAAGCTGGCACATTACTATTGCTTGAGGCCTTCTGAGTGTTCCTCTTTGTTTTCCTCCCTCTCAACCGCCTCTCTTTGGCCTCTTTGATTCCCTGGTGCAGTGCAGACTTCCAGTGAGTGATCTGGAGAAAGGGGTAAACAGTGAGGTGGCAAAGTTTGCAGACGATATTAAACTGCTCAAGATAGTTAAGTCCAAAGCAGACTGTGAAGAACTTCAAAAAGATCTCACAAAATTCAGTGATTGGGCAACAAAATGGCAAATGAAATTGAATGTGGATAAATGTAAAGTAATGCACATTGGAAAAAATAACCCCAACTATACATACAATATGATGGGGGCTAATTTAGCTACAACGAATCAGGAAAAAGATCTTGGAGTCATCATGGATAGTTCTCTGAAGTCGTCCACGCAGCGTGCAGCGGCGATCAAAAAAGCAAACAGGAAGTTAGGAATCATTAAAAAGGGGATAGAGAATAAGAAGGAGAATATATTATTGCCCTTATATAAATCGATGGTATGCCCACATCTTGAATACTGCGTACAGATGTGGTCTCCGCATCTCAAAAAGATATACTGGAACTAGAAAAGGTTCAGAGAAGGGCAACTAAAATGATTAGGGGTTTGGAACGGGTCCCATATGAGGAGAGATTAAAGAGGCTAGGACTTTTCAGCTTGGAAAAGAGGAGACTAAGGGGGGATATGATAGAGGTATATAAAATCATGAGTAATGTGGAGAAAGTGAACAAGGAAAAGTTATTTACTTATTCCCATAATACAAGAACTGTGGTCACCAAATGAAATTAATAGGCAGCAGGTTTAAAACAAATAAAAGGAAGTTCTTTTTCATACAGCACACAGTCAACTTGTGGAACTCCTTACCTGAGGAGGTTGTGAAGACTAGGACTAAAACAGCATTTAAAAGAGAACTGGGTAAATTCATGGAGGTTAAGTCCATTAATGGCTATTAGCCAGGATGGGTAAGGAATGGTGTCCCTAGCCTCTGTTTGTCAGAGGGTGGAGCTGGATGGCAGGAGAGAGATCACTTGATCATTACCTGTTAGGTTTACTCCCTCTGGGGCACCTGGCATTGGCAACTGTTGGCAGACAGGATACTGGGCTAGACAGACCTTTGGTCTGACCCAGTACGGCCGTTCTTATGTTCAGCGCTGTCTGTTGCTAGCGGCATCTTCCCAGCTTGCAGTGCGGATGTTGAAAGTTTTCAATTCCCTCTTCCAAATGTCTTTGAATTTGAGCCTAGGTTGGCTCAGTGGTCTTGGAGCACCTGCAAGTTCTCCATACACGAGATCCTTTGGAATGCATCCATCATCCATCTGGTGCAGATGGCCAAGCCATTGGAGACATCAGTGTTTGAGAATAGTTACTAGAATTGGCAATTTTGCTTTCTCAAGTATTCGGGGTCAGGAACTTTGGTTTTCCACTTGGTATTTAAAATAAAATGAAGACAGAAGTGTTTAGCCTTCTTTCCTGCCTGTTTTAGGTCCAGGTCTCATAGCAGTGTGCTCAGAACACACATCCAGTAGACCCATATCTTGAATATTAGTTTCTTGTTATCACACCCATGCTTGGTCATTTGGCTGCCTTTCTGATGCGAGAATAAAGCTCATCATCTAGAGATAAGTTATTCAATACACTTGATCCTAGATCGCAGAACTTGTGCACAACTTCTAGCATGGTGCTAGCTATAAAAACTTCTGGTGCAGGCGATACACCTTGTGCCTTAATCTTTGTTTTCTTTAGACTGCTGGTTAGTCCAAATTCATCACGCTCACACAAAGCAATTGCAAAATTGCTGGAACTCCTCTTCACTGTGTGTGTGACAAGCACCGTGTTGTTGATGAAAAGAATGAATGAATCCAAAAACTCAAAGAGAAACTCAGGCAAAATACCACAGTATATGTGGTAAACTACTGTCTTGACTGATTTCCACCCCAAATCATAAATCCCTCCCCAGCCTGCCAAAGAAGGAAGCAGTAGAGTCATCAGACCTTCAGAAATTCAGTCCACGTTCATCCAAAATCCAGGCTGATATTGTGAGCATTTTCAGAACCTGGATCAAGTGTGGGGCTCATGAAAATTACCTGTTATTCTTTTACAAATGTTAACCGCTTATTTCATTTTTAAGTCACATATTCTCCTTTCCTCTCAGTCATTCTTATTCTGCTCTAGGATTTCACTAGCTGAACATTGGCCTGATTCTCTTTCCATTTACACCAGTTTAACTCCATTGACTTCAATGGACTTCCTCTGTCTATGTAACTTATATATGGCCTGCATCATTGTAGTATCAAAAATCCCGGCAAGGAAAGAAGATCACCTTTCTAAATGGGGAACTGAGGCAAAGAGAAAGTTGTCCAGGCTCACCTAGAAGATAGTGGCAAAGATAGGAAACGGAACTCATATTTCCCAAGTTCTGGCACACTGCCTTACTCACGAGACTATACTTCTTCCTGATTTACACTGCTCTAAGTGAGAGAAGAATCAGGATTTGTGCTTTCTGAACTGATCTGTATATCTCTGATTTCAAACACATTTCTCACTGCTGCATAGCTTGAAACTTTTGCTCTCATTCCCCATGACACTGCTATGGAAAACAACATGTATTCCGAAAGCGTACCTGCTGTGCTATGGAATACCAGGCATATCCTAATTCTCCACTGATTTCAACAGAGTGAAACACTGGCACAACAGCAGGTGCAGCAAAATCCGAGCTGTGAAAGGGTTAAAACAACCATTTCCAAACAGAGACATTCAAAGAGACCTTGTTTCTTGATATTAAATATAAGTAAATGTTTAAAATGTCTCGGAAACACTGACTGTTAGAAAAACCAAAAAAAAAAAAAGAAAAAAAATAAACAATAAGATTAATATTGGAAAAAATCCACCAAATCTTTAAATCCAAGGCTGACCATATAGAAGTAACGACATGTTAGGCCTTGGAGTCAAATGGTTAATTTCCTGAATCATTAAAACTGTTCTCTCCCAAGCATAAGCGGCTACTGTCTTGGAAGGATGTGCAATGTAATACATGAGGAAGGGCTCTGATACAAAGAAAAGAGTTAAAGGGTTGCCATACACATTTTAATTGGTTACACATTCAAAGAGGAGATGGATTGCTTTTGTATCCCCAGCCCAGTGCTTTTGTATCCTCCTCCCTCCCCCTGCACACACACACACACATACACACAGAGTTCTGCACTGTACTATATAAAGGGCTGTCTACAACTTAGAGATGTGCAGGTAATACTAGGTTTGTCATCCATCCTAACTATTGTAGCCCAAAATTATTTTATTGGGTTCAGAATTAACTTTGGGCAGGGTGATACTACACACCATAACGCGACATGAGACTATTTCATTGTGACATTGCTTTCTGATATTGCATAGCTGTGTGCCAAGACAGTGTCACAATCAACAACTTGACTCTGCAGGACAAATTGTTAAAGATCTAGTTTTTTGTTTTTAATTTAATTTCAATTCCTTGCTCTTGTATAGCGCATATCATTAACACATCTCTTTCCAAAAAAAAAGGTCAGCATTGTTATACCCATTTTACAGATGGGGAAACTGAGCCAAAGAAGTGAAATGACTTGCCCAGAGTAATCTAGCAGTTAACCCCAGATCTTCCAAGTCACAGCCCAGTGTACTAAATACTAGGCCACGCTGCCTAGTATGTATTTATATCCATTTTAAGGCTCCTGTCACAGGGTAACCCTGGGCCTTTCAGAGGGAGCAGGGCCAGTGCACCTGGACTCATCAGCTCACTCCAACTGGGCTTAAAAGAGGGCACCTGGACTCTAGAGGGAGAAAGAGACCTGGTGAGTCAGAGCTGCCTGAGAGAGCCAGAGGTGTGTTGTTGTAGTCATGCTGGTCCCAGGATATGAGCGAGACAAGGTGGGCAAAATAATGTCTTTTATTAGACCAACTTCTGTTGGTGAAAGAGATACAGAGCTGATGAACCACGGAGTGGGAGGCCAGGCCAAATCTACTGACCTAGGCTGCTGCCCAGATATCTGCCACTCTAGGCAGCTGCCTACTTTGCTTACAGGTAGAGTGGCTCCTGCATGCCATGGCCAGTGGAAGGAGGGTTTTCCAGCTGCGTCCACTTTATAACAGCTTCTTTATGCAGCTAGAATAATGTAAAGACACCTTAGGGGAAATGAGATTTAGGCTTTTCATAAGTATCATCTGCCCTGTAATGGCTAGTCCGCATAAAAGCATAAGGCATCTGCTATTGCTCTCATGGCATGCACTTCTGTGACCATTCGCAATAGTCATCACACAAATACTAATGAAAGTGAGCGCAAAGGAAGTAACAACGTGGCCGATAGAAATTGGGGCCTGATCTCATTGACTTCAATGAGCTTCAAATCAGGCCCATAAATAGCTGCAGAAAATGTTTTGCACTATTCGCCCAACTCTAATGAGAGAACATTAAACAGATCATTCTGATGTTTCTCAAGCTTCCTCACTTCTCCAACAGGACACACATAAACCTAGAGCCTTCTTTGTGAGAACAACAGCCATGTGCATGGAATTGGAAACATTTCTAATTTGTGGAAACCAGCTTAATTGCACATACTGTACACACACATATACCCCAATGTGGAAAATAATAAATGTTTATGATGGAATTATTTGCTTCTTTTATTATTTTAGGATTTTGTCCAGAACTGAAGCAATTGTTACAAACAACGTTAAAACAATCTTTTAATTATGAACATTCTTACAGTGTTGATGTCACCTAATAAGGCATCTGTGCTCTTGATAGGGTATATGCAATTATTTTATATAATAAAGTAGTTTCTCCATAAAAATGCGTAAGATTCTGAATGTCAAACAGGTGCAGGTTGAGATTAGACCATGTTCTTGAAAATCCTTACATTCTTTTAGCCTTTGAGTACTGTGTTCAAT
This sequence comes from Trachemys scripta elegans, assembly GCF_013100865.1. NCBI lineage: Eukaryota > Metazoa > Chordata > Testudines > Emydidae > Trachemys > Trachemys scripta. The sequence continues at coordinate 12,068,553 of NC_048300.1, forward strand.
TTTTGGCCCACATTAACTAATGCACTCCTAACCTGGAATGTATCATAAACATTTGATATTATTCATTGTCTGGGAGGGCCAGGCTGGGAATCTCTTGCTCACATTGGCCAATGACTTCAATGGGGCTACTCATGTGCGTAACTACACACCACTGTCTGGAGGGAATTTCTGCCAACATTTTTCCCTTACACTTCTTGAAACTTACACTCAAATTTAGTTGTGCTCGAAAGTTCAAATTTAATGCCCCAATGATAGCCCTGCCAAGGCTGGGCTTAAGTGTTTTGCCACCCAGGGTAGAAAATGTTTTTGGTGTCTCCACTCTAGTGTAAGTGATCACTGTAGGTGATCTCATTCCATTCTCATGTGAGTATCTGCCTACCCCCTACAGTGGAACTGCTGGACTACTACGAGGTGTTACAGCAGATCAGGATTGAGGAAAATCATCGGCACTGCTTGGAGTTGTTTGCACAGAGGCTGCCTCTACCCACATTCTGAAGAGGGGTGGGGGTAGCAGGCTAGCCTTTTATTAATCACCCGTTTTGGACGGTTTAGACACAACAAATCCTGCATCTTGCCAGGGGGTTAGACAAGATGACTCTTGCGGTCCATTCTAATCCCATGATTCTATTACTACATAGCCTGGTTGTGCACTGGCACAGCTAATCCCGAAGATGACTGAATGGTGCAGCAAGGGACAGGTAGATGCCTCTGCAGTCATGTGATGCCAAGGTGGTCATGGTGAAAGTGTAATGGGTGTGCTAAGAGGAGAAAGAGTGCAAGGAGCCTTTCCCCCTCAGACACAATCCCAGGAGCACATACCCTGTTTATCCAAATATTTCAGGGGCAGAAGATACCCAGAGCAGTCGGATATCTGTATGATATAGTGTGGCTAGAGTTGGAGAGACAGGAAATGTCTTTCTTTAGCAATGTTGGATTTGTGGGGCTGTGGATAATCAGTGACTGGAGAGCTGGGGCTCTCCCCTACACACACTTGAGCTTTGTGCCTGTCGTAGGTAGATTGCCTCAAGGCAGAGTGAACTGTAGCATTTTGAGGTGGCTCTACCAAAACCAACAATACTAGCTCTTCCCAGGTTCTCTGTAGTCTCTCCACTCTGTACAGACCTGGCCTCAGGCTCTGAGAGAGGGGGAGTGAGAGGGTTCTTTAGATCATTCGAAACGTAATTGGTTCCCTTACATAAAAAGCAGGGACATTTGGCAACCCCAGAGTCTTTATTCTCCTGCAGCAGAAGAACTGGAGCTAAATTGGGTTGGGTTCTTAGCAGAGCTGCCAACATGTAAACTGGAGTTTAAAGGATCAGTGCTCCAAATAAGTCAGGGGATTGGTGGCCTAGCAGCCTCCATCAGTGAAGGGTTTTGTGTGTGTATCATGGAGCCTTCCTCAAGCCATGCAAAGTCCAACCACAGTTGCATTATCTGCACTCAGCTGGCCATAGGGGCTGGTCGTTGGTATGGTACACGTGCTGTCACCCGTCCTCCACGGTTTGAACCCATGTTCTCCAGAACTTTAGTGTAAGCCTCTTCAGCTTGATCTGAAGGACACTTCTGTGGATCAGGTACAAATGAGTATGTGTAACAGACATAGAACAATGGGTAGTACGACCCACTTCAAAAATAATCAGGAGTGGGGTGGTGTATAGATGCTGAGGGATATAATGCTTCCAGGTTCCTTAACATTTAGAAATCCTCAGATGGCCTGTAAGTACTAAATATCATTATAATTTTACCCGAATGCTGTTTCTCAACCACACACTGAACTCCCATCAATATTACTGAAGCACCATACAAGGATTAGGAGAACGAGATAGCCCCTTTTTAGGATGGGTTTATTTTTATCCTGTTGGAAGATATCTTCTTGGGTTGTTGTTGTTTTTTTTACATCTCCCACCGATGAGAGAAGAGAGCCACTGAAATAGCATGGTGTGCTGGAACCTTCCTGCCAAAGTAAATGTGTCAGCGGCTCCTGAGAAGTTCTCTTACTGACTGTCCTGGACAGAGGGAGAGGCAGTGTTTTGTCCATAGCATCAGCGGACAAAAATATATAAGCAGCCAAGGGGAAAAAAAAGTGTTCAGAAACATATTTAAAGGCATTGGCTTTCCAGTCAAAGGGTTGGTTTGGTGAGAAAGGGCTCTCTCTCCTACAGGATCCAGTTTAAACGGGCTCACCCAGAAGGAAACAAGTGCCTGGGAAAAGAAGTGAAAATAAATAAATAAATAAATAAATAGCAAATTTTAAAAGCCAAGTGCTTTGCATTTGTCCCTAGCATGCAGTAGACCACTCTTCACTGTCTCTATATATTGCATGCTGGGGTATGTTCACTCAAACATCCTAGGTTTGAAATTCATCCCCTGAAAAGAATCTTGGGGTTCAAGTTCCATGCAGTCAGAACTCAACTCTCTATCTCCAGTCCCCATGTCGTCCAACGCTACATCTCACTCCTTCCATGCCCGCTTGCCTGCCATTCATCCCTCATCTTCATTTCACCCTGCTGCATTTTCTCTCTTTTGCTTCCTTCGCCTTGCTTTCTCCAGCTCCGCTGATTGTCCCCTGCAGTCCCGCCATCTGCCCTGGTCTATTGCACTTCCCCCTGAAACCAGTTGCACAATTAACTAAGGGTAGGGCTGGCTCTTCCATCATTCACACCATGTCGGGGTGAAATGTACCCCCTTGTAGAGGGCCAGCTTAAAGCCTCAGCACCTCTAAAGTCTTTTCAGATCTTCAGTGGGACTTAAGCGATGCACAGTTCTTGTGCTGAGTTTCTCCACAGGTATCAGCTTCACCCTTTGAGAACATTTTCAGCCGCGGAATACAAAGAATTTACCTCAGCATCTCTAAAGGAGGCCATATCTCTAACCATATCAGCATCTCTAATTCTCTGCCAGTCTCAATCCACTCTTCCCCTTTGTCCTTCTCTTACTCAACATTGTTCCAAAGCTACGTGCTTCATTTTGTTTCTACCAAGTATGGGAAAACCCGTTCAAAGAAAATTAGAAGCATCCTGAACTTTAGACCAAACCAGAATATTTTTTAAGTTTGGAATACCTCAAATTCAGCCCCCCCTTCCCTTTTTCCTTGACTGCCAGCATATCTCCTACCTCCGCTGAAATCTATCTCAGAGACTCAACAACTCTCTCAGGGAATGAACACCGATCTGTCATTCTGTGCTGAGCTGGCAACGGTCTTCAAATCTCATTAGCCATCTTAGAGCCATGCTGGGACCACAGAGGGAGCGGATTCTGGGCTATCTTTGACCTGTGGAGCCCACAGGGCTAATATTTGAATGGATAAGTTGAGTGTTTGTTAGACCCATGGTCATGTCCCTCTTGTTTCCCTCCTTGGAATAGAGAAAGAACTACTGAGGTGGCAGAGTTAAATAGGATTCAATGTGGATAACAGGAAGAAGAGGGACAGGCAGTCTATATTCAGATACTCAATATCCAAACACGCAGAGCTTGTCCTAACCCAAACTTTGCACATGCTGAGTGAGCCTGGGTGAATCCTGCAAAAAAAAGGACTTGTGAACATCCCTTCAAATCAAACCTCTGAATTCCCTTCTATAGCGTTTGCAGTTCCTGCCCTTTGCTTTCCACAAGCCGTGTTGTTTGTCTGGGGGTGCCGGGGTTAGAAGTGGCGCGCACTCGGTCACTCTCCCACCAGAGCAGGTGGGCGAGAGGGATGAATAAACAAAGACTCCTTCCCCTAACACAGCAGTCCCCAAACTTTTGAGGGTGGCTGGGGGTGAGGCCAGGAGTGGAGCCACGCAGAGGCTGGGGACGGGGCCAGGCCCCAGGGTGGGAGTGGAGCAGAGCTGGGGGTGGGGAGGGACTGTGTGGCGTTCCCTTCCTGCCCCCCGTGGGGGCTGATCCGGGCCCTGTCGCGCCCCCCCCAGACGTTCCTCCATGCCTGCCTAGGGAACATGCCCTACAGTTTGGGGACCTCTGCCCTAACATACCGGGGGGGGTAGTAAATTCTGTGATACCAGAAGACATGATTATAGCAGCAGGAAATGATTGACCCCAGAGGAGCAAAGTGTAGCAGTGAGGGCAGTATGGCTCTCGGAGTCACAGTTCCATCCCTGGGATGCTCCTGCGGTAGCCCAGCAATATGTCACACCTCCCTACACCACCTTCTGTCAGAATAACGGGTGGGCTCTTTTCAATATGTGAGTGAACAGGAAGATTGGAGGGCTTGCACCTCCTGCCTTGGAACACCTGCATTGCCCTCACCAACCATTCCTGTGTCCTGAAGCCTGAGACCAGAGGAGAATATTATTTTTTCCAAAGTGAGTGAAGATTAAAAAAATAAAAAGAAAAGATACATTCCTGCTCTGATTTTTTTAATACTAAGGCTTAAAAATGACACAGCCACCATCTGGGATCCTAGATTTCAATCTACCCTTGTAAGTATTCTCACACTTCTTATCAAACTGTCTGTACTGGGCTAGCTTGATTATCACTTCAAAAGTTTTTTTTTTCTTCTCTTACTTAATTGGCCTCTCAGAGTTGGTAAGACAACTCCCACCTGTTTATGCTCTCTGTATGTGTGTATATATATCTCCTCTGTATGTGTGTATATATATATCTCCTCAATATTTATTCCATTCTATATGCATCCGAAGAAGTGGGCTGTAGTCCACGAAAGCTTATGCTCTAATAAATTTGTTAGTTTCTAAGGTGCCACAAGTACTCCTGTTCTTTTTGCGGATACAGACTAACACAGCTGCTACTCTGAAATACAATTGAGAGTACCAAAAAGAGGATGTTTTTTTAGGATCCTCTGCTACATTTGCCATGTCTGAGATATAAAGAAGGCTCTCCTATAGCCAAGTGAGACGCTTGACCTCAGGACAAGTTGGAAACTGACTTTCAGGAGTCATGCTCTCCTTTTCCAGAAGAGCTGTCAACAGAGGGAATCAGTAATGTCCTACCTGTATCCTAAGGAGATATGTCTTCCACAGACAAAGTCTGCTGAGTATTCTGCTAGGTCAAGGTGCAGGCAGTTCCCTGGAAACCAAACCAAATAAGTTCACTCCTTTGCCTCTTCATTTGCAAGACAAGCATTTGCAGTGAAGAGGATACTGAAAGAGCCAATGAATGCTACAGTATCAGGGAAATGCTAACACCACTAATTATTAACCTCATTCTTCCAACTCAGTGTGATGTCATGGGCAATGCCTAGGCTTTTTAGGTTAATTCAGAAGGAGACACTCGCTTCCACACTTTAGGAAATTAATGTGTGGACAGCCCAAAATGTCATGCTGCTGAAGATCAAGGAAGTTCAATGGGAGACTGTAACAGGGAGGACTCACCTCTGCGGCGCCTCCTGCTGGTTATCCTGGGAATTAGCTCAATCCAGCCCGGAATGCCACCTGCAGGCCAGTGATCCACCTTACTGCTACTGGCCCCCATGTCCCTCCCAGGACCCTAGTGCCCCTTTAACTGGGTCTCCCCCTCCCAGGGGAACCCCACCCACTATCCCCACCTTGCCTCAGTATCAGGCTACTGCCAGTCTTCATCTAGCCCCACACCCAGGGGCAGACTGCAGTATCAGCCTACTCATCACTGGCAAGGGTGGGTTTGGACCTGCTGCCTTGGCCTACCCCTGGGTTGCCCTCTGCAACCCCCAGTACTCCTTGGCCTTCTAGTAGGCCACAGCTTGGGGCTTTCCAAGCCGGAGCTCCTCAGCCTTTCCCCAGCTCTGCTCCACCCAGGTACTCTATCTCAGCTCCCTGCAGCCAGGCCCTTCTCTCTCTGAGTGCAGAGAGAGACTAACTTCTTGCTCCTGACTCAGGCCTTTATAGGGCCAGCTGGGCTCTGATCGTGGCGTGGCCCAGCTGCAGCTGCTTCCCCCAATCAGCCCAGGTCTTTCCTTCCACAGCCCCAGCCCTCCGCAAGGCTGACTTTAACCCTTCCCAGGCAGGAGCGGGTGACCACCCCGCTACAGAGACCACCCCGCTACAGAGACCAAAGTAATAAGAACATAAAAACTTCCATATTGGGTCAGACCAATGGGCCATGCAGCTCAGTATACTGTCTCCAAAAGCATCCAGTACCAGAGCTTCTGGGGGAGTGTACAGTACAGGGCAGTTGGTGTGATCTACCACTCCTGTCTTCCCCTCCCGGCTTCTGGCAGTGAGAGGTTTAGAGTCACCCTAAACATGGGTTTGCATCCCTGACCATCTTGGCTAATAGACACTGGTGGGCCTATCCTACATGAACTTAGTTTTTGAAACCAGTTATACTTTTGGCCATCACAACATCCAATGGCAATAAGTTCCACAGGTTAACTGTGCACTGTGTGGGGAAAAAAAACCTCACTCTTTTTTTGTATTTAATTCGCTGCCTGTTAATTTAATCGAGTGATCCCTGATTTTTGTGTGATGGGAAAGGGTAAATAATATGTCACTATTCACTTTTTCCATACTGTTCATGATTTTATAGACCTCTATAATATCCCCCCACTTAGCGGTCTCTTTTCTAAGCTGAAAAGACCTAATCTTTTTAGTCTCTCCTCATATGGAAGCCATTCCATACCCTTGACTAGCTTTGTTGCCCTTCTCTGAACCTTTTCCAGTTCCACTATACCCTTTTTGAGAAGGGGGCTACCAGAACTGGACACAGTATTCAAGGTGGGGGTGCACCATGGATTTATGTAATGATCAGTCACTGAGCTTTTCCCAAGGAAATCATGAATATGTCTGTGCTGAAAGTAACTGCCTTTACATAGTGCCTTCAGATACCGAGGGTATTGTAAAAAGAAGAACAGGAGTACTTGTGGCACCTTAGAGACTAACACATTTATTAGAGCATAAGCTTTTGTGGACTACAGCCCACTTCTTCGAGGGTATTGTGAGCACTGATCACATAAGATGATTCTACCAAATAACAAATCAGCCAAATCAGAACACTGGACAAAAGGATGAATCACTAAGGAAATCTGGCACATCAACTGCCATCAGCATACTAAGCAATAACTTTCAAATGGTATCTCTTTCTGGACCCCCACAGAAAGCGAGGTATCACTAGGGATTCTCTTCTCAGCTGTTAGCTATTAATTAAGTCAGTCTTTTTTTTTTTTACTCTTGCTTAACCTTTATATTTACCATGAAGAGACTTGGAAATGCAGTAATGGCGAGTTTCCTTAATTCCTTTCAAAAAGGAGTGGTTTTCAGGCAGATATATATGGAACACAGATGGAACTAGAATGGAATCTCACATCTCCCCCACTCTCAGAATTAATATAGTAGATCCTTAGAGTTACGAACACCAGAGTTACGAACTGACCAGTCAATCACACACCTCATTTTGGAACCAGAAGTATGCAATCAGGCAGCAGCAGAGACCAAAAAAAAAAAAGAAGAAGAAGAAGCAAATAGAAAACAGTACTCTGTTAAACATAAACTACTAAAAAAAAAGGAAAGTTTAAAAAAAAAGATTTGACAAGGTAAGGAAACTGTTTCTGTGCTTGTTTCATTTAAATTAAGATGGTTAAAAGCAGCATTTTTCTTCTGCATAGTAAAGTTTCAAAGCTGTATTAAGTCAATGTTCCGCTGTAAACTTCTGAAAGAACCATCATGACGTTTTGTTCCGTTATGAACGCCCTCCATTCCCGAAGTGTTCGTAACTCTGAGGTTCTACTGTAGTTGATTCATTTTGACACCCCCTTTCCCAGATCTCAACTTGTTTTAGCTCCTGCACCTTTGGCTCTTGGTCATATCCCAAACGAGAAAGGGCCCCTTCTCTGCATGCTGTTTGGATGCAGCCCAAAATGAGATCAGACCAGCGGATGTTGCGAGATTTCCACTGTTTGGCCTGAAATGTTGATTGAATCTCTCAGAGGTGTCGGCTGATAAATCCGAACCTTACCTTGGGTTCAGCTTCAGAGCGGAACTCTAGCCTAAGCCTCACTCAGACCTAATACTGACTTCTTGGGCAAGCTTTTAGCAATGAAAGCTTTTCACTTTTCCAGCAAAACGGTATCCAGCTGTCTACCCCCTGCTGAGGCTATGTAGGAGCCCGACTGAACCCCATTCAGATCTCCATGTACAGGTTGAACCTCTCTAGTCCGGCACCCTTGGGACCTGACCAGTGCCGAACCAAAGAATTTGCCGAACCATGGAGGTCAATGCAGAGTACCCGCGTGTCTCCATAGGCACGAGAAGTAAGGGTGCAGGGGAAGCGGTCCTTTCCCTCCCTCCCGGAGTTTGAATGCAGCGAATCAGCTATTCGCGGCGCTCCAGAAGTGCTGGGAGGGAGGAGGAGGAGTTGGTAAGGGAGGCCGGCAGGTGAGAGGTGTGGGGGGAGAGGGCAGAAGTGGGAGCTCAGCGCCGGTGGATGCTCTAATTTTTCCCCGTGGGTGCTCCAGCACCCACGGAGTCAGCACCTATGCCGGACCACGGATGTGCCGGACCAGGGAGTGCCAGATTAGAGAAGTTTAACCTGTAGTGCCGAAAGATCCCTGCAGAGACTGGAGCCCCATTGTGCCAGGCACTGTACAAACACATACCAAGAGACAGTTCCAGCTCTGAAGAGCTAACAGTCTAAACAGCCAAGGCATACGAAATTTGGGGTGAAGGTCTGGGTAGGTTTTTGTGGTCTATTCACAGCGGTGGGGGGGAAGCTCATTGTGTATGGGGGAGAGGAGGGATATGAGGGGGAGCTACTGAGATGAAGCAGGGAGCTGGCTCCTCGCTGGGAAGGGGCATCCCAACAGGTCATCCTGATGTTCCTACAACAGTTCTTTGGCAGCTGGTTCCTTGTGCTTCCCCCCCTCAGCAGCTGATACCCTATGCGCAGACACCTCCTGTCCAGGTGCGGTTGCTCTATCCACTGTCCCTGCCCCGGGCCAGATGTCTCTGCAAGGACCCAATGTGGTGGAAGGCAGGACTGGATTGAGCCATAGAATCACATGAGCAGCCAATTCTCCTGGCCAGCTGGGGGCATACACTACGTCACCCCTGCATAGTCCCTGCGCACCAACCCCAACCAGCATGGCCACTCTTGCCAGCCGAGTGAAAGACAATGGGGAGATGAGAGCTGTCCCTATCTGCTCCCCTGTGGACGGTCCAGCCCCTCACCTCCATGAGATACCGTAGGAAAACATACATCAGTCCCCTCACTATTTCCACTGCGTGAGTGCTAGCCCCCTTCTCCCCAGTTCGCAGGATCTGGTCCCTCATGTATGTGTGTGTTCTTCCAAATATACTACGTTGCTTTTCTCTAGAGTTGGCATTAGATGTCATCAGAAGAGTTTTGCAAATAAGATCAAATATTCTGAGCTATCAGGGCCGGCTCCAGGCACCAGCGAAGGAAGCACGTGCCTGGGGCAGCCAATAGAAAGGGGCAGCAGTCCGTCCATTGTTGGGGCGGCACGTCCGGGTCTTCGGCGCCATTTCAGTGGCGGGTCCGTCAGTCCCTCTCTTCCTCTTCGGCGGCACTTTGGCGGCAGCTCAATCGGGTTTTTTTTTCCTTCGCTTCTTGGGGCGGCAAAAAAGCTGGAGCTGGCTCTGCAAGCTATATTACAAGGAATTATTCTGGGCATAGCTAGTCTTGTTTCAGTTTAGTCCTTATTTTAGTTCTTATTGCAAATGGGATTTTTGCAATCATTTATTTCACCATACTCCTATGACATGTCTCAGCAAGCAACCAACAATAAACAAAATGTTTCCTTAAAATGAGTATGGAGAATCTCCGGTAGGAAGTCCTTGAATCTATGAGGTTGTGGGTTCTGGGGAAAGGAGTGGAAAGGGGGGAGGGAGAACATAGGGGTTTTATATTGAAAAGACCAGATTTGCAAAATAATTTAGCACCCAGAAAATCTGACCCGTAGTTATCTACCTAACTGGGTGCTGAGCTCTTTGGAGGGCCCCAAACTTTTAGAGATTAAACTTGATGCATTTTAGGAATCCCTTGGTAATAAATCTAATTTTCCTATTTTTAAAACAAACCAAAAATCCCACCCTGAGAGCCAGTTTTATTGTAAAATAATTCTGGATCTGATTCTCAGATGATTATACAGGAGCCCCATCTTGTGCTTTTCCTCTAAAATACCCACTAACTATCTTGGACAGCAAAGAAATTCAAACATTGCCTGCAACAAACTTCCCTTTCATTGACAAACAGAGAAAACCTGATCAAGTGATTGAATGAATGAATGACTGGCTCTTGAACTACAATATATAGATTTTTTAAGATTGGGAAGACATCAGCCCTTTAGCTTTGGTTTCTACTATTAACCTCTATTAGCATCGTAATTATAAATACCTGGTAAAGTTCTCCCTTTGATCTGGTCTGCATGTCACTCAGTAGCCTTTTAAACTCTAGATTTCCTCTCTCTTTCTTGACATTCCCTATTGTCTTCATCCTGAATACCTTCCCTGCTGATCTGAAAAGCTGGCCAAAAAACACTAAGAGGCTAGATTGTAGTATCAAGTACCATGGCTTCAGGGTCTGAGGCTGCTGCCATGTTCTAAAAGCTCCCTTTATTCTTTGCAACCACAGCCTTCCAACTGCATGAAGGACAAATACTCACTTCCCTCCCCTTTACTTTTCGGGGGGGCGGAAAGGGTTCGGACAACAATAACTCCTTCCCTCTTTGCAGCCTGGCCCAGTGTATATTAATACACTGTCTAATTGCTTGTCTCTGTTGGTTTTAGTCCTTTGCCCTTTTTTCCCTTTCTTTTTGTACCCCCGCTTCATCATTGCTACTATTCACTCTATTCCCAGTGCTGAAATCTAAGTCCCAAGCGTAAGCAAAAATACTCAGCCATTCATGACAAATTGAATGGCTTTATTAAAAAGGAAGATAGCACCTCATCTAGTGTTACTATTCACTACAATAATCTCCATCGCGAGCTCACTAAAGAAAGCAACGTGTCTTTGGTTCAAGTCGAGACTACGCGGATGATCTATGGGTTTGAAAGGACCAGAGGGAGAACTGCATATGACAAAGGGTCACCTTTCTGTCTTTGATGACTGCTATTTATTCACGGGAGCACAATGGTCAACACTAATCAAAGCCAGGGGATGATATTCCATTAAAGAGCAGCATGCCAACAACTCAGTCAAGAATGCTGAAGCATTCTGTAAATTCAGGGCCACCTCCTCAGCTGGCGTAAATCCATTTATATCTGCTGAAGGTCTGGCCCTCAAGCTACACATTTCTATTCTGTTTTTAATTCACTGAACATTCTCTAACCGGAGCAGACTTCAGCATTTTAACAACAGACCCTCCTCCATGTAAAACCTAGTTACAGGTATATACCATTGTAATCTGCTGGATCCCTTCAAGTGTCTCTGATTGTCTCACTCTCTGGTGGCTGGCCTACAAAGAAGAGGCATATACCTATGACAGCTACTGGAAATTCCCCTGCACCTCAGAGGCTGCATGCTACAAAGATAAAGTGTAGGAAGGAAAAATCAAATGTACAACTACAAAATGGGGAATAACTGGCTAGGCGGTAGTACTGCTGAAAAGGATTCTGGGCTTGTAGTGAATATGAGACAACAGTGTGATGCAGTTGTGAAAAAGGCGGATATTCTGGGGTATATTAACTGGACGGAGGGTTGTATGTAAGCCAGGGGAGATAATTGTCCTGCTTTACTCAACAACACGGCTGAAGCCTTGGCTGGAGTACTGTCCTGTTCTGGACACTTTCTCAAAGATGTGGACAAATTGGAGAGAGTCCAAAAGAGAGCAATAAAAAGTGAAAAAAAAAGGTTTAGAAAACCTGCCCTATGAGGAAAGGTGAAAAAACTGGTCATATTTAGTCTTGAGAAAAGAAAACTGAAGGAGGACCAGATAACAGTCTTAAAATATGTAAAGGGAGGTTATACAGATGATGGTGACCAACTATTCTCCAGGTCTACTGGAGATAGGACAGGAAATAATCAGCTTAAACTGCAGCAAGTGAGATTTAGGTTAGATATTAGGGAAAACTTTCTAACTGTAAGGGTACTTAAACTCCGGAATAGGCTTCCAAGGTAGATTGTGAATCCCCATCATTGGAGATTTTTAAGGACAGGTTGGACAAATACCTGTCAGGGATGGTCTAGGTTGACTTGGTCCTGACTTAGTGCCGGGGGCTGGTCATGACAACTCTGAGGGTCCCTTGTAGCCTACTTCTATGCCCTTATAATTCTGTGTGTACCAGCAGCAGAATGTTTGTTTCCCATGTGTGCAGTTGAATATCAGTGGTACCTGTTGCTCATGAATACAAGTTTTCTGTCACAATTTCGGTTGATGGAAAATAACTGAAAACTTGAAATCTGAAAGTTTTCAGTTTAAAAGACCAGAACATTTTCTATTCTTTGGCAGTTTGGGGCTAAAAAATGTCTTGTTTGGGCTAAATTTCAGCTACATTTTTCCAGTTGCTGAAAACCCCAGAATTTTCAGTTTTCAATTTTTCAACAAAGTCAAAGTTTTCATAGGAAAAAACACCTATTTCCCAACCACCTCTATTGTGGATTTATATACAGCTACAAAATCATTATCTGTAAACCAAACAGTTACTAGGATGAGTGTTATTTTTTTCCTAATAACTGAATCCATCTTAACACAGTGTACCCAATTGTCTATTTCCCTGCATATTGTGTAGTGGTTTACCTCAGTGCAAAATGGACATGAAATGCCAGCATATAATAATGGTAGTGTCTTACACTGACTTTGCACTGATGTAAATGATTACACCAAGGTGCACAGCAATTGATTATCAGGCGTACTGTGCCTTCCATATCCCTGCCATCTGGAAGCATTGCCTCAGTAAAGTTAATTTGGTTGTGTTCTTCCAAAAGCAGACCCCAGGAAGTAATCGGAGCACATGTATTTGTTAGCTTGCCGCCAACCAGATGATCATTGGTGCCGCCAATCAGCTGTGGCTAGTAGGTGCTGAGCACCCACTATTTTTTTTTCCGTGGGCGCTCCACTCCTGGAGCACCCACGGAGTCAGTGCCTATGAGAGCCAGAACTACTAAGAGACAAACCCTCCTCTCAGATAGATGAATGCAACTCCCATTGATGTCAGTGTAACTGCTATTAAGTATTATATGTGTTACTAGAGGCCCCACCTGAGGACCCCGGTGTGCTCGGCACATTAAAAACAGTCTCTCCCCAAAAGAGTTCATAATATAAAAGAGATGAGACAAAGGGTGAGAGGGGAAACCAAAGCCGAGATACATGAAGTGACTTGCACAATGGCACACAGCAGGTGACTGGTCAAGCTAAGATCGTCTGAGTCCCAATCCATTTGACCACAAAGCCTAAGCCCTGGTCTACACTGGAGGGTGGGAGGGGGGTTGATCTAAGTTACGCAACTTCAGCTACATGAATAACGTAGCTGAAGTCGACGTACTTAGATCGACTTACCGTGGGGTCTTCACCATGGTGAGTTGACTGCTGCCGCTCCCCCGTCGACTCTGCCTGCACCTCTCGCAGCACTGGAGTACAGGAGTCGACGGGTAGTGTAGACATTCCCTAAGAGGCAAGATTATAGTATCTAGGGTATGTCTTCACTGTAAGTCCTAAAGTGGCACCGCTGCAGCAGAGCAACTAGCTGCCTGTAGTGTTGACACTTGCTACAGTGACAGAAGGAGTTTTCCCATCACTGAAGGAAATCCACCCCCTTGAGAGGCAGCAGCTAGCAGTGCCTACACTGGGACTTATGTACATCTCTCAAGGGTGTGAATTTTTCATACCCCTTACATCAGCCTACCTTTTAGGTGTAGACCAGGCCCTAGTACCCTGCTAGGTCAACAAAGGCTGCGAGGTCAACATTCATTTTCCAAAGGCTCCCTTTATTTTTGGCAACAACAGCATTCCCAACTTCACGAAGGACCAAGTTTCAGATCTTGCCCTTTCAGGTTTAAAGAGGAAAATGGCCTAAAAGTAACCTACAATGAATCCTTCTCTGGGTTACACTCTAATGTAGCTTTGAATCTGGCCAAAGATGCCTGGTCAAGGTTTAGAATCTTACAACCACTTAAAGTGAGAAAAAGAAAGCAATGACACGAGACGAGTTTCTCCCATGAGATTTCTTGCATCTCCTGGTTTTGTCTGGGTTACAAACTAGAGCTGTATAAATAAGAGATTTTTTGGTGTGCTGGCAATTCTGAAAAATAATAATTTCAAGTCAAACTGAAAAGACATTTTTTTTTTCAAAATGTTGGCATATCCAAAAGTCGAAAGAAAAATTGTTTCAGGTAGAATGAAAAGGTTCATTTTGATGTTGAGCATTTTTAAAAATAAAATTAAAGGACATTTCAAAACTAAATCATTCTGAATAAAAAATCTGAAATGTTCCTGTTAGAACCTGTGGATTCAGAGCTACAGACACCTCTGCCTTGCCACAAGAGTCTTAGGATGGATGCCCACCCTTTGAGGCCGGGCTCAGCAGGAAGTACCGCCAGCAAGACCAGACTGGTGGCCTCAGACACTTCCCTGATTGGCCAGTACCAGTGTATAAACCAGGAAGCCATGAAGGGGAGCTGTCTGAGCAACCACATAAACTGCCTGCCTGTTTATGCTCCAGGCCCTGCTTGTGAAAGACCCTAGACTCTAGATTCTGTCTCTGCCTGACTCTCAATTTGCCGTCTGGCCTATCTTGGACTCTGACCTCCCAGTACCTGACTTGGCCCGACTCCTGTTCTGACCACTCACGTCCTGATCAAGAAAGTTTCATTTCAAAAATGTCAAAACCAAACTTTCTGATTTTTTCTGAATTTTTTTTAGTTTTTTTTAAATTGAAAGAATTCAGCAACATCAACATGAGTTTGCAACATGTTTCCATGTCACTGAATCTGCATGTTTTGCAAAAACAAACAAACAAACAAAAAGGTTTGGTCATAAAATGTCACCGAGTTCTGTTAAAGATAGGACAGGCATAGTCACTCTTGAAGTAATTTTTGGCCAATCCAAAATGATCTCTGAATTTGACATTAGTAGTTTTGGTTATTCATGAAATGACTGTTGGTGGTGAGTTGGGTCCACTGCTGCTACTTCTCCTTTAGACCAGTTGGGTTCAGATCCCCACCCTGGAATAGACCCAAAATGGACTTAATTGATTCACCAAAAAGTGTCCGTTTCACTTCAACCTAAACCAGAATATTTTATTTTTAGGAAGTCACACCAAACTGAAAAATCAGTTATTCATCCAGCTCTATTGTTTAATATATAAGCCAAACATTTTTTTAATCTTGAGGGAGGTTTGGCTTTTAGATTAAAGCCAGTGCTTATCTAAACCAGTTCTTCTACCGCTTCTCTCAATATGCAATCATCTTCCTCTCTTCATAACTTAGAATGTCAATTGAAATTTCAACCAAATGGAACAAACAGGTGTGTACAACTGTATAGCCATTAATACTGAGCTCATTTCAGTACTCCCAACTTCAGATGTTCAAAAATTGAGTCAGATCTGCAAAAGGATGTGATTGTCTTAAAAATCATGAGATTTAAAAAAAATAAATGTTGGGTTCTTTTCATTTGCATTCTGGGTGTTTTGAGCCTTCAGGATACAGTCAAGTGATATTTTTAAGGATTTCTCTGCAAACATGAAAGCTAGAAACATCCTTTTAAAAAAAGGCTGAAATTCTTATATAATCACATCTCCAGGAGTTGGGACATTAAATAAAGCAACAAACATCGGGATATTGATGATAAAATCATGAGAGTTAGCAACAGTGCATTGCATTGAGCAACTAACATGAAGAATGTCTGCATTTTGTACTACAAAAGACACCTTTTCTTGAAAAAAATGGATTTCTTGCTATCTATTGTAATAATGGATCACTAAAATGCACTCCTATCTTAACCCTAAACGTAAAATTAGACATAATTGAAAAGTAATAACCATTTACAAAGCCAAATGGAACAATTCTCTTGTGGTTGTCTTTAATATGTAGAGAACTTCCTCTCCAGCTCTTGCTTTTTTGAACAGCAGGTTGGGTTTCACAGGTGTATAGATTCCGAGGGTGGAAGAGATCATTATGATTATCTGCTGTGACCCGTAGGGCTGATTTCCAGGCCCAGGTCCGGGAGATCACGGATTCAGCCTGCAGATGTGCTGATGTCAAGGCACAATGGATAACACCGTTCTTGCACTGAATCCATTAACTTGTGGTGGACATGTGTATCCAACTGGGTTGGCTATTCTAGGATTATGGAAATTTATGCCTATACCTCAGCTTAAAGCTATTGATGATATCATATTCAGAAGATGCCAAGACACACCCTCCGTGAAAACAATTGCATTCCAAAGATTCCATTAACCGTAGCCTGAATACTGAACTCAAATCAGTACAAGCAAACCATATGAAGTGCTTACATTTCCTATAATGAAAGCCCACTGGGAATCCAATAGATGAGGTTATAAGATCTTTTTCACTGCAAGCCAATTTGACCTCTCTTTTCTTATTACTACAAATAGATGAGATTTTGCCTGAAATTTGCTGTGGTTTCCCAAAGACAAGATATGAATAAGACCAGCTGTTTGTGAGAATTTCCATTTTAAAAATTAACTGATATTTTACACCTGCAAAATCTTGCAATATTTTGTTGCCATCCCATATCTCAATAATGGCTTGAGCCAACAGCTCCAAACACATTACATTCGCTAGGCCTCAAGGAGCAGTCGTGTGTAATGGGCATATTGAAGTCTGCAGTGTGTAGAGCCAGCCTGTGTAAATGGGATTAGCTCTATTGAAGTCAACTAACAGGGATAAATGTCAAAATATGACTCATATGCTGACTGGGTGTTTTTAAACAATATCCACTCTGGTTTTGCAATAGTCTCAAACGCTGTGCTGCTTCATGATTCATGGGAGGTTGGGGAGGGGGGGCATGGAGATTAGAAATATACAAATGCCCCAACAAAAAAGAGATAATTGATGGAGATACACTTCATACCAAAATTTTTGAACCATAGGCTTTAAAGACAAAAAAGTGGAAATAGCGTAACATACCTTAATTGCTTAATGATCATGTTGTCTGTCTGAATAGGGTGGAGCGGTATTTAAGTTGCTTAACAGCTTTCCATTTTCCCATGGCATAGCACTGCAGTATGCTTATGCAATAATTAGAGGGTTATATAAATAAGCCACTGGGAAACAAAATAATTTATTTGCTTGGCAGGGATAGTTATGTGGAGCTTACATGCTCATCCACTTTCTCTTTGAAGCAAACAGCCCCCGCCCCCCCACACCAAGCAGCCACCCCCCACCAAACAGCCCTCCCCAACTGTTTTTAAATCATTTCAAAACACGCCGAAGGAATGCAGATGTTAAATGTGCTGCAGCTTGAACTTCCTTGAAGCAACGATGCTCTAATGAGTAAAAGCTGGAAAGCAGAGTGGGACCTGGCTTGTAAAGCCGTTTTATGGTATGTTTATTACTATATCAGAGCAGACACAGTGGAATATCACATGACATATAGGAACCAGCAGATCACTTCCACTAAAAATCAGTACACTCTTTGTCCCTGCAGGTGGCTGAAAAGTCAACGGCCCCGATCCTCAGCTGGTATAAATGGATAGAACTGTATTGAAACCAATCTCTGGAGGGGTTACCTCATCCCACTAAGAGAATCCACTCTAAGTTGGTGATAAACAATAATTAAAACTCTGGTTTTGGAAAAAAAAGCATTGTTTTAAATTTTGGTTCTGTGAGCCTCTTCCCCTTTTGTTGTTTTTAAGTGCTTTTAAATAACACGATTACATTATGAACATTCTGTGAGCAAATTATTTCTGACGATGCAATGTCTTCTTTGCATTGTCCTAGAAATCCAAAGCTTTTAAGCACTGGAAGTTTCAAGATAAGTGTTCACAGGTTGGTCTTGCATAGAAAACTGGAGTAGCAGGAACAATCGATCACCACCTACTATTCATGCCAAAGGCGATATTGGTCTCCTGCAACTGGCAATTTTGTTGTTGTTGTTTTACATGAAGAAAATTAAGAGAAATAGGGGTTAAAATAGATAAACATAAGGCATGAGGTTTCAGAGGGGTAGCCGTGTTAGTCTCTAAGCTGCCACAAGGACTCCTCATTGTTTTTGCTGATACAGACTAACGCATTTATTTGGGCATAAGCTTTCGTGGGCTAAAACCCACTTCATCGGACACATGGAGTGAAAAATACATAAAAGTAGATCTCATTGGTGCTGGTCAACAGGGACAAATGTGCTCTGCTTGGTGCAGGATCTAAAGCCTGGTCTAGACCAGAAAATTAGGTCAGTTTAACTATGTCGGTCAAGGGTGTAAAAAAATCCACACCGCTGAGCAGGGCCGGCTCCAGCTTTTCTGCCGCCCCAAGTGGAAAAAAAAAAAAAAAAAAAAAAAGACAAGCGGCGGCACTTCGTCAGCAGCTCAATCGTGTTGCTTCTTTGGCAGCGGGTCCTCCCTCTCTTCCTCTTCGGCGGCAGTTCGGCGGCAGCTCAAAGAGGAAGAGAGGGACTGAAGGACCCGCCGCCGAATTGCCACTGAAGACCCAGACGTGCCGCCCCGATACCGGACAGACTGCCGCCCCTTTGAATTGGCCGCCCCAAGCACCTGCTTCCTACGCTGGTGCCTGGAGCTGGCCCTGCCGCTGAGCAATGTAGTTAAGCCAACCTAAGTCACCGTGTAGACAGCAATAGGCTGGCAGAAGAATTCTTCCATCAACTTAGCTACTGCCTCTGAAGGAGGTGGATTACTGACATTGACGGGAGAATGTCTCTTGTCAGCATAAGTAGTGTGTACACTGAAGCACTGCAGTGGTACAGCTGTGCCACTGTAGTGTTTTAAGTGTAGACAAGCCCTTAGTGAGGAAGGGAAGGAAAGATTTCTGTGTGCCGCCCTCCTGCTTCCCTGATTCCCAGAGCAACGCTAAATTTATAGTTATCTACAACTGTCCCAAAGAAGCCATTATGCTAGCCAGGGATTGCTTGAATATGTTGCACTCCAGCCATACCACTGCTTTCTATGACACCCCCAACCCCAGCATGCCTCTATACTGGAGGGTGAAGGGTGGGTATCACATAGAGCCATGACTTCAGCTCTCTATAACCTGGGGTTTCCTCCCACACCTCTGTTGGGTAAGCTTTGCAACCCTTTGGTGCCACTAGAGTGGCACAGAAGACCAGAACCTGGGCCATTACATTGGGTTTGAGATTGTGAAAGTGAATGTGCTGCAGGTTGAGGGCAGATAAGCATGCTGGATCAGGCTTTCTAGGTTCTAAAATATCTTCTAATCGGGCAGTAATTTCAGGACCCAGATAGCTAGAATAATTTTCTTTTGAGTTCTTGTTTACTGCATTGCTGTAATTTTGCAGTGTGTGCTACAGGAATGAACACCAACAGAAATTGTTGTTACTGTACATCTTATGCTGAACAAATCAGTGTATATTAAATCATAATCCTCTCCAATTCCTTTCCTCGGCTTCTGGTGTCAGAATGTGCAGTGCAGTGTCAGAGTGACTCTGCTAATGCTGGGGGAAAACAGACTACATTGAATTAGCAATAACATGGAGGGAAACAAAATCAGCAGGCAGAATTTCAGTTTATTAGATATAAATTGAATTCTTCTGATACAGCTAATTTGGGTAATCTGTTCCTCTTCCCATTTCATTCATGGACCATAGACTTTGGTGGGAGTGAGATGAGATATTTGCTTTGTTTTCTTTTGCTAATTCAAGCACTTTCAAGATTCATGGCATCAACTTCCAAAAATGACTCTTTAAAGGAACCATAGACTGCAAAGCAAAGTTTAAATTACTGTAAGATTATAAGGCTGGCTTTGACAATCCTGTTCTGTCAGGTTTGATCCGACACTCACATGAGTCCCTGGGGTCTTTTCACTGATTTCAGTGGGCACTGAATTGGCCCTACATGCACTAAGGGTGAAGGCACAGGAAACCAATCCTCATCTCTTGTGCCTCTGCACAGCAGCCACACACAACTGCAGTTCCTGGGGCACAGGATCTGCTCCCCAGGGTATAAGATTCCTCAAATGGAGTGAGGAGGATTGGAGATGAGGTGGGTGTTTCATTAGTAATAAGTATTGTGGTAGGCAGGGAAAGTGGTAGGAAAGAGATCTGTCCTGAGCATGCTGGCAGACCAGCATTACATGTTGAGGCTCTAGTGTTTTGTGTGTTGGCAACCTAGCCCAGCTTTCATTCCTCAGCCTGGTGTTGAACCAAACTAGGTCCCTCTTGAAACCTGACCCTCTTTCTTCAGTTCTGCTAGTAGTTTGAACAACATCCACACACTGTACTATAGCAGGGTATGATTGGCTGTCCCTGCAGCTGGCCAGCTGTTCAAAAGATAGTATGATGTATAACTGTACATGAAGAATTTTGCCCATAGAGCAAGATTACTTATTTATTGTAAGAAACCAACCTGCTTTGTTGATGAAATGAGATTAATGAAAACTATTATAGGAAGGACGGTACTGTGAGGGATTAGTTTGGTATTTGGGAAATCAAATTTTCTGGCTTGCTACTGAATGTGTGTGAATTTAAATGTCACTTAACCTTTTTTGGCCCTGAGTCAGGGAAGCACGTAAGCACATGTTTGAGTTTATTCCTAAGTCAGGAAAGCACACGCTTAAGCCCATTTGTCGGACTTCAGTGTGTGCTTAACATGAAGCATATGTTTAAGTGCTTTCCTGAACAGGATTGTTTTTCTGAATTGGAGCCTTTTTGCTTTATTTCCCCCACTTGTAAAAATAAAACTAGCGTCATCTTTGTTACATGTCTGCACAGTGCCTCTGAGGCGCTGATCCTTAATTGATGTTCCTAGGTGCTACCGTAATGCAAACAACACTGAAGGTAATTACAAAACTCTTATTGGTTTTAATGGGCATAAGATCAGGCCCCTACTGTGTTTATGACAGGCCTACATTATTTAGACATTTTTAAGGACATAGGCCAGATTTTTAAAGAGATTTAGGTGCCTAACTCTGCAAAATATGAATGGGAGTTAGCGCACAAGGGGATTTAACAAGCTAAGCACCAAGGGACAGATTTTTAGTGGGGTTTGGGCACTATTTATCAAACGATGCTCGATGGCTTATGTCCTGATTAAGTAAGGTTAAGCATTTACCTAGTTTTAAGCATTGTGGGACTATTTATGTGCTCGAGTACCTGGCTGAATTGCAGACTCATTCAAAACCATTATGGTCTAGCACGTTAAATGTGTTTTGGTACATGGACTGATTCCAGGGTTCCTTTTTTATATTAAACGGGCAGTTACACTATTATGTACCATCTATAGACTTTTAAAGACAGATTTTGGACCCCCCTCTGGAATATAACAGCTCCAGTCTTAAGGATACTGTAGATCCGCATGAAGAGCAATGCATCCTCATGTTCCGCTGAGACAGCTAAAGGAGCTGTATGCATTCGGCACCTCCCGCATAGAGCCTTGCAGAAACAAGCCCTGTATCCAGATAACAAAGACCCTGGTACATTTTTTGAATCCCTTTTGCAGACAACTGAATTTCTAAATAATTTTAAGGTCCATTTTTTAATGGGCCAGTGGGCTGACATTTTAGTCAAAAAGTGAAGTCTTGTTTAAGACATTGGTGCAAGAACAGCATAAATCATCTAAAAATACCAATCTCTTGCTTTTTTTATTTGCATTCCTACAGCTTAAAATGACTCGTGTTTTTATTAAAAAAATCTGGCAAACCAGAATTGCTCTTTGACTTAGACCTTGTGTGTCAAGCTTCAGCAGAGACTGAAGCTTTTACGGCTGACTTCTGAACCGCTGAAATGAAGATGCTGCTGGCTGTGGGCTCCACATGGGCCCCTCTAAGAAGAAGAAAGACATTAGCAGTCACAGATAAAATGTGTTTTCCTATTTCTTAATGGGAATCTGTTTGCAAGAGAAGAGCCTGAAATATTTTGAGCAGTGTTCTGTTTTTTTAATCAGCTATGTAAACTAACAGGCCTCATTTCTTTGTTGAAATAGTATCTATCACAACAGACCATCTAACCCATAGGGTAAGCCATCCTTTTGACAGCCATGTTGTTAAATCTGGGCCTCACACTGAGGCTAGGTCTACACTACCCGCCTGAATTGGCGGGTAGAAATCGACCTCTCGGGGATCGATTTATCGCGTCCCGTTGGGACGCAACAATCGATCCCCAAATCGGTGCTCTTACTCCACCAGCGGAGGTGGGAGTAAGCGCCGTCAACAGAAAGCCGCAGAAGTCGATTTTGCCGCCGTCCTCACAGCGGGGTAAGTCGGCTGCGATACGTCGAATTCAGCTACGCTATTCACGTAGCTGAATTTGCGTATCTTAAATCGACTCCCCCCTGTAGTGTAGATGTACCCTTAGGTGAGACAATAAACTGAAGATGCTTTGGAGAGATGGTAGAAGACTGTGTATAAACTTAATATCTCTGTTATTCCTTACTCCAGCAGACTGAGTCTCAGGTTTTGTATCTCTATAGAAACAACGTCACCAAGAAGTTAGCAAGGGAAACAGCAGCAACCAACTCACACATGGAGCATGCAGAGGCATTGAAGTGCCATGTGGGACCTCATGGCGATTCCCAGTGAGATTTGAACTTTTGATCTTCTGACCTTTAAAAGGAGCAAGATTGAATAAATCGCTGACTATATCACATCCCGATTAGCCACGTGCAGATGTGACACCTCTGCAGATGAATTATTGCATTGCGAGTGTAATTATCATGTGCATTTTACTGTGTAGATGACAGAAGCCACAAAGACATAAACCTTCAGGAAATGCAAACAGCAGCACTTAGGTTTTTGCCCACCAGTAATAAGCAAGACTATTTACTTCACGCGCAGGTAAGACAAAAATCAATCAAACCACTGGGAAAAACAACTTCTTATTCAAGCTGTCTCATAAGAGTTGTTTAAGGCACAGCAGAGAGAATGGGTAGTGGTGATTGTGAAGGCTTTTGTTTACTATAGGGCTTAGTATTCCTCCTTGCATGCTGATGATTTTACATGGCTACCCAGGTCATAGTTATCTGAGCATGAAAGAGATTTCGGGTTGCACACACACACCCAACACACACCCAAATTGTAAGATTGGCTTAAAGATCATGAATTTTGGGTTCTTTTTATTTGCCTAGAATTGGGGCTTATTTCTGGAGTTTGGGCTTTAAGAAAAACATCAAATATCATGAGATTCACAATAAAAATCACAAGAGTTGACAGCTGTGTAGACTGGCCCTAGTGAGGTCCTTATGGACTTCCTGACGCCTCTGGCTCTTCATGCTTTCTGGGTATGGAGAGCTCTGGCTGGGGTCAGGTTTTGTTAGCAGGTGGAAGAGGTGGGAAACAGTTGATACTGAGAATATCACTCCTGGTACAGTGGAAAAGCTTTATGAAAGAGGAAGGTTTTGCGTATGTCCTAGAGATGGTCATACTCTGCCTTCTGATTGCTTGTCACGCTTTCACGCTCCCCATCAGAGTCCTCCACATGAGATGCCACAGCAATTTTTGGCAAAGAAAAAGTCCGTTGTGCCAGTTCTAGAACTGTGCATTCATTTATTACAGCTAAATCAATACCTCATGTCAGAATCTACTTCCAGATGCTCAGGAGGTGTAAGCTGGCACTGCTCCCCTTTGAAATCAATGGAACTATGCTGATTTCACCAGTAATTCATTCAGTATCCATATCTGTTGAGTGCCATTTTGAATAAAGTCCTTGCTGATTCACCCCACCCATGGAAAGGTACTAGACTCCCATTCCATCTAGTTTTCCTTATTCACCTGATGGCGACAGAACATACACTTTAAATGGATTCATATGTCCACAAACAAGTGACATTTACTATAATTATATTCACAGAAGCCCACGTGCCTGTTGCATGAAGCCCATGGAGACATCTTGGATGTTAAGGGGCAGGTGACCTTGCACAAGTGGGGACAGAGGGCACAAGAAGGCCTGCCCACCCTGGTATTCCACACACAGAAGGCAGCCACACTCCTGGTGCCCCAGGAATGCAAAGGACCAAGGACCTCAACTCCGTAGTGGACTACATTGCGGGGTGGGGCGAGGTGGAAGGGGCATGTACGGCAGGAGCTGGCTCTGTCAGATTTATGCCAGTAGAGGCCATTCATGGCTGGAATTTGTCCACTTTGTGATCCCTTAAATGGTGCAAAGCGGATGGTGAATCCATCCCAAGGTGTCTAACACCACTATGCAAACAAGGCATGGGTTTATTTAACAGTGGTCAGAGTTTACAAATAAGGTATCTTTAAAGGGGAAAAAAGTTCCCCAAGCTTCAGAGAGAGGATGATTGTACTCCCAGGCGGTGATTTAACAAGACCTCTCTTCCCCATGAGCAGCATGGCGTAGTGGACTAAGCTCTAAACTAGAAGCCTGGATTTTTTTTAATCCAAGCTCTGCCTCTTATGTCTGTGGTGACCTGGAGCGAGTCACTTCAACTCATGTTGTCAAAAGTGTCCACTGACTCAGTGTTTTGGACACACACCCAAAACTGAGGGACCCACATGTGGTGAGCACACTTTTGTAAATTGGCACACTTAATGTTTCTTTGCTTCAGTTTTTCCGAGCTGAGAGTAACACAGCCTTACCTCACTGGTGTTGCTCTGATTAATTAGTTAATGTTCATCAGTGCTTTGAAAACATCTAAGTACTAAGTAATGTTATTACTTATTTCCACAGCTCTGCATCAGACATATTTTAAAGTGACAGCTGAAAGTGACTGTTCCCTCTTTGCCGACCCCAATTTGCACTGGAATCCCACACCAATTAAAACATTGATTTATTTAAAATACAAATAATGACCTCCCTTTGTTCTCTCCCCCCATGCTGCAAAATCCCACCTGATCCCTAATTAACAAATTGATTTATTAAAAGTCTAAGTAATGACCTCCCTTTGTTCTTGCCTTCCAGCTGCAGAATCCCACCTGATCCCTGATTATCACATTGATTTATTTAAAACTAAAATACATGCACTGTATATTTGCCTTCGTTTTGCCTTCTGGGCAGTGTAGTGTGGGAGCATAACAGGGCAATCATTGATTATTTCAAGAGGTCTCTCTACCTCACAGAGAACACAACCCAATAGCATCACTGGGCAAGGAAGAGCAAGGCAGAGTTTGCATGAGTAGCCAGGGCTAATTCAGGACAGCTTGAATCTCTTGCAAACAGTTTGTTGCAGGTCTATAACGTTGGTTATGCCCCAAAACTCCCATCAATATCCGTGGGTGCACATGTGGAGGCAGCACGGGCCTTTACAGCATGGTATCTAAACACAACGTGTGCATGCCGTCCTCAGAACTCACCTCTGTTGTAAAGAGACCTGCAATTAGGTCATGCATTCTAGGAGATAGGAGACAGCGTTGTGAAAAAGGGTAATATCATTCTGGGGTCTATTAACAGGAATGTCGTATGTAAGACATGGGAAGTAATTGCCCTGCTCTGCTCAGCATTGGCGAGGCCTCAGTTGGGGGGCTGTGTCCAGTTCTGGGTACCTCACTTTATGAAAGATGTGGGCAAATTGGATAAAGCCCAGAGGAGACCAACCAAAATGATAAAAGGTTTAGAAAACCTGACCTACGAGGAAAGGTTAAAAGAAGAGGGCACGTTTAGTCTTGAGAAAAGATGACTGAAGGCGGGGCATGACAACAGTCTTCAAATATGTTAAGGGCTGTTTATAAAGAGGATGGTGATCAATTGTTCTCCATTTGTCCACTGCAGATAGATTAAGTCGTAATGGGCTTAATCCGTAGCAAGGGTAGATATTAAGAAAAACTTTCTAACTCTAAGGATAGTTATAGAATAGGGAGGCTGTGGAATCCCTGTCACTGGAAGTTTTGAAGAACAGGTTTGACAAACACCTGTTAGGGATGGTCTATGTTTACCTGGTCCTGCCTGAGAGCAGGGGCTGGACTTGATGACTTCTCGAGGTGCCTGCCATCCCGGCATTGCTATGATTCTACAGAAATGAAAGTGATGGGCCTGTCTGAAGAATGTAGGACAGAAAAGCATTGCCCCTTTCAATAGAGATGCGTGACCACAGGTATGTGATACTTTCTTTCGGACACTTTATTGCACTGAAAGTAATGGGAGGGAACATGCAATTCACTCCAGCAGCCTGAAGACGAGAAGGCTGCAGCAACCTATCACACTCTGCAGCACAGCTGACAACCCTTTTAGTTGGGTGCAGCTTTCTGAGCTTTAATATAGGCCAGGTCTACACTTAAAATTTAGGTCGATGTAGCTACGTTGCTCAGCCCCTGGCATAGACACCACTAGGCCATGGAAGAATTCTTCGGTCAACCTAACTACCACATCTCGGGGAGGTGGATTAACTACAGTGATGGAAAAACTCCTTACATCGCTTTATACTATGGTGCCATTGCAACACAGCTGCAGCACTGTCACTGTGCCATTGTAGCACCTGTAGCATAGACACAGCCATAGTCCTAAAATGGTGGCCACCGTAGGTCACTGTCCACTAGGTTTTTTCAGAGACTCGGCTGTTTCTCTCTCTCTAAAACAGCCATATCCTTAGTTTGTTGACCAGCCTCTGGTTCAGACTTCCAGAACAAAGCTATCATATATCTGGCTCCATGACTTTAATTGAACAGCAAGCCTTTTATTCCACTTGGCCAAAGTCTCTTCTGGCTGCCATCCTAAGAGTAAGATCTTTGGTCTAGTAGCACTGACCTGGTTATCTCCCTTACAATCTCACAGACGCTCCCGGGTTTATTTTATTTAACGTTTGTCTCCCTCGCCCCCATAACTCCTGCACAACTGCCTCCCTTTCCCCCACACCGCAGAAAAAAAGGAAACAATTAAAAAATATGTTGTTATAGAAAGGGACAAAGGAGAAGGGAACCCAAAATAGCAAACCATGACATTATTGGCTGTATTGTTTGGGCAGGAAAACCATAAAATGAGGCACACTGCCTGCAGGAAACTTTCAGTAAGCCAAGTGATGGTATCTATCTGCTTAGATTTCAAAACATATCTTAGGTATGCACATGGCCCCATCACCATCGTATGTGAGCGCCTCACAATATTTAATGGGTTTATCCTCACCACACCCCTGTGAGGTAGGGAAACCCCATCATCCCCATTTTACAGATGGGAAACGGAGTCATTAAATGACTTCACCCTGGTTGCACAGGAAGTCTGTGCTAGAGGAAGGAATTGAACCCAGGCTCTGGCTACAATCCTAACCACTGGGCCTTCCTGAAGGAATAAATGTAAAAGATAAAGATAAATATGAAATAATGGACCTCCCGCCGCTCTTCCCCACCACAGCCCCACATAAAGCTCTATCGCAAAGTGGACCTTAATATAATTAAGAGTTCTGGTATTTATGACCTATCCTACAATCAACCACAGGGACCTTGCAAGATTGGGCCCAATGTGCAGCTTTCGAGACTGTAAAGTTGTTAACGACAAATCCTGCAGCCACTATTCATGGACCCCTAAGAAACCGGATTGTGAAGAGAGGCCTAATGAGATGGGTATAAATCTTCATATAACCATAAAAACACTACAGTAAATACACACTGTGACAGGGAAAGCACCTTCGATTGGAATGGAGATGTGAACATGAAGGTGATCAAAGTCGCTACCTTCCGATGAATGTCTAGCGGGCTCTGTGAAGTAAGTCGGAGGTCTGAGTCCATGACTCTCAGTGGCCAGGTGTCCATATCACAAAACCTGTCATCACTAATTAGTAACCTTACTGTTAGCAGAGA
Source organism: Trachemys scripta elegans (assembly GCF_013100865.1). NCBI lineage: Eukaryota > Metazoa > Chordata > Testudines > Emydidae > Trachemys > Trachemys scripta. Next base: position 12,096,264 of record NC_048300.1, read on the forward strand.
AGCCAAGGGATGAACAGAGAGAGAATTGGCCCTTCAGGAACAGGGTTAACAGTTTATGGCAGAGCAGCGTGAGGAAACTTGCATTGTCTGTGCCTGCTCAATAGAGAAACTTCAGGCTGCCAATACAATACCTTTCGTGAACACTACAATCTAGAGCCGATCAGGAAATTATTTTTCTCCACAGCAAAACATGTCGATAAAAACATGTTTGTTTTCAATAAAAGTTTTCCGGTTTTCATCAAAAAATTCATTGCAGCCGAAACTTTTTCGGTTTTGGTTTTTCATTGACCTTTTCTAGTGGCTTTTTTTCTCCACTACAGTATCATATATATAGTCTTCTTCTTCAGTCCACAGTGGCGAATTCACAGGAAAGGTACCATTTTACCATCTGATTTATCACTACATACTGAAAATAGCTTCCAGCTATAAAATACTACATTATTAAGAAAAAATAAATAATGTCAACAGAAACAAATATAAGCCAACTCTTTGACAATGAAGAAACCTTGTATCACTTTTCTATAACAGAACTTGGTATTCGCTGCAGTTCAGCTTTATGACTGTTATGGAGATCAGAATATTCTTTCTTTATGCCTCACACTCTGCCTCCAGCAATGGTCAATGCCTGATGCTTCAAAGGAACATATATTCCCTCACCTTTCATAACATAGCTAGCAAATCTGTAAGACAGCGTGATGTTTTCAACAGATTACAACCTGAAGCAAAAACTTTTGGTGCTGTTATTTGTTTAGCCCTAGTGCTCGACAGAATCTCCCCCCTCCAAACTCTTTTTTTATAAACATAAAAAAATAGGGTTTTGACTAAAAAAACGCCCATTTTATTTTGGATTACATTTTCTGGGATTTTTTTTATTAAAAGCCAGAAACTGAAAAGCTTTTGATAAAAAATGTTCAGTTTTCAGTAAAAATTTTAGTTTCGTTTTCAATCAAAAATTACATTTTAATTTTCAGCAACCAAACAAAAATCCCCACATTTTTTACAGAAAATAATTTTGAACACTGAAAAAAAATCCCTCATTTTTTTTCAGCCAACTCCCCCCAAAACACATTTTTTCCTCAGTTTTATTCAGCGCCAACAACGTGTTGAGAACTGTACAATGTATAAAAAGAAACATATTCCCGGTAACAAAGAGCTTGCTACGTAGATATACTAGAATTCCAAAGACAGTGAGAACTTAGAGGGCTGGGGGAATTTTGAAGGAGAAACTCATTACTTATGAGCATCACCTTAGATTAGCATGCACAATGACAAACATCAATGGTTATAAAATTATCCAGACGTCCTTGTCCATGGTTGCTTTGATTCATAAAAGGAAATATGCTAATATTCAGCCTATTATGAAGAAAAGGCACAACTTCTCCCCTGAATTATTCTTCCGGGAGCAAACCACATCCCCCTTAAGCAAGCAATAAAAAATAAGTGCTTCTAGTAGCACGTCAGAGTTTTCCAGCCACTCCATCCCCCAACCTGGATTTCTCTATGGACAGGAAGAACCAGGACGCATGTTATTAATGTTTGTACAATTCCTTGAAAATAAGCAGCAAATAATAATAACTACAATTTTTCCAACCAGGAATGTGTGTGCAAACTGGTACTGTAGTAACAAGCAAACCCACTGGGATACAATCAAAGCTAGAAGACGCTCCAGTGACAGAATGTGTTCTAGGATACTTCCCAACCCCACACAGCCCTGAGACACCGCTGGAACTCTCTGGCCACATCACTGCCAGCTTTCCACTTAGAAGAACAGATAGATGTTCGGTCTGGCGTCAGTTTCGTTGCTTCAACAGTAAGCTGCAGTTCAACACATCCAAAAAATACAAGACCGGATTCTCTAGGGAGATCTGACCCCTTGGAAAAGCTGAAGAGGAGTGAAGGAGCTGGGAACAAGCTGCAAATCTCCAGCAGGGAACATCCCAGTGAACGTTGCTTTTATAGACAGTAAAGCTCTACAGGATAGAACTTTAATTAAATTTAAATGTGGCCCACGTGTCATGAGACTGACTTTTGTGTACCTCTGGCAATGCTAGTTAGTAGAATTGCCAGAGAATACTGCAGCTTTTTTTCTTTTGCTATTAGCTATAGCACAGGTCCTGGAAATTCATTGGTCCTATCACTGAAATGCAAAAGACCAAGGCAGGTTAAGAAAGAAGTGTGCCACTAGGAGGGAAGGAGTAGTGGAATGGGGAAGAGAAGGTCATATTGGCTTGGCTGGGAAGGAGACAGTGGCTTGGACCTGATTGGGATGGGAAATAGAAGGCTGCATAGGCCTGCAGGGACTAGGAACTCCACAGCTTCAGAGATTGAATGGTATTTCAGAGAAATATCTATAGTTTGGACATTTATTTGAATCTCCAAGCCTTCGTAGATATACCCATAACTAATCAAGCAATAAAAATGGCAGAGAAAGACTAAGAAATGCCAACATAAAACTAAATTTAAAAAGGGGGAAAGGGAGGAGCCGGGAAACCATACCCCAGTCGGCCTGACTTTGATACCTGGGAAGCTACTAGAGCAATGTCTAAAACATTCGATTTGCGAATACCTGGAGGATGAAGGGGTGATCACTAGCAGCCAGCATGGATTTACCAAGAACAAATCAGGCCAAACCAGCTTGATTTCCTTCTTTGACAGGGAAACTGATTTGGTGGCTGGGGGGAATGCGGTGGACATAATATACCTGGACTTCAGAAAGGCTTTTGACACAGTCCCACAAGACATTCTGATAAGTAAGCTGGAGAAATGCAGACTCAACAGAACTACCATTAAGTGGATACATAATTGGTTAAACAACCGCAAACAAAGAGTAACTATAAGAGGAGATTAAGAGGGGATATGATAGTGGTCTTCACATACTTGAAAGGCTGCCATAAAAAAAGATGGAGAAAAGTTGTTCTCTTTTGCCACAGAGGGCAGGACAAGGGGCAATGGGTTCAAACTAAAGCACAACAGATTTAGATTAAATCTCAGGAAAAAACTTCCTAACTGTAAGAACAGTAGGACAACGGAACAGATGCCTCAGGAAGTTGTGGAAGCTTCTTCACTGGAGGTTTTCTAAAGGAGGCTGGATAGCCGTCTGTCTCAGATGGTTTAGACACAACAAATCCTGCATCTTGGCAGGGGGTTAGACTAGATGACCCTTGTGGTCCCTTCTAACTCTATGATTCTATAAACAAGATTAAATAAATCCTTATATAAATCGATGGTACGCCCACATCTTGAATACTGTGTACAGATGTGGTCTCCTCATCTCAAAAAAGATATACTGGAACTAGAAAAGGTTCAGAGAAGGGCAACTAAAATGATTAGAGGTTTGGAACGGGTCCCATATGAGGAGAGATTAAAAAGGCCAGGACTGTTCAGCTTGGAAAAGAGGAGACTAAGGGGGGATATGATAGAGGTATATAAAATCATGAGTGATGTGGAGAAAGTAGATAAGGAAAAGTTATTTACTTTTTCCCATAATACAAGAACTAGGGGCCACCAATGAAATTAATGGGCAGCAGGTTTAAAACAAATAAAAGGAAGTTCTTCTTCACACAGCACACAGTCAACTTGTGGAACTCCTTGCCTGAGGTGGTTGTGAAGGCTAGGACTATAACAGCGTTTAAAAGAGAACTGGATAAATTCATGGTGGTTAAGTCCATTAATGGCTATTAGCCAGGATGGGTAAGGAATGGTGTCCCTAGCCTCTGTTTGTCAGAGGGTGGAGATGGATGGCAGGAGAGAGATCACTTGATCATTACCTGTTAGGTTCACTCCCTCTGGGGCACCTGGCACTGGCCACTGTTGGTAGACAGGATACTGGGTTAGATGGACCTTTGGTCTGACCCAGTATGGCTATTCTTATGTTAAATGTATGTTTGTAGTATTGTTGTAGTTGTGTTGGTTCCAGGATACTAAACAGATAAGGTAGGTGAAGTAATGTATTTTATTGGACCCACCTTGTCTCTCTAAGATTAAACGGAAGTAGCAGCAATGTGGTCTAGTGGATAAGACATTGGTTGGGGGTCAGGAGACCTTGGTTCTGCCAATGACTTTGGACAAGTTGCTTCCCCTCTTTGTGCCTGTTGTTTTCCCACCTCTACTTTATCTGTCTTTTCTATTTATACAATAAATTCTTTGGAGCAGGCACTCTTATTATGTTTGTGTACAGTGCCGCGTACAATGCTGCAGGGCCGCCCAGAGGATTCAGGGGGCCTGGGGCAAAATGGGGGAGTGGACATAAAAAAAGGTGCCACCCCCTGCGGCGCTTGTACTCACCGGGCGGTACTCCGAGTCTGCAGCAGTGGTGGGTCCTTCACTCACTCTGTGTCTTCAGCAGCACTGAAGGACCTGCCACCGAAGACCCGGAGCGACTGAAGGGCCCGCTGCCGAAGTGCCGTCAAAACCCGGACCGCCGCTGGGTGAGTAGCCAGGGAAGGGATTCTCGGCCACGGCTCGCGGGGCCCCTGCAGGGCCCGGGGCCTGGGGCAAATTGCCCCACTTGCCCCTCTCCCCTCCCGCCCAGGCAGCCCTGCAATGCTGACTCAATCTTGGGGGAGCCCTCTCAGTGCGATTGTACTAACAACACTTTTTATTTTAATATTATCAGCAATAAGCACCGAATTTACTAAGAAATAATGAGGAAAGCATGAGTGGATTTGATGGGTGGATTTTTCCCTCCCCTACTCTCAAGTTAAAAAAAAATGACTCAATCTGTTTTCATTGTTCTTGTCACACAAACAAAAGGCCTCTGGCTCTCCACACTTCAGCCTATTTTTTCCAGTCACTCTCTCTAAACTCCTGAAAGGCAAAGCTTATTCCAGAAAGACAGACCTCAACCACCGTGGGGCTACTAGAATAAATAACACGTCAATGTGGTTGCTCTGCAGATTGTGAAGCTGAGCTGACAAGGTGATTTTAATCAGGCCATAGGAACCTGTTCCATTACAACCGCCAATCTGTGGGAATGTCAGAGAGCTGCTGTTGACCTGAACACACTGGATCGCTTACAACTGTTGACAACCAAAGAAAGAAAAAGCTTGCTGCCAGCTGTGTACAGAGAACTGCACCTCCAGATGTTTATAGCCAGAGCTTAGATAAACGCATAGGTAGGCAACATTCTCAAATTTCACTAGGAGTTGGAAGGTGACATTGAGCAAACCTTTGATGAGAGCTCAGTGTAGCACTGGGTTTGTCTACACTGCAATGTAAGCCCAGGGTTTCAACTCAGGCTCCAGCCTAACCTCCGCTTCTGTCTACACACAATTTGCATTAACCTGGGGCTCGGACCCTGGGTCCCAGAAGGGTGGAGGGTCCAAGCCTGAGTGAAGAAAGGACCCAGGGTTCAAGACCTATTTTTTGCAGTGTAGACGCAACCCGACTGGATTCTTGCTCTGAGAGTCTGCCACAAGTATTCCACAATCCCACGGACCAACTTTCTTTGTCCTCTGGACTGTCAAGTTTTTCCACACTGCACCGAAAACAAAAGGCGAATGTGGCCACATTTTGGGAAGGTGGTAGGAAGTCTGGGATATGGGTGATTGGACTTGGGCCCATATAATGCAGTGTAGACCCTATGAAGAAGAACCTGGAGCACTAGTTACCTTCTGAATGAAGATCCATTTTAAAAACATACATTCGTTAGGCGGATTCCTTCTCCCTCTCAGCTGTTGGTTTCCAAAACGACGTCTAACTTAATCATCCCTTTGCACTGTAAGTCTTTAGAAGCTACCTTACTTGTTTTGAATTCCTTCCACAGCCCACACTGGAAGTAAACTACTGAGCAGCGTTGAAGTCAGCAAGCCTACGCACACCCATAAAAGTTAAAACCCAGACACGGCCCTCGTGTACTTACAAGTCAGCCACCACACTCTGAGCTTTCAAAACAGGGATTAGAATATATGTTGTTATACCGAGAAAAAAATCTCTTCCTTTAATTTTGAATACCCTATTTTGAGCTATTACTAGGTATAAAAATGGCCTTTTTAACCAGGTAAGGCCTGATTCAAATCACTTTGAAGCCAGTGGAAAATCTACCCTTGACTTCAGTATTCTTTGGATCAGGCCCTTAGAAATCCCTCCCCCCCCCCCCCCCCCTCCAGCAAAGCAGTTAAAGCACATACTTAAGTCCCAACTTGATTTCAGTGCGACTTAAGTGTGTTATTCATCTTAATAAAGGTTATGCTTACTATTTATACATTTTTATATATTATTTTTAGTTTACTATGTGCTTAATTGCTTTGCAGAATAGGGATATAATTATAGCCAGGCGTAAGCTTAAGAGCTTTGTTGAATCAGGGCTTTAATAACTACCATTGCAACAGTACAGGCCAGTTTCCAGGTAGCTAAATAGGTGACATTTTTATTTTAGCAGAAGGGTCTTATATCAAGTGCCTTGTGAAGTATGTATTCTGTTTCTTGATACCAACTCTCATCTGCAGGTGGCAGTGACAGAGAGCTTGGAAGGAAAACTATTGCCAAATGCTGTGTAGTTATGTAAGGGTTCTGATTTATTCGACCATTGTCCTCCTTAGTATGGGGTCATATTGCTAGGATCTTCTGAACCTTAATCAGAATGCTTTTAAAGGCTTGTATTGATTGCACAGCCTGCTCTGTAATACATTTCATTACCTTGGAGGGTGTCCCTTGATTAAGCAAGGTGTTTCTGTATTCATAGCACGGGGGTTCATTTGAAAACATTTCCCAAGGTTGGCTTTCAACCTGGGAGTTTCCCACAGTATAACTAACCGCAGTGCTAACAAGCCACAGGTGTTCACCCCATGGCATGAGCAGGTGCAAATGGGATTGTGAAGAGGCGGGATCAAGGTTTGGTAGCTAAAGTGTTGAATCAGAGATCAAGATCTAAATCTGGCATTCAATTTCATTCTCTGCATAAAGCCAAACCAAACGGTTGGAGCTAAACACCCCTGAACTTTGGTTTGCCCAAGACCTGGATCCAGGTCCAAACTTTACATCTGAAGCCCATCTCTCTACATGTTACATTTAACTTGCTATATGTTCACTTATTAGATAGAGGCTGCTAGCAGCTTTAAAGCATTTCAAGAAGATGAAAGCCTATGCTTAAGGAAGAACCCCAAAGGCAGTGAGAAGGCATTACAAGGGCAAAGAAGGGTGGCCCTTCCATGTAGGTCAAAGAGGAGAGCTTTATGGATGGTTTAGGTTCAGGTGCCAAACATCCAAGCTGCAGTGTTTGGATAAAGTAATTTCCTGACTGTTAGCTTGAGGGTTGCCAGGCAGATGGGCGGAATGAATTATCATAGCTCCACTTCTCATCAAAACAGGATATATTTCATATTGTACAGGAGGCGTTTCACAAAACAAATCCAGATCTGCTGCTTCCTCGCAGTTGTTCTCTCAGTGCATTTGCAATATACAAGCCAGTCCAAGTCCTCTCTTTTATTTTAAGGGAGGATTTGCACTTTTGTTCCAAGGTGTTTGGCACCCCTGGCAGAACTTTTGTCAGGGAAAGAAGATCATCTTGCAAGTGCCCATGGCGCTCCCTGTGAAAGGTGATTTTTAAACAACCGTTTTATTTGGCTTCCTGGCACGAAGATCAAAGCACCAATCAGTGCTTGATTTGCAGCGCTGCAGCCAACATTTTATTTCCATTGTTATAAACAGAAAACAAGGGCATGTGGCCTTATTAGTTATATGTTTTCCAACTCAACAAACTAAGACGGTTATGATGAGATCTAGCCAGAGATATGCTTTGAGGTTAGCACCGTTTTCACTGTTGGTCAACAGTGTGTGTGTGTGTGTGTGTGTGTCAGAGGACCACTGAACAAGACAGGTCAGTTCTAAACCCCCTGGAAGGGTCAAATGAACTGTGGAATGATGGAGGAGCAGGATAGATGGACAGTTACTAGAGAAGTCTTCTGTCTGACAGCACACGTACAGAATGTATATACACAATGGGAGAGATCCTCAACTGGTGTAAATACCTGCAGTTGGATTGACTCCAATGGAGCTAGTCTGAATTATACCAACTGAGGATCCAGCCCAATCAATACAAGATGTGCTACTGTACCCTGGCTAAAAAGAAGCTTCGGTAGTTTTTTGTATTGCGTATCTGGAAGGCTAAGGGTTCCAAAGCAGGTGTGCACAGCTGTCCTGGAGCATTCACCCCTCCTTTACAAGGAACAGGCTTTCGTCTTAGCAGAAACGCTACTCTATAGGGGCTCACACTCGGCAAAAGAGTTGTATATTTATCACTGCACTTTGTTATTGTAGCGGTAATTTCATATATGCGCAATATTCCAAGAAGAGAAACACTACAGAGCACATGAATAAAAATGCCTCAAAGCCTTTTCTTTTTTGCTCCAGTGGTGGCGGAGAAGTTTAATGGAAAAGCACCTCACAGGTCCCAGTGGGTGGCTGTAATTGGGAAATGTAAGTGTCCACTACCCTTCTATGGAGAAAATGTACCATCTGATTCTCAGAATCTGATGCCAGTGAAGATTAAAAAAAAAAAAAAAAAAAAGAAAGAAAGAAAGAAAGAAAGAAAGACCTCCCCATTGCCTTGAATGCATTTTGCCAACATCCCTAACACAATGAAAGTATCCATAATTCATGGAGCAGAAAGCCAGACCCACGATGCAAAGTGATTGATCACTCCTCCTTTATTAATCTTGTCTGCTTAGGGCAAGCCACCCTGACCTCTTTGGATCCTTTTCTTATAAATATGCAAACATATTAAAAATACATTTGTTACCACAGAACAGATGCTGCCAATTGTCCCAGGGACTTGTAACAGATAATGCGGGTGAACAGAGGCAAGAGTGAGTCTAATAGAAGCGTGTAGGTTGTTTGGTTTTGAGGGGAGATCTGTCTTGCTCTATGGAGAATGATATAGCTGCAGATAACCTGTATTTTACTATCATAAGGAATTGTACGTAGGGATTTATTTACAACAGATAGCACAACCTTCTTTAAAGTCAAAAGGAAAATTACATTCTTATGAAGGACAAGACAGGCTGCAGCCTGTATTACATTGTGACCTGAAACCACTATCTCTGAAGTAACAAATACAACACCACAGAACCAAAACACACATTAGGTTCAGCTATCTTCTAGGAGCTGCAACACTCAATATTAGTAGTGGCATTTAACACTAGGATTATACAACCAAATGTTTAAAAGGGAAATCAAACTCATTGTTATAGAACTTAACATTTATAAATAATAGAGTAAGGGCAGTGAAAGCAGAGCTGTGCTAATATTTTCTGATGAATACTTTATTTGCCAGTTTCAAACTATTCGCAACTGCAGCTCAAATCTGGCAAATGGTTTCAGCCAAAGTGAAAAACAAACAAACAAACAAATTTTTGAAAGCCAAAACACTTCATTGCAACATAATCTAAATGAAACCTTTCAACTTTACACTGCAGAATGGCATTTTGTTTTGAAATTTAGCTAGATTTATTTAAAAAGAAACAAAGAAAAGTATAAAAAACACCCCAAAATTAAGCAAAATGTTCGGGGTCTAAAGCAATATTTTTTTTCTTCACCGAGAAAAACAAACAAACCTCTGTTTCAGTATGACACAAAATGAATTGATTTGTTTTATTTTTTTTTTGGTTCAGCTACCAAACTGAAAAAAAATGTTTTTTTTTTTACTGTGCACTAATTGTAAGAAACTGTTTAATATTAACGTTTGCTTAATCCCATAGTCACACCTAAACAAAGGCCTACAGCTCTATCCTGAAAATGTCTATGCACCATAGTAGCTTGTGCCTGAATGCTCTGTTCCTCAGATGGCTTCAGGCAGATCTGCTAACTTCAATGACTAACATATTTTTACTTGAGGTTGGTGAAACAATTGTTTCAAAATTTTTGTAATAGAAAATGGCTTTTTGATTAAACGGAAACTGTCATGGAAGTTTCCATTTTCATTGAAATTTGGGGGGGGCCTGATGAAAAAAAGTTTGGAGGGAGGGTTGACAGCCATCTCCCTTTCCCCCTAAAAATGTTTTTTCTAGTTTTCAGGGCAGACAGTTTGATGAAACCCCCCAAAAGTGAGCAACAAATTTTGAAAAACAAAAAATTATTCTGAGAAAAATAAAATACATTTTTTTACCAGCCCTAGTTTTTACTAGCCCTCTAGTTTGTTAGCCCTCGGGTTAGTCATCTTGCATCTCAGAGACCACAGGTATGCTGGGCTGGTACTTAGTAAAGGTATCTCTCTGTAACCTGAGCACATTTGATATGGAGTTGCTAAACCATGGTACCCTAGCGTTCACGGAGTCACTTTTCAGAGCTGAGCAGCACATTCAGATACAGCCATCTGGGGTCCCTCTGAGCCACAATTCCTCCCAAAGTTTCCTGGGTATGGGTGGCCTACCTGAGCTTCCACCCCAGTATTCCTGGGTTGCTCCAGGGGCTGGTGGATGTGTGGGGAGGAATGATCAAGGTCCCTCCTCCTTTCAGCTTCTTTTGGGGCAATGTGCTCTCCTGGGTTCCCACAAAGGGAGCAGTTCCTGTGTTTCTCCCAAGGACAGAGACCGTGGCTGTGATTTGTCCTTGCATGGAGCATGCACCAGGACTGGGAAAAGCCTACTTTCTCTCCCCTCAACTCCACTCTCACATACCTACATGATAGCTAGTCACAATCTGGCCCTTTGTTTCCATTTACTTAATGACTGAAAGACTAAGTTCCATCAAGAGCTTCCTTGGAGGTATAAGGAAATGAGAGAAAATAGACCTGAAACTCCTTTTATGTAGCTAAAAGGCCTCCAGTCAGACTCAGCTGCCAACTGCTCTTTCCTGTGCTCTGTTGCAACACGATCAGTCTTTTTTCCTAGCCTTGAACTTCTGGCTCATTACCACGCTCTGTACTGCACCTAATTTCCCTTCACTGTGTAGGGCACATGATGCTTAGCCTTAAGCCTTCTACCCACACTAACCACAGCATCCCATAAATGTAGCTTTGCTCCCTGTCTGCATGGATTTTCACAGCTGCCTATGGAACAGTGACAGGGGATGAAGGGTTTTTTTTTTTAAATTTCAGATACAAGCCTCACTTCTCCCTTCATTAAGCTCTGGCTACTCCATATGTTGTGCCACTCATTTTATCACCTCAGCTATGACAGCTGGTCTGCTGGGCCCTGAACTGAACTGAAAATGTCGACATTTGGAACTCTGACTCCCAGAATCAAAGGTGGGGTCCAGCACAGAGACTGCAACAGATCCTTCGAAGGTGACTACAGGCGGACTAGTCATCGTGAGGGAGCTGCAGCCATGTTGATAACCAGGAGAGGGGAGGAGAAAGCATCCAGACCTTAGCCAAACCAATCCAAAGAGAAAAGGTTTGGCTTCGCTTTGGAGGACAGGTATAATTCTTACACCAGGTCTACACTAAAAAGTTAGGTCTACCCATCTGTGTCGCTCAGGGATGTGAAAAATCCCCACCCCTGTGTGATGTAGTTTAGCCAACGTACCCTCCAGAGTACACAGCGCTAGGACGAGGGACGAATTCTTCTGTCAATCTAGCTACAGCCTCTCGGGGGTGGATTAACTACAGCAATGGGAGAACTCCTCCTGTTGGCGTAGGTAGTGTCTACACTAAAGCACGACAGTGGTATAGCTGCAGCTGTACCCCTGGAGCGGTTTACGTGCAGACATGGCCTTATTCTCTCAGCCTTGCTTCTCATTGATTAATTCATTGTGTGTTTTATTAACTGCAATACTGCCCAGAGACCTGACCTGAGAAAGTGCCCCCTTTTGCTAGGCACTGCACAAACCTACAGGAAGAGCCCTCCCTGCCCCAAAGATCTTACCAGACTGACAAATGGTGGGAGGACAAAAAGTATTTTCCCCCCATTTCACAGATGAGGAACTGAGTCAGAGAGAGATTAAGTGATCTGTCCACAGTCACAGAGAGTCTGTTGTAGAACTGGGAACTGAACCAAGAACTCCTGGGTTCTTCACCAGACCATCCTTTTTGATTTGAGCATAGTCATTTAGAGCCAAATTCTGCCCTCTGTTACACCTGTGCAACCCCACTAAAGCCAGGGTAATTTCATACATGTAAATGAGAGAAGAATTTAATCCTTAGTCTGCTCTTTTCAGCCCTGTCAGGTTTCTCTGAAATTCACTGTTTTATCTTATTGCCAAACAAAGCTTCTCCAGTCTGCAGCAAGCACTATTTAGTCAGGGAGGTTGAATGAAAATCCCAGCGTTCAGCAAAGATTCCTCGGAGTATCTTTAAAATCTGGGATCACATAAAACAGTCCCCTCTCATAAAAACACACACACACTTACCATTGTGGAGTGTTTCTTTAATAGAATCAGAAACAAATTTGTGACCTTGTGGCCCCAAAGTGGTAACACCAGCTATAAACTTGCCCAGACATAGAAATGCATTCTGCCTGTCAGTAGGAGTTTGCCATTGAACATGTGCATTCAAAAAAAAAAAAAAAAGACAGTGTTAAGTTAGCCAACATTTTTTAAATGCCACGATTCACTTTATATATTTTAAACCTTGTTAATGTTGCTAACAAGAAATAAAGCTATAAAAATAGGAATGCTATCGCTAACTAACTAAATATATGTGTGGATCAAGGGTTCAGATAAATGTTCTGGAATGGCTCATGTCTTCAGAGAGGAAAAAGAAAGTTAACCTTTTTGTTATAAAACCTTTTAAGCAATCAACAAAATTGCCTTCCTTTAAGTGTATTTCTTATGGAGCACAATGCTTCCAAGCATTCAAGGTTATGGTGACTGGGCGTACTAGCACCAAAAGCCATACCAGGGAGGTGTACTCAACTTGCTAGATTGGCATGGGGTTTCTACATGGGATAGGGTTATTCCTGTCCCCACCCAACAACAAAAACTGTCAACGTGGCACTACTGTGGAACACGCTTCCTTCAAAGACAGGCCACCTACTTATTCTGGCCTCTATTGCTGGCTTTGGATTGAAGTTAACAGACTCAGCTCTTTGGACTCTTGCATACAGTCTGGGATTTCTAGTGAACCCTTTCAAAGTTCACAACTCCATAGCGATAGAGGGGCTGGATCGCCCAATATTCTGGCCTTTATACTCTGTCTATAAATAATATATTTGGCATCTCTTATTGATATGGTTTGTCAACTCTGTAATGCAGGAGTATGGATCTATTCCTAGTATTTCTGGGAACAGATGTGCTGACATCAGAGCGGTATGTTGTGTTGTTGCCTCTCTATTTTGTTAGTGTTGGCAGTTCATTTTATATCCCCCGGTCTGTGCTTGCAAAGAATGCCTCGCTGGTCCTAATATTTGTTTCAGCCTTTGAAAAGAATTTATAAATGAAGGTCTCAAAGCATATGAAAATTGCTCAAATAATGGACACTTGTTTAAAGATTTTGGGGATACAAAAAAATAATATGTTTGTCAAGCAGTGCTCCACAATGGAAAGCAGCCAGAATGGTAACTGAGCTAGTGTGATGTAGTTTCATCTAAAATGACACAGTTGCATGCAAGTCTATCTTTGCTGTAAAGTAGTTTGTCTAGATACTTATTGAATGCTGGCTTGTGTGTGTCCTGGACTTTGTTCTGATGTGCTGTATTGTGCTGTCACTGACTATATCCATTTCAAAATATATTTTCCTGTCCTTAATACGTAGATCATGTCATGCATGGGAACCAGGTCTGAGTTGCAACATGCACGAAGCACTCTTCCCTGTGACATAACACCTGTTTTTCTTTCATAGAATCATAGAATATCAGGTTTGGAAGGGACTTCAGAAGGTCATCTAGTCCAAGCCCTTGCTCAAACCAGGACCAACCCCAACTAAATCATCCCAGCCAGGGCTTTGTCAAGTCTGACCTTAAAAACCTCTAAGGAAGGAGATTCCACCACCTCCCTAGGTAACACATTCCAGTGCTTCACCACCCTCCTAGTGAAAAAGTTTTTCCTAATATCCAACCTAGACCTCCCCCACTGCAAAGAACGACAAGAGTGATCAGCAGAAATACAACAGGAAGAGCTAGAAATTGGAGAAAAGAGCCTTTCCACAAAGGTAGATGTCACACCCAGTTCTTGTATAAAGTGCTCACTCCGAACGACTTTGGTGCAGAAGGCCTGGTTTTCTTAGAGTTGCATTTGTGCTGCATTGTCATACACAATGTTCCAGCCACTGGATATACCAGGCACGTTTAAACAAATGCATTTGCAACCACTAGACTGCTAAGCACATTCTATATTAGATTTATATGTTAATCAATGTACTCAGCATGATAACGTCATTTAAAATCCGTTATCCAAGGCCAGTGCCACACTTTAAGTCTAAAATAAATAGTAATCTGTCTAAACTCAGAGCTTGTCTATATAGTATCCATCTTGCTTGCCGTAGGAAGAGGACAGAACACTAATATGACAGTATCATCCCCTTTTCTCACTGAGAGCGGGTAAACTCGTTATATAATAACCAACCAGGGGAGCCTATTTACTGCCTTCTGAAAGTGCAAAAAATGAAAAAGATTGTATTGATTCTCTCACGTGACATTCCCAGGATGCGGGAAATACAGCTTTTTGCCCCGAATTTACATGGCTATTTTTACATTATTGATATAATCAGTTTGAGTCCAGCAAGCTTGTAAATTTTAAAGTTAATCTGCTTGTGTATAAAATAAAAATGGTCTAGCACTAGCTAGATTGATTCATCGAATGGTGTTCGACCAGCCCCAGAATAAAGTCACACAATCTGATTAATTATTATTTATCCTTGGTTTGTGAAAGTGGGATCGTAAAGGTTTCTTTACCTGCCACAAAGAGAGGAGTCATATGCTATACAGACGTATCCCCTTGGTCACTTCCGTCCTCATCTGCTGTAGTTCTGGATCTGAACTTGTCAGTTATGCCCAGGGGGTACCTAGAGGTAGGATAGACCCCCCCCCCTTTTAGTGTGCATAACTCCTTAGAATGTAACAATGCACAAAGAAATAGAAAGAGAGGGAGAAAGAAGATGAAATTAATTCAACTCTTTCGTAGCCCAGCCCTTAGCTTCTTCTAAGCAAATACTCAAAGCCACCTCATGGTTTGCGAGCAAAGCACAGTACCAAGAGTGTGACCAGGTGGTGTCATCTTCAGTTTGACTTCTATAAAACAAGGTTGTTTAGTCATTAAAGCCCTGAGGCAAAAGCCATTCCAGTCAATGGGAAGTCTTTCTGTGGGCTTTGGATAAGGCACCAACTACCGTCCTAAGAAGACTGATTCTGTGCATTATCTAGAACTCCCAAATACACCCTCATTTCCAAGAGATTGTTCAGGATGATATATATATTCATGCTGGGTTTTGCAAGGGTTGATGTTAGCAATGGCCAAAGTGCAAGAGGTTTGGAATTTGGGTTTGGCTCAGAGAAGCTCCCTAGAGTTTGGCTGCTTATCACAGACACTCAGACCTCTGGAATCTGCAAAACTGGATACTACCTGCATCCAGTTAGACTAGCAATAGACTAGCACTTTGGGAATAGATTCCAACAGTGTTCAGGTGCATTTAGTCACACAGAGCTTTCTTCTTGTGCACTCCGCCAGGCCTCAGCAGTTGGGAGACTTGGGGTTAGCAATGGAGCGGGGTGGGGCACTCCCTTTCTTTACTTCCCCATAGTGCCTGTTTGGGGGGGCAGGCACCCTCTCCTCATTCATCATTGGGTTGGGATCACTGAGAGGAATCCTCTCTTATCCCTGTCCACTTATGGGAACAGATAGCATGGTGTGGGGTGGGACTGGGAGGTGCCCTTAGAACAATAGTTCAGTCCCTACAAGAGAAAGAACTGTCTATTTGATTCTGATCAGTCATCTGGGATTAAAGAGGTGAGCTATTGAAATAGGAGTTAGTTTAATGAGAGCCCTTCAACCTTGGCAGTGAAAAGTTACCTAACTGGACTACAGTTGGCGGGGCTTAAATTGCCAGTGGACATGGGTTTCAGTTGTCCAAGAGAAATGAATATTAGGTGCTCAAATACCATGGTGATGGATATTGGTATAAGAACCTGGAGATCAGACAGAAGAGAGCAGGGACTTTTGTATGCAGATGCCAGGGGCATGAAGATGCAGAGGCCTTTGCTTCTAGCTGCCTGGGGCATGGGAGTGAAGGTATTGTTTGTAGTAGCAGGTGAAGTGGAAGCTTTTACGTGATCCGGTAAACACTGGACACCATTTTACATATGTGGGAAATGAGACACAAAGGCACTTAGGCCAAGATTTTTGAATGTAGGCTTGTGAAGTTAGGTAACATTTCAGGCACCTCCAGCAAGGTGGCCTAATTTTCTAGAGGTGCCGAATGACTGCAGCAACCTTTGCTCAGCCCTTCTGGATTCTGGTGATAGACTAGGCACCAAAGCTCAGCCTATGTGAGTTGGCAAAAGCCACAGAGGGGGTCTGTGTCAGCACTGGGATTAGGCTATTGATGTCAGTCCCGTGCCTCGTCTGCTGGACCTTGCCATTTCTTGTTGAGCCACCTCACCGATGGCTCAGGCCAGTGGCTCAACAGATCCGCTTTGTATCTCCATTTGCAGCTGAACGTCCCTTCCAGTGTCTGGCTGAGATGAGGAGGAGAGAAGATTGGTTGTAGAAGAGGATCAGGCAGTCCCTTTGTTCTGAAAAAGATCTCTCCTCTCTTGCCTCAGGGTCCAGTCGCTGGCCTGGAATTTTCCTGGAGGTCCTCACCAACAGTATAAAAGCGCCTTGGGTCCTTTGTGGAGGATCAGGGTCTATGTGGCAGTGCCACTCCAATGGGAGCTTTCAGAGGATGATTTAGTAACGCTGGCTGGGTCCTTTGCTTCTCTGGATGACTCCCTAACTTCAGGGCTGCCATCCCCCTACCCCCCAAACTTTTATTCCCATTTCCCCCTGGGGAAAGGTCCCTATCTTTACGAGAACTCAGAAGGTGATCTTTCCCATCCTCCACAGTTCACATTCTGAAGCAGGCTCTAGCAGAACTATCAATTGGTGCCAAACCCACAGATCCCTCAGAAGACTTTGAGGGCAGCTTTTTCCTGGATCCAGTGTTGCATTTGTGGCTGTATTTACTCCATTGCTCTTGGCCCTGTAAGGAAAGGCTGACAGGGTTCATAAATAAATGTTAAACTCCATGGGAGCTATAGACATGTGCAATCCATCTAATTGCATGTCTCCCTGACTTGAGCCTCTTGTCAGACCTCATTATTTTCCATCAGAGATAAAATTGCCCACCTGCTACTTAATGCAAACTGAGCACTCTCCCACCCCATCGCATGAACCCACGAAGCCAAACTTCCTGCACTTTTGGCCCAGTCCAATACCCATCGATGCTGACCTCCTCTGTAAAGCGCTTTGAGAGCTACTGATGAAGAGCGCTGTAGGGGAGCTCAGTATTATTATTATTGAAATGAATGTCCCTTATCTTCGATGGACACTGGATCAGACCCTGGGAAACATTTGAAACTTTTGTCTACCTATCCAGAATACTTTTTTCCTGCTCAGCAAATTCTTCTTATTGCTGCTTTTGGGCCAGGACCAAAGAACACTAGGAAGATATAAAGAAACAGAGTGCTGAAAGCTACACGCTTAATTTGCCCCAAATGTACCCAGAAGAGTTTTCATTCTTTCCGAAAGCTTTATACTTCTATCGTTCCAACTTCAAGCTAACCTCCCTAACTAGAGAAGTGATGAGATGTTTTATAGTCTCAATCCTGATCCTTGTGAAATCAGTAGGACGCTTCCCATTAACTCCAATAGAAGTAGGATAAGGCCTGAAACGTATTCAAAGAACTACTCTGTCCTGGTGTCATGTATGGGAAGGATACCTCTGGCTAGCGGTGTTAGGCAATTGGATGGTGCTCTGAGTGGGTAATACGTGTCTTCAATGTATTTCTTACATTGTGTCACTAATCAAAAGCGAACTCCAGAGTTATCATCAAACTTCCAAAAGCAGTTTTGTGGCACTACTTAAAGCAACCAGTCAATTATCTGGAAGTCTTCATGGGGCGAGAGCTGGGAAGAAAGAGAATGAATGTGGGATTTTGAACACAATTACATTTTTCAAAGGCCCCTTACTATGATGCAGTGAGCCGGATCCAAAATCCATTCTTTAATGTCCATACTAACTGGGATTTACTCAAATCCTTAGGCAACGTAATCTGCTGAGATGCCAATTTTGTTCAAAGAGAAATCTTGACAGTGGCAGCCCGCAGTCAAAGTTGCACTGAAACTGTAGGCAGCATGGAAACTATCATAATCAAAGAACTTCACCAGTGAAGCTCAGAAACAAGTCTAAGGAGGATCATGTTGCTTCTTGTTAAGGGCTGTCTGAGTTTCAGAATGTATGTCTGTACACAAATAAAATGATAGCACAAGATTTACATTCGCTCCTTAATCTTTTTCCCATCAACCATGGCTAATGTTCAGCAATCACATTTGAATATAAACCAGATTGAATCCCCATAGATCTAGTCCTTCGGCAATCTCACTGTACACTGGTTTAGATTTCTGACGTCAGGAGCTAAATGCAATGCAGGGATGGCAACGCGTTGTATTATTTCCTGTATTAGCCGAGCTGGAATGGTAACAGAACTGAGGGTAATGCTGAGATCTGAATAGGCTAAAATTCCAATGGGATGTGAAGGCATGAGAATCCCACTGCCAATTCTCATCCTGACCATAGATGGCCAGTCTGACATTCCTTTCTCCCTTCGTCTCTGCAGCTAGGTTCCTCCATCTCCACACTGGGGCAGGTAGCACAAAATATATGCCTTGTTGTACATATATGGCTTCTAACAGGAACCCAAGTGGCATAAGAGTTAGGTAGCGACTGGACCCTGAGGCAAGAGAGGAGAGATCCTTTTCAGAACAAAGGGACTGTCTGATCCTCTTCTTCTCAGATGTACTTCGGTCACGGCTGTCAGATGACCCGGTCTGAATGGGAGTTCCATGATCAAGTGCTGTATTTTGTTTTCCTCCCTACATTTCCCCCTTCCTGTGTATACAACAGAGGAAATATCTGCTGGTTAGCACGTTGCTCTGAACTGGTTTTCCCATGCTGCAGGACACTAGGAGTTGGGGGGGCAGAGGTAAAACACAGCCCCCCTTCTTTTGCCCTTATTTTCACTAAGTTGTCTTAAAACTCCCCTATGTTGCAGTCCTGCCTGTGCAACTCCACTGAGGCAGCGCGGGCAGGAGCATTATTCTAGACCATCCGCTAGCTTTTTTACCACCAGGCTGGCTAAATTTACTGTGAGTAAAAGCGCTAGTGGCGGGTTGACGCTTGCTCTCCTGCCAGGGCTAACATGGTATCTGCTTTAGCGATAGCATGGGAGATTCAAAGTAATAATTCAGCAGAGTACTACAACATTAAAGCCCGAGCGGCAGTACTATATAATTTTAGTGAAGCCTGCCATGCCAGCAGAACTTACCTGGAGGGGCAGGAACTAGCCTGCTAATCATGGAATCATAGAATATCAGGGTTGGAAGGGACCTCAGGAGATCATCTAGTCCAACCCCCTGCTCAAAGCAGGACCAATCCCCAGCTCCTACTGGGGCTAATGCTGTGTACATGTGTGGCATATCCCTGTGATGCATTTCTGGAATGTTCTGTGCAAATTATTGGGCTCCCCTCCCGCCATGATACTAGTAACTGAGTGCGGCTGGCGCAGATGTTCCATGCTTATAGTGACTCCCTATATTTTGAAAGAAAATATTCCTTCTGTCACGTGTAGTCCCATTAAAATGATGTGCCAAAGAGGCCTAGCTTATACCAGACTGTCTTGAGGGCAACGACCCAGCCTATCAATTCCCTCTGCAGACCTTTGCAAGTGTAAGCAGAACCCCAGGCCATGGAAACTGAACAAGCTCCGCCAACTCTTGTTGCTGTTGCATTTCGGTTCTGCTGTGAGAAACTCAGCTTCCGTTTCAAAAATCAACATTTCTAGCCCTCATCATTGTGAGGAAAAGCTTGAAAATGTTTGCCCCTAAACATGCCAACACCAGGAGGCAAATAAAAAGAACCCCCAAATTATTATTTCTAAAGCATTGTGATATTTAGGCCGATCTCATGATGTTCGAAAGCTTGGTTCATTTGAAAGAAGAACCCTTTGAACTTTAAGGACTGAAAACTCAGAAGAACTGGTCCAGTGGTGCTGGCGGAAAAATGCTGAACTCATTTCAGACAGTACTTGGAAGGGATTGTGGAGCCCTAGACTCAGTCTCCAAAATAATAACGGTGCCTTCACAGTCTCTTCTTGCTATCTGCCACTTTTGAAGGTGGAGGTTTGGGAGGGGTGGGGGGAGAAGGAAGCTGAATTCAGCCCTTATCTTCTGTGGCTTATTGAGGAATTTGGTCTGAAAGATTATGCAGGTTCGCTTGCCAGCTTTGTTTGCTCCGTTTTTACGAGTAGATGTGATGACCGATGAGGCTGTTTACAGCGTGATTGCAAAGATAAATGGAACATAGCAAAAGCTCTTAAATTCCTGGATTCCCCACTGTCCCGTAAGCCCTGAACTCTATTGAGTGAAATAAAGTTGGAAGGAGGAGTCTGAAATGCATCTCTTCTAGAAAGCGAATATCATAATTTCAGGACATATTTTCCATTATGAGCCTATGGTACTGCATCTGTTTATGAACATTTAACTGAAATTGTGAATCACTCTATAAATGCTAACTGAAACAAGATGGCTCAATTTTAAATATTTACGGTTTCTGTCTCTTTGGATTTCAGACCTCCAGACGTCTTGTTTCATGGGATTCAGAAGTAAAAAAAGCCATTAGCGCTAAACTTTCTTTGTAGACTCCGTGTCCCCTAGTTATGTCAGAGACCCTTGTCACCAAGTGAATCGGAGCGCAGGGAAAGGAAGGTACTGATTGAGAACTTACTCTGCAGAAGTTAAAAACAGAAAGGTAAATTACAGATTAGCCCAGCACCCTCTGCTCTCAGTTACACTGGAGTAAATCCGGAGCAACTTCTTTGAAAGCCCTGGATTTCCTTCAGATTCAAGGCAGTTTAACTAAGAGCAGAGTTTCATCCATGGCAAATGGAGAACAGCTACTCACTAAAAGCATTTACAAAGAAGTATTTTAAAGCTCTAATATGCAATGTTCTCTTTATATCAAAGCTTCAGTGGGTGGAGTATTGCCTCTCCAGTCTCACAGATACAATAGTTGTTTCTTACAGTGAGTCACACAGAGATTAGCTACTCAAGAAACCCGCCAAAGTGAAAGGATTTGTTCTGCCTTTTTTCTTCATCTGTTAAATATGTTTGTTTCTAGACAATTTGCACATGAATCCGCATTTACTGTACCTTATTTCTATAATCTCCATTCGGGTTTTCTGCAACACAGCCTCTGGCAAGTGATTAAAAAGTTTAAGTGACACCTAATGCACTGTTAAGTTGCTATGTCCTGAAAAGGCATCTGGAAATGATTTCTCTCTCTCGTTAGATGGATTCTTGGAAGAGAGCTTACATTTAGTGCGCTTCTCCCCCACCCCCTTCCCCTGAGAAGTTAACAAGGAATAATAAAGGCAAGGTGAAGGGTAACCTCAATAAAAACTCTGAGCATGCAGAACTGGTTGATTGCATGGTGCATTTATGAAAGCAAGACAAAAAACAATGATGGGAAGTTAGCTGATAGGGACATCTGCAATGTTTTTATTTTGTCCCGAGTTGCATTTGGAGTTTGTATTACTAAGAACAAAATGCAGGTGACTCAAATCTTGATAATGTTAATGAATCTTGAAGATGCAATATCTAGGATAAGTCCTTAGGGAGAGAAGCACCTGAAAGAAAAATGGACTGAGGAACTGAAAAATGATGGATGAGTCTAATTGATTCTTTGGAAAGGAGGCTGACTTGATTAGCATAATAATACAGACAAAGATCATTGGATCCAGCCAGGGCCAAACTTTAAAGCCAAGGCCTCTAGAAGTGATGTTTACAACATTACACAAGAGACACATGCACCAAACTTGTCACTCTCCTGCTTATATCTTTTGAGGGCTAGTTGAAGCAATGGTCAATAAATGGTTGCCAATTCACGTTGTGTGGTTCTGAGGGTGCTCAATTCTCCAAGGTTGCCAGAGGTCGGCTGAATAAAAGTGAGCTTGTAGCTTGACATTTTATCATTTTGAATCCTCTACAGCAGTGGTTCTCAACCAGGGGCCTGGGGCCCCTTGGGGGGCCATGAGCAGGTTTCAGTGGCTCCGTCAAGCAGGACCAGCATTAGACTCGCTGGGCCCAGAGCAGAAAGCCGAAGCCCCCCCACATGAGGCTGAAGTCCAGGGCCCTGAGCTCCGTTACCCAGGGCTGAAGCCTGAGCAATGTAGTTTCTTGGGGGCCTCTGTGCCATGGGGGCCCAGGCAATTGCCCTGCTTGGTACCTCTCAATGCCGGCCCTGTCTTTTATATGCAGAAAACTAGTGGTTGTGACACAGGTGAGCCATGGAGCTGAGAACCCCTGCTCTACAATTCAGTGTTTCAGGAGAAATGACCAGGAAAGCTATATTTGGCAATTTAGAGCCGTGAAGAGACAACGGGGAGGGCTACAGTAACTCATAGTAAGTCACCTTATCATTTGTACTATATTGTATACCCATGTGGATACACACAAGGAAAGAGGCACTCCAAATCTCAAAGGCCTGGAAATATCTGGAGACTCTGATTCTATCTCTAGACAGGGCATGGTAATCTGTAACCCGTCATGCAAAACAAGGAAACGTGACTCCAAATCAGACTTCAGGGCAGCTGGCATAAAGGGGGTGATTTTGTGGCTGAGGATATAATGGTGGTTGTTGGTATTTTTTATCATGGAGTGGCGGGAAGTAAAGGCAGCCTGTTTCTCAAACACTACCCTACGATGTACCTACAGCATCTCTATTTCCTATGACCTGTGCAAACTGACTAGAAGGGGGAATCAAATACTAAACATGCAGCCCCCAGCATTAACATAGCCAAACTCCATGTAAAAGCACACGGCAAACCAGGCTCACCATGGCCAAACCACATGTAAAAGCAAGCTGTAAAGCAGACTTAACTTAGCCAAACCACATGTAAGCAGCATATGGAAAGCCAGCCTCAGCATAGCCAACTACAGATCAATCTAGTGATGGGGGAACATTCAGAGTCTGGCTGTTTATCTGGACTATGCAAAGCTATGGAGGGTCCCAAGATGTTCTCTGTCTCCACACAATATACCTATAGGCCTATTTTATGTTGTCTCCTTGCCAGGAATGACCAGTGGCCTAGAAAGCCCACCCAGCGTCTTCAGGGAGCCACTGGGCAGATCTACCAGCTCCTTAACACGCTGAATTGTTTTTGCACGGAGGATAAGCAGCCATACCCTCACTTTTTTAGCACACTGCTTGGGGCAAAAAGCTGTATTTCCTGCATCCTGGGAATGTCACGTGAGAGAATCAATACAATCTTTTTCATGTTTTGTACTTTCAGAAGGCAGTAAATAGGCTCCCCTGGTTGGTTATTATATAACGAGTTTACCAGCTCTCAGTGAGAAAAGGGGGATGATACTGTCATATTAGTGTTCTGTCCTCTTCCTACGGCAAGCAAGATGGATACTATATAGACAAGCTCTGAGTTTAGACTGCCCAAATCAGGTGTTTTTCCCTGAATGATTTTTTTTAGCAGAGTCCACTAAACTGACCCACACCTTCTGACCAATGAGTAAGGCTTCTGCTAACCTTCCTGACCAAATAGGGGTATGCTAAGGGTACATCTACTCTTACCGGAGAGTCCGGCGGCAGGCAATCGATGTTCTGGGATCGATCCTGGAAGTGCTCACCGTCGACGCCGGTACTCCAGCTCGGCGAGAGGAGTACGCAGCATCGACGGGGGAGCCTTCCTGCCGCGTCTGGACCCACGGTAAGTTCGGACTAAGGTACTTCGAATTCAGCGACGTTATTAACGTCGCTGAATTTGCATACCTTAGTCCGAAGTGGGGGCTTAGTGGGGACCAGGCCTAAGCCAATCAAGGAGCAGAGCAAAACCACGTGACTCTTGTGACCAATCAGTCCACATTGAAACGACAGCGTAACAAAAATTTATCAACAGCGTTTTCAGCCGTCCGAAGAGCAACAATATTGTGCATGAAATCTCATCAGAAAAAAATTGAATTTTGAAATAAAATAGCTTCCATTTCACAGATGCTTCATGAGTAGAGCCGGGTGAATAACTGCTTTTTCAGTTCAGCAAGCAGGCCGAAAAATCAGAGCAATTATTTGAGTCAGCTCCAAAACTGTTCAGAATTTGTCAGTAAATCGAAAAGTCTGCTTCAGGCCAGCAGACTCCCTGTCTGGGTGTGTCCCTGGTTGGGGCCCCTGCCTGGGATGTCGCTCACGCTCTGCTTCTGAAGTTGTTCCACTTTGTATAAACGCTCATTAGGTCAAAGAGAAAAATCCTGTAGCCTGGTGATTAAGGCACGCCTCTGGGAGGTCGGGGATGTGGAATCAAATCTTCTCTCTGTCTGATTCATTAGCCCACTGGATATTTAAGTATTTATACACTGTGAAACAGCTTCAGCAGGAGTGCTTGAGTACAGAATTGCCTCCAGCCCGGTGGTGAGGCTGCTCAACAGGGGATATTCTGACTGCAAGTCTCTGCTCCATGGTGGGGATTCAAACATGAGCCTCCCACAGCCCAGGCAAGCATCCAAGCCACTAGACTAAAGGTCACAAAGGGAGCTGTGAGCATATATGCTCAGTAGCCTGAAAAAAGGGTTTTCCCAGCTGTAACTAAGTGTGTCATATTTGTAAACAGGGTTGGATGAACCCAAACTGCTTTTCTGGGCAAATAAACTGTTCCCCCGAAACATTTCCCCCAGGTCTACGTGTGAGAAAAAGCCTAAGCAATTTTTAGTTAGAAGGCTTTTCATTCGAAAACTATTTCATCCAGTTGCAATCTCTGCATTCAGGGCCAGATTCATAAACGGGTAATAAAAATAACGTCTGGCTTTTATGCAGCACATTTCATCAGTCGTTCTTAAAGTGCTTTAAAAACAAGGTAAATATCCCCATCAGATGGGGAAACTGAGTCGCAGAGCGGTGCAATGACTTACCCCAAATTACCCAGCAGAACAGTACTGGGTATAGAATGCAGGCTTCCTCGGCCCTACTCTCTAGCGTTCTAGCCACTGGGTCAATAAATAGTATTCGTATTTATCTGTTTTAAGGAGAAATGTTTCAGTAATAACTATGGTGAAAAGCAGTAGTTTCTTGCTATGTGAATAGAAAGGTAGCACATACGTACAGCACGCTGCAGCACCATCAATATACACGTATGAAAGGTATCAGTTCTCTGGTGTACTCAGAAGGGTTCATTTGAAAACGGTCACTGGCAGTGGCTGCTAGAAACAGCTCTTCAGGGTGTGCGCAGGCAAGGGGAGTTAGTTTTGCTTCTAACTTATGCTTTATATTTGAACGTGTTGTTTAATAGGCCGTCGGAGAGATTGGGAGTTGACTTCTGTTAGACAACCCGAGGTCCCAGTCCTGAAGATCTTTTACAAGCAATATATTCATGGGACTCACGGGCCACATCTTCAGCTGATGTAAATCAGCAAAACTCCACTGAGTTCAGTAAAGCAATGCCTGGGGATCTGTCCGAACAAGCCAAATTCAGTCCCAGAGTAAGCAGGCACAGCTCTCTTAAAGTCAGGTCTGAACTTTGCCTAACTAAGGCGAGGTCTACACTACAGCGGGGGGTCGACCTAAGATACGCAACTTCAGCTACGTGAATAGCATAGCTGAAGTGACGTATTTTAGGTCGACTTACCTGGCTGTGAGGACGGCGGCAAGTCGACCGCTGCCGCGCCACCGTCGACTCCGCTTCCACCTCTTGCCGCGGTGGATTTCCGGAGTCGACGGCAGAGCGATCAGGAATCAATTTTATCGCGTCTTCACTAGACGCGATGAGTCGATCCCCAATAGACCGATTGCTACCCGCCGATCCGGTGGGTAGTGAAGACGTGCCCTAAGAAGCTAAGTAAGCAGCTCACAGATGAGCTGCAGAAGCTTTTCTTCGCCACATGTAGTTCTGTTCAGTTCTTATTAAACTCCGTGGTTATTTTTCCAGTTTGCTTTGAGACTAGAGCAGGTCATGTAGCGTATTAGGCAAAGTTTCCAATATTAAAAAAAAAAGAAAATCAATTATTTGATTAATAGATTTTTTCCCCCATTACCCACTCTCCAGTTGAATAATTTGGGAGGCTATTTGTACAATATTCTGCACATTTAGTGGAGTTTTCCATATGGAATGTATGTTGAATAGATTTTTTTCTCTATTATTCACGCCACACTCATCTTTGCTAGCATGCCAGAGAGAACATCTCCCATAAATGTAGAAACGTAGGGGCCAAGTTATGGCTGGCCCAAAACGAATTATGGGGAGGATGCAAGCTGCCTCCCCACCTCTGCAATGGTAACCTCTGATTCGTCACAGTGTGCGTGACATGTTCCCCATGACGTCTGAGCCACAGCGGATGTGAGTTTGTTAGCGTACTTTAGTTCAAGCTCATACTTTTTTGCTCTAAAGAACCCTAGTTCAATCCCTGGTGCGTTGACCAACATGGTAATTGTCACACAACCACATGTGGGGTCAGACAGCAATATCTGAACACAGGGATTGCCTATGGGAGGAAGAGATTCTCCCTGAAGGAGAAGGGAAGGGCATGAAGGCAGTACATCCAGCCACAGAGGAGAGTGTACAATGCATCCCTTAAAGTAATACAGAACCTGATGCACTTCTCCTGTATGCCTAAGAGGCACTTATCTTCGTGGGACAGAGAGACGTGATAGAATGTATCCCTATGTCCACAACCTATACAGTGTTGTAATAATCTTTGTACAAAGTCTGCCTTGTGAGGTATCATCTGAAAACTCAAAATTTGCGGGTCAATATTGTCCTGATAAAACATGTGTGGCAATGGCAACATTGGATGTGAAGTTACAAGATTTCCCTCTATAATGTTTTTAACACATCATCCAAAGCAAACAGAAGTTGGCAAACAGGTCTGTCTCAAACAAAGGAATGTGTGCTCTGCTTAATTTGCATTTTAGCAGTAAACAGAGTAGTCAAGCAAGGAGGATAGCCAAAGAAATCTCAAACTGGTGAGGAAAAGCAGCAGGGAATGTCCTTCCCCATAGACATTTTGTCTCCAGCATGTCAGCTGTAAATGTTTTCCAAGAGGGGGACTGACACTATAAAAAGAGGGGCAAACACCCCCAGGCACCCCTCCTTTCTCTCTCTCTGCCAATCCATTCATTACACAGTAAGGGAAAAAGGGGTCCTGACCTAGAGGGTTTGGTCAGTGAGAAACTTTGCTTGAACCTAATCTAGATTAAGAAAGGCACCAATTGCATTTTATCTGCCATATGAGATAGAGTTGGTCATTGAGAAAAATTAGCTGGGACCTAGAAACCGAGGTCCACTTTCATCCTAGTTTTCTGAAGTAACCATTCCTGCCGTACATTTAATAAATGTCCTTTCTTTTATTATCCTTAGTAAGTGGCGGGACTAAGATGGTGGGTTTTGCTAGGGTTGGGAGCTCCAAAGCTTTTGACAGGGTTCCATCTACTCCTGTCAGTTTCAGCACCTGATCTGTACTTGCACTTGCTCATTCTTGAAGCAGGAGCCAGAGGAGATGGACATCCTCAGGGCAGATGTCACTGAAGAAGAAAGGTTAGAACTATGTCTGGCCATGTTCATCTTCCATGACGACGAGGTAATGTGTGAAGCTGATGGAGCCAGTGAGGGATTGACCACTGCAGGTCATGTTGTGGGAGGGGGCTCCATCATACCTCATCTTCCATGAGGCCAGGCAGAAAAGCAGCAAAGATCTCTCTCTACATAGGACACTGTTAGCACTTCACAGCCAATACAGCTATGGAAGAGCAAGCCCAGTTTTATTCTGCCTCACTCACCTAAGTCCTGAGTGTGGAATCTTCATGAGGACATCAGAGGCAGAAAGAACACAGCTTTATCTCCACCTGACAGAGTTTGCAGAGCTGGCACTTAGAAAAACTGTCTTTTGATTTGTGATCTGGACAAATATAATGTGGGGAAAACTTGGGAGAAAACAAATAGTGAACTCCACAAAAGACTTTATACAGTCACTGTTCTGACAATCCCTGACAAACTATGGTCTAATTCAAAGCCCCATGACATCAGCGATTCCCATTGATTTCCGTTGGTATGGGCTCAGACACAAGATCAGGTTGGTAGATAGAAAAAAACTAAAACACTTGATTTTCTTTTTCCAGTTAAAGAAAAAAATCCTAGCAACAATGACCTTGATACAGAGAATTTCTTTCACCTTGAGCCTTCAAGTTTCCCAGCCAGTCATTAATCCATAGGAAATGCCCTTTGCCTCCATCCTTATTGCTTAAACAATCCATCCTATTGCTGTTCTAATGGTAATCTACAGTCCGATAACCCTAAATATAAACCCAGGAGAATATCAGAAAGGTTTACTTTAACAGGGAAAATGCTGTAGCCAAAAAGTAGTCCTTATTTACTGTAACAAAGGCCATATCTCATTATTACCTCTGCGTTAGATTCCAAGTCTTAATATCCTGCTGATTTTTTTAAATAATGAACCAATATATTTCTAGAAATGTTTAATGGACTCATTCTGATGTTAAATTATTTTACTTTTCAGTGCTGCCTAGGGCAAGTATTACAGGCAGTTTCAAACATGACTGTCAGCTCCTTAAAGAAGAAATGTTTCTTTTGTACCTTAATCAATTACATGCATCCTTAAAAGTTTGCCAATGGGCCCATGATACAAAGACTTTAGAGCAGTACTCCATTAAGGTATTTTTACAGTATTTTCCAACGCTATCTTTATAATATTCCCCAATGGTATTTTTGCAGCAATAAAAAGTAATAAAGAAATTAACATCGATCAAAGCAACTAATCAGAACAAAATGCTGATCTCAGTCTCATGTTCTGTTTTTTTTTGGATAGAGTGGATTTGCTGATATGTATGTTAGTCTTCTAATCCTTTAATGGGGGCAAAGTCTTTTGAAGACTCCCTCTCAGAGGTGCTATTACCAAATATATGCTTCTAATTTAACTTCCCATGCCGTATTACAGTAGCCTGAGGCAAGCATAGGTGTTGGGTTTGTGAGAAAAGCCCAATGTTGATGTTTATCAGATGACCTTTTAAAGGGTAATGCGGGGGTTATCCACTGGAATGATTAAGACCACATGTAGGTCAGTTTTCCCAGGCGTTCTTTACTGCTTTTCAAAATCCCAAGGATTTTCCCCTAAATTCAGCCAGGTACCATCCAGCTCCGATATTTATAGGCGTCACACTGGGGTTGAGCCAAAGTGATCTCCAGCTTTTGAGCGGTCCCCATTCAAAAACTAAGGAACCCACATTCACAAATGTGCTCTGATTAATAATAGTGATGGTGTCGAGCAGTCCCAAGCAGGGTTAGGTGTGCTAGGTGCTGTACAAACAAAACCAAAGATACTGCCCTTGTCTTAAAGAGTTTACAGTCTAAGCAGACAAGTGGCATAAAAGGCTGCATGTGTGTGTGTGTGTGTGTGTATAATACAATCATATAATTACAGTTTTAGATACATAATGTGCAATTTCTTTTCTTGATCGTTATAAATAAATATAGTAACCACTACTGCCCCTCTTGCCATTGATTTACTACAGAAATCACAGAGGAGGTTTGTCTTTTCTCTCCTAAGATTTCACAGGAAAGTGTTGTAATGTTGACTCTGGACTGCCACCAACAACTTACAACATTAGCTAGCTAGACACGCTCATTTTTGAATCTGCTCTGGCCCATTGCAACACCCTTCAACGATCAGGGGGATTTCAGTTCTGAGCACTGATGGAAACCATCTTGCACAAAGGTCCAGTTCTGCAGCTGCTAGGACCTTTTTCCTGTAAGGCTTCATCTGAGTACATCTTGTTGGCAGACATAAATTCAGTTGTTATAAAGGGGATGGAGGGGACCCATCTCCTTTAACTTCTAGCTTCCGCTGTCTTTCCCCCAGCCCTCACCCCTCAGCTGGCCGGGGCCTGAAGAAGGGACGCCCATTCCGAGGGTGCTGGTGTACATGGCAACACACGGCAAGCTCCCTGTTGAGTGGATTGCTCAGTTGGCCGGAGGCAGCTGCAGTTTATCTTCCTGGACACTCCGGCTCCTTGCTGGGCAAGTAGGAAACTGCTTCTGGGATTTCTCTCTGGGCTGAACCAGCTCCCGCCCTGCCTGGACCTCTCCCATCCTTCTCTGCCCAGAAGGAGAAGAAGGGGAGGACACGGCTAGGGCAGGAGGGAGCTGAACCAACAGAAGAGATTCAGCATCTGTACCCACCTCCAACTCTGCAGCAGCAGCTTTCACCCCTCCTGTCCCCTCTCAACATCCAAGAAAAGGAGGGGCCGAGGCACAGAGAGAATTTGGGGGGCTCTGGAGAGATGAGGAGACAGAGGCTGGGGGAATAAGGGAGCTGGGGGCTGTGACCGAGAAGAGTGGCAGAAGCAGATGGGCACAAAGGAAGTGGCAAAGGCTGGTGGGTTGGGAGCTGACTGGGGAAGGGGACTGAGGATGGTCTTGGAATCTGTGAATCTATGTCTGGGGAGAGGTCGAGGAAGCTGGAGAATTAGGGATAGGGAGGGGCAATTGGAGGGAAGGTACGAGAGACTGAGGGACTAGATGACAAGAGAGGAGAGGACTAGAGGGAGAGCCTTCTGCACCATTCCCATAACATGGGCCCCAAACATGGTAACTCCGGGAACAATTTAGCACCCTGCTGTGCTGGAAACGCTGGCTGGCTGGAGGCAGAGAGATTGCTGGCTCAGACCATTGTCTTAACAGCCAGGAAAATCTCCAAATTGTGGCCCAAATCCTGCCAGAAGCTCCCACTGGCTTTAATAGGACTTCAGGATGCCGAGCGCCTCATGCCATCGTGCCCTGTTGGATGACCAGACGACTCAAAGCCTGACCCTGAGAGATGCTGAGTAGAGCTAGGCACATAATGGACGTTTGGAGTTCTCTGGCAATTTGGGTCTGTGGCGGGGCGACGACTCACCGGAGCGGCGCCTCCTGCTGGCCGTCTCGGGAATTAGCTCTTTCCAGCCCAGAGCGCCCTCTGCAGGCCGGTGTCTCGCCTGCCGCTGGCCCCGTGTCCCTCCCAGATCCCGGTGCCCTTTGCCTAGGGGTTCTGCCCACCACAGTACCCCTTCGCTCTGGGTCTCCCCTCCCAGGGGAACCCCCAACCCTCTAAACCCCACTTTGTCTAAGTGGCTACTGCCAGTCATCATCAAGCCCCCACTCCCTGGGGCCAACTGCAGTCTGTGAACCACTTATCATTGGCAAGGGGGTTAGGATCTGCTGCCTTTGCCTATCTCTGGGCTGCCCTCTGCAACCCCCAGTACCTTTTTGTAGGCCTTTAACTAGGCCTGTAGCCTGGGGTTTTGCTAGGCTGGAGCTCCCCAGCTCCCTCTGACCTTCCCCCAAGCACTGCTCCACCCTAGGTACCCTTCCCAGCTCCCAGGCAGCCAGGTTCTTCTCTCTCAGAAAGCTAGAGAGAGAATGCCTTCCACTCTCTAGCTCTCAGCCCTCTTATAGGGCCAGCGTGGCCTGATTGGAGCGTGGCCCCACCTGTGCATGCTTTCCCCCAATCAGCCTAGCTTTTCCCCCACCCCAGAACTTTCCCAGGGCTGTTTTAAGCCCTTCAGGGCATGAGCGGGGTGACCACCCCGCTACAGGGTCATACAAAATGTTTTATTTCAACAAAATGGAAATGTTTCCATTTTATTTGGAGTTGTGGCAGGGACACTTGCCTCTCGTGAGTGCCTCAAGTGTGATGCTGCAAACTCGCCTGCCTCAGGCCTCTCCCTGTAGGCTGTTGACCTTACTAGGTGGGCCTTCAGTGGTTCAGCCCTCCGGCCAACTCACGCAGTCTAAAATGAATGAACCCTTCTGGGGTATTCAAGTCCAAAACAAACACAAACGAAAAAGTCTTCCAATCCCTGGCTCAAGCTGGAGTCAGGGCCTCCTTCCCTCTCTGCAGCCCCGCCTGGGCTCCCTGAAATCCAGCCCTCTGCTCAGGCTTCTCAAGGAAACCTATTCCCTTCTTGGGGCTCAGTAAAGAGTCCCATCGGGACTGTCAGTCTACCCTCACCAGGACCTTCAGATCCATCTTTGAGCCCCTTTTCCTGGGCTTTTAAACTAGCTGTGTCCCCTTTCCAAGGCATAGGCCAAGCCAGCATTGGCTGGTGGCAGGGAGGAACCTGGGCCCACCCACTACTCCAGGTCCCAGCTCCCAGACTTAGCTAATTCAGCCCATCATGCTCCAGAGCGGAGCATCCTTCCTTGCCCCTTTGGCCCCAGCCACGAACTGAGCCGCTCAACCCAAGCAGCTCCTTTTATCTGAGCCTGCTGGGCTCTGATTGGCTGCTGTGATGCAGCCTCTGTAGGCAGGCTTAGAGGACCCACCTCTGCAGCTCCTTCCTGGGGTGAGGTGGTAGACCACAGGGCTTCCAGCAGGGGGCATCGAAGGGCCAGGTACAACCCATCACATGACCATTTCTAAATGGTTTTGATTTATTTGAATCAATATTAAAGGACATTTTGAAGCAAAGGCCATTTTTAATTCAAAAAATCAAATTTTTTTTGTTTCAAAAATGTCAAAACAAAACCTTGATTTAAAAAAAAAATTAAGTGCTTTTTTTAAAGCTGAAATAACATGGCAAAACCAACATGAAATCATGAAACACTTTGGTGTTGCCATATCTAGCTCTGACCGCTCCGGCAGGGTGTTCAGCAGGCAAGTACCAGCAAGAACTGAGGGTTCCCTTTAGCTTCTGCAGGTTTCTGAAGACGTTTCCCTGTTCTGCAGCCTTTAGTAAAAACAACATATTTTCTATGTGACTTTAATGACATGTTTTATGTGTTAAGAAAGTAAATAGTATTCATGGATAAAAGCAGGGGGGAAGAAACCATCAAAGAAATGTATTAGGGTTTTACACTTCAGAGACCACTTTTCAGACACGAATATGGAAACTGTAAAGTTCCTCACTGAGATAAACTGACTATTTATATTTTATTTTACCAAAGGTACCAACTCATTGAAGTTCGATGTCTCTTCTACAGCGAACCATGCCCTGGAGGATGCATGCACGAAAATGTCAATTATAAATACAGTGACACCGCCTGTTAGCAGACAACTACAGCATTGGAATGTCAGTCAGATATGACCTCCCACAGACTAATCTCATTCCATAGGAAAACTGAACCCAACACAAAGGCATGCTCCTGCAAAGTGCAATGCGTCTTTGGCTTCCATTTTCTTCAGAGGAAGTGCAGCATCACTCTGCATTGCCCAACGCCTTGGCAGGATAATCTGTTGCTTCCCGGAAATCTTTGAAAAACATGCTATTTTGAAACAATTCGGCTTCTACTTGCCATCATTTCTACCTCTCTCTTTTTTCATTTAATAATAATGAGCACATTTGCATAAAAATCAGATCTTGGTGTGATTACAGTCTCTCTGCTTTCTGCCACTGAGCAGAGTGGTAATCAAAACCATAGACCAGAGGTCTCCAATCTGCTGGGTGCGCCCCCGTATAGGGATGCTAAGAAATGTTTGGGGGGGGGGGGGCAGCTGGGCCTGGCCCAGTCCCTATGGAGAGACATGGAGGGAGCTCCACCCTGCTCCACTCCTGGCTCCCGGGCCCCTGCAGCCGTGCCCAGGACTCTATTCCCAGCCTGCACCCAGGGCTCTGCTCCTGACCCTGCATCTAGAGCCCTGGCTGCCGGACTCGTGCCTGGGGTCCCAGCTGTCAGCCCCACACCTGCTCCCAGATGTGATCCCAGCCGTGGCCCCCTTATCCCTGTCTGTGGCCTCCCCTGCAGGAGCCATGGCCCTGCTCCCGGCCGTGGCTCTGGGGGTGTGGGAGGCACAGACAGGGGTAAGGCAGGGCACGAGGTAAAAAGTTTGGGAGCCACTGCCATAGACTGAGGATTAGAGCTGGCTGAAATATTTGGTGTGAAGCCTTTTTTTTTAATTCATAATACTTTGTTTCAAATTTTACTGAAATTGTATACCTGTATATATAAAAAAGGTTAAAAACCCTGAAAATGAAATGAAACCTTTTACTTCAGGCTGAATTAAAGGTTTTGTTCAACCCAAACCCATTTTTTTTTTCAGCTCAGCTGCTGACCAGAAAAATCAGTATTGGCACAACAGCAGCTGGGATCATTGCCAGCAGGGCAACGGAGCCACATGTGATGCCTAGGGGCAGCCCAGAAGTGCATCTGATGGGACAGGGGTTCTATACAGATGCCACAAGCTCTGTTTTAACTTGAAATGGGATAATTAGAGCCTAAACTCTTTGTGGCAAGGATTGTACTTTAATGGACTTTACCAATGGGCCTGGGCAGCGCGGCTCCAGGCACCAGCGCTCCAAGCGCATGCCTGGGCGGCAAGCCTCGGGGGGCGCCCTGCCAGTCCCTGCAAGGGCGGCAGTCAGGCAGCCTTTGGCAGCTTGCCTGCGGGAGGTCCGCCGGTCCTGCGGATCCGGCGGCAATTCGGCGGCGGGTACGCCGAAGCCACGGGACCGGCGGACCTCCCGCAGGCATGCCGCCGAAGGCAGCCTGCCTGCCGTGCTTGGGGCGGCAAAAAATCTAGAGCCGTCCCTGGGCCTGGGTCTGCAGTCCCTTACTCATGCAAGTAGTCCCACTACTGTGAGTATTAATCCTATGGATCAAAACGAGACTACTCCGAGGAGTAAATTTGCAGGCTTGGTTCCTGCATTTGTAAAACTCTGCATAAATGTCTCACGTGATCCAAAATGCTTAATGTCATCAGTAAATACAGAGTCTAATTAAGAGTGAGAATCTGCTTATGCTTTGACTCCCTCATTTTACCGATTTTGCATTTCTCTAGTTGAGAGACATTGTTTCCACAGCATCAGCGAACCATAAAAGTTATCATTTCAGGTGGGAAATAAGATGTAGGAGAATCTGAACTCTTTAAAGAGACAGCAACATTTATATATTTGTTAGCACCAAGAACAAATTGGGAGAGAAGAGAAATCCTGGACGTATGTGCCATGCAGACTGAATTGTTTCTCGATCCTGTCGGATGCTATTGACGCTCCCTGCAGGTGTCAGACGCTTTTTAGGGATTTGTCTGTCTGGAGTTAAGTTTTAGTCAAACACAAGTTTTGGGGCTTAGTACAGTGGTAACTGAGTGAAATTGAATGGCCTGTGCCATGCAGGAGGTCAGACTAGATGATCTAATGTCCCGTTCTGGCCTTAAAATTTATGAATGTGTGGAGTTTGTAGATTGAAAACTACAACACTCGTTTCACTTGAAATGCCAATGTAAGTTGTCAGGTTTCACCCACGAAAGCTTATGCTCAAATAAATTTTTAGTCTCTAAGGTGCCACAAGTACTCCCCGTTCTTTTTTTTTTCTTTTTAATGTAAGTTATGTTCAACTACATTTTCTAGCCAGCAGGTGGCACTGTTACTTTACTCTGCTCTCCTGAAAGCAGGGAAACAGCTCCATTGGACAGTGCTAAAGAAATCAGTGTTTTTCAGGAAAGCACTTTGCAGGACCTCATGCTGTCACCACTCACGACATGCCTGTCACCTGCTGCACTCCTGGTG
The DNA here is from genome assembly GCF_013100865.1 of Trachemys scripta elegans. Taxonomy (NCBI): domain Eukaryota; kingdom Metazoa; phylum Chordata; order Testudines; family Emydidae; genus Trachemys; species Trachemys scripta. The sequence continues at coordinate 12,131,881 of NC_048300.1, forward strand.
GCTTAGGAGACAGCAGGGGATCATGAGGGTGGGTTTACTGCACACAGGAACAAAGAACACGGAAACCACAAATTCTCAGTTTCTGCCCCATGACAGGTAAAACCTTGGCCCCTGTCCTGCTTCTGCATTAAGTACAGAACATTCACACCATACCTTGTGGACTCCACTCATTTACCACATGTCTACACTGCAACCAAATACCCACTGCACGGCCGTGGCTGGCCTGGGTCAGCTGACTGGAGCTTGCAGGGCTCAGGCTTAGGGTGACCAGATGTCCCGATTTTATAGGGACAGTCCCGATTTTTGGGTCTTTTTCTTATATAGGCTCCTATTACCCCCCACCCCGTCCTGATTTTTCACGCTTGCTGTCTGGTCACCCTACTCAGGCTGCAAGGGTCATATGGGGTCGGGGGTGGGGATCCTGGTCCGATTGAAGTCAATCCCAAAACTCCCATTGATTTCACCAGGGCCAGGATTTCATCCCAGGAAAGACCCCCCCTCCCCCGCTCACTCCCAGCCAGCCCCAACATGCCCCCTGCACCTGGGTAGAAGGAGCTAGATGAGATTGAGGTAGGTATAGCTTATGAGCTCTCATTATTCGCTGGACAAATCCTTAGTTGCCCCTGGGTAGCTAAGTATTCACCCCCTGTAATATTTGTAATATTTGTGCAAAATATGCCTTGTGAGGTATCATTTGAAAACTAGTAACTTGATGGTCGATAATATCATGGTGACGTGTATGCAGTAACATGGTGTGAGAAGTTTGACACCCCTCCCCGCCATATGTTGTTAAAGGCACATGTTCAAACACATGTAGCCCCAGTTAGGTAGAACTGATCAAACAGGCCTGTCTTAAAAAAGGGATGTGTGTTTACCTGAATTTGTGTATAAGCTGTGAACAGAGTCCTCAGACACCGAGAGGGGGGAAAAGAAGACACAGAAAATCCACATTTCAGCATAATCAGGTGCAGGGCCGGCTCCAGCATTTCTGCCGCCCCAAGCAAAAAAAAAAAAAAAAAGCCGCGATCGGCAGTGGCGGTTCAGCGGCAGGTCCTTCGCTCCTAGTGGGAGTGAGGGGCCTGCCGCCCCCGAATTGCCGCAGGTGCCGCCCCTCTCCCTTGGCTGCCCCAAGCACCTGCTTGTTAAGCTGGTGCCTGGAGCCGTCCCTGATCAGGTGAAAAGAAACAGCACAACATCTGTTCCCCACCAGACTCCACGTCTCCTTGCTCTCAGCTTGAAAGAACTTTGGTGAGGGGTCACTCTCAGGGAAATGCATTTCAAAGGGTGACTGGCCTATAAAAGTAAGAGGCAGAAACACCCCAAGTTTTCTCTCCCTGTGCAACTCTCTCGTTTCACTGAAGAAGACAGAAGAAATAGATTTTGGACTTTGGGAGCAGATCCTGACCTGAAACTTGGCCAGCAATGCTACTGAAAACCTGTGATAAGAATTTCACTTTGAACCAAGTCTAGTTTGTTAAGTTAGGAAGTGTTTTATCTTTCTTTTTCTTGTAACCATTTCTAACTGTAATGCCTCATTACTTGTATTCATTTAAAACCCTATCTTCTTTTGTTAAATAAACCTGCTTTATTCTTTAATCAAAACTAATCCAGCATTGCTAACTGTGTGGGCAACTCCACTGAGGGTGGCAAGTTGTTATATATTGTTCCTTTCCAGGGACAATGGACCTAAAACTGTCCAGGAGGGGAACACACATTACAGTACAGAACACACATTTTGGGGGGGAAAATTTGGAACTTGGAGTGCATCGGGGTCACCCTGAATGTAATAATGAAGGCTAGTGGGAGCCAGGATGTGACCTGCATGCTGTCAGGATGTTTGTGAGAGGCCCAGATGGGGGCTACAGCAGCAAAGCATTGCAAGGCACCCAAGGTTGCAAGGCAGGGGTGACACAGCCCCCACACTGGTCTGCATTGTGCCCTGGAATGTCATAGCTCCTTTATTATTAATTTGTATTACTGTAGCACCTACAAGCCTCCATCATGAACCATTGTGCTAGGCATGGAACAAACACAGAACAAAAAACAGTCCCCGTCAGGGCAGCTTTAAAGTTGTTATGTGTTGCAACGGTAGTGCAGTAACCAGAGCAAGACTGAGAATCCGACATTTAGTCGGATAAGGTGATTTTTGCATTTTCCTTTACAGCAAATGCAAATGGGGCTACTCACCTGAGAAAGGGTTATAGAAGAAGTCTCATTGCTTGCCATTTAACTAGACTTAAAGATTGCCCAACGAGTGCAGGGATATGTACTCTATAAATTCCAGTATTAATAAAGATTAATAATAAAGTTGAGCCATTTTTACAACTCCCTGTGATTTAGAATGCCCTGAAATTTAGGATGAGATTTTACAATGGGATCCCACGCAGTGGGATGCAAGGAAGATGTATTATTTGAAAACACATTTTGTTGTTTGCTTTGGTAGAAGGTGGGGAGATTAACTATTTTTAATCTCTAAGTGGGTAATAGTGAGCAAATATTTTAACACTTGAATGTTCCTCATCATAGCAAAAAAAACCAAAACAACCTGGCATATCTGCTTTTATAAATAAATTAAATAGAGATAGCCTCTCTCCTAGAACTGGAAAGGACATAGACATTGAGTCCAGTCCCCTGCCTTCACTAACAGGACCAAGTACTGATTTTGCCCTAGATCCCTAAGTGGCCCCTTCAGGGATTGAGCTTATAACCCTGGGTTTAGCAGGCCAGTGCTCAAACCACTGAACTATCCCTCCCCCCTTTCATCATTTGGTTGTTTATCCTCTATCTAGGTAAAAGCTTTTTTTTTATTAATGGATTTGCCACTTTTTCCTGCATAAATGGGTCTAAGAATAGCTCCTGGGTGGCAGGACCAGTAGCCATGTATGTCTGAGGCAATTTAGATCAATTATTTCCCACTGTACCGCTTGCAAGTGAAAGCCGCTGCATGAGCACTTCCATTAGCCAGTTGTCAGAACTCCCTCTTGTCTCCGTTTCAGACTTTTCGCTGTGAAGGGGGTGTGTAGGCTGAAATGCTCGGAGGAGGACCAGAAGCCATTGCTTAGCCAGAAGAACATCCAGAGTGGAGTTCTATGAAAATGTTTAGTTCCTTCAAATTTCTGTCCTAACAAGTCCCTGAGTGCCATCACACAACACTACTGGCGCCTCAAGATGGTAAGATTGAGTCTGCTAGGAGGGAAAAAGGTCTTTGATTGTTCACTACTTCACCCCCTAAATATGCAATAATAACCCTGAACTTTTACAGGACTTTTTCACTGCACACTCTACAAACATTCACTACTGAAGCCTCATAACAGCTGTTTGATGGAGGTATTTCTTATCACATCTTTTGAGGGAGGGATAGCTCAGTGGTTTGAGCATTGGCCTGCTAAACCCAGGGTTGTGAGCCCAATCCTTAAGGGGACCACTTGGGGATCTGGGGCAAAATCAGTACTTGGTCTTGCTAGTGAAGGCAGGGGGCTGGACTTGATGATAACCTTTCAAGGTCCCTTCCAGTTCTAGGAGATAGGACATCGCCATTAATTTATTTTACAGGCAGGTGAACCAAGGCCCACAGCTCCAGATTTTTAAAAGGACTCAGTACTAGAGCTGGGTGAATAAATTGATTTTTGGTTCAAATTTAAAAAAAAAAAATCGGGTTGGATCACCCCAAACGGACAACATTTGAGTTTCTCACTAAAACCAAAAACAAAACCAAATTTTATAAAAAGAAGTTTCTGCTTCAGGGTTTTTGATTTTTTTAATTTTTTTTTTAAAAGGTCCATCTAGCTAATTTTCAAAGTGAAACTTTCACAATGAAAAGTGAAAACTTTTGTTTTAAAAATGTCTCAGTGAAATATTTCAATGTGGGGAGGCTGAACCTATTCAGCTAATTCAAGCAGAATTCGTGAACGATTTTGATCGACCTGAAATTTGAAAGAAAATATAAGAATTCAGCCAGCTCTATTCAGCTGCCATTTAGCCACCTGTGAACTTAGCTCCCCAATCACCTGGGCTGCAACATGAAGGGGCCAGATTGTCACAAATGCTCAGTGCCCTTAATTTCATCTCTCTCCATAGGAGTTGCTAAGCACTGATTGACCATTTCTGAAAAATTGGGCCACTTCTTTCAGGTGTCTTACTGGGAAATGAGTTCTTTTGAAAATCTGGCCATAAGCTTAACAGGAGGAGCTGCTGGGTTCAGAGAGCTTTTGAAGCTTTGGCTCGAATTTAGGTGTCTAAAATGAGAGTTGACATCTTGCCCCAACGATGAGTACTGAACATTCCAGAAATCTGGTCCAGAGAGGTTAAAGTGACGTACACAAGGCCACAAATGAGTCAATGAGAGGCCTGGAATGGCAGTCCGGACCCATGCTCTCATCATCATCCATTTCCTTTCATCCCAGAGCAATTGTGCCTCCAACCCAAAGTCAAAAGCTGCTCTTATTTAAGGCTTTCAAGGTGTGGAACTTAGTGAGTGAAGATTTTTTTTTTTTTTTTTAAAAGAAATTTGCCTTTAAAGAAGTGATAGCTGAAAAATCAAGCATTGTGGTTTTTAATTTCTCCAGTTATGTTACTATCCACGGGGCTTTTCTCATGTGAAAATCTCCAGCCCTGTTCGGATGGCTCTAGGGGACCACCAAGGCCATTTGTCAATTAGTGGGTGCTCAAAGGTTTCGAGCAGTGATTTTTCAGTTACAAAAATTGCAAGCCGTCTGCTTTGGAAAGCCGGTGGGGATTTCTTCCTTTCTCAAGTTAAAACTAGTTAAAAGTAAAACTGATTTCTGCAACTGTAACCCCCACACACCTTCTAGGTGTGGTGTTCTGTCCCATCTAGAGGCACCAACACCACTTAAGGCACGTCTTCACTACCCGCCGAATCGGTGGGTAGCAATCGATCTATTGGGGATCGACTTATCGCGTCTAGTGAAGACGCTATAAAATCGATCCCCAATGGCTCTTCCGTCGACTCCGGAAATCCACCGCAGCAAGAGGCGGAAGTGGAGTCGACGGCGGCGCGGCAGCGGTCGACTCGCCGCCATCCTCACAGCCAGGTAAGTCGACCTAAAATACGCCACTTCAGCTACGCTATTCACGTAGCTGAAGTTGCGTATCTTAGGTCGACCCCCCTGTAGTATAGACCAGCCCTTAGAGAGAGGTAAGTGAGTCTGCTCTACAGCTTTAGCTAACATCCCGTTGGCTTTTAGCTCATGTGGTAGAGGCTCATGTCCTAAGCTCCAGACATCCCTGGTTCTATCCTGCCTGTGGACAACCGGCATTTGTTGGTGTTACACAAGGGCTACCCAGTGAGCTCTCAGAGGGTGTAAACTGAATAGGCAAGATAGAGTACTGGTTCACAGACGTAATGAGCTATATGCAGAATAGATCCAGAGTAAACTAACATATATATTCGTTCATTAGCCCGTTTGTTTATAAGCCAACCCCCCAAAATGGATCGGTAAAAATAGCAAAAACTGTATGATCCTCTCATAAGCCGACTCTATATTTCAGGGGTTCGAAAACTTTGGCTCCCGGCCCATCAGGGTAAGCTGCTGGCGGGTCGGGACGTTTTGTTTACTTGGAATGTCTGCAGGCACGGAGCCCCTCAGCTCCCATTGGCTGAGAACAGCGAACCGTGGCCACAGGGACTCCATGCCTGCAGATGTTCCAGGTAAACAAAACAACAGTGTATTCGATATTCAATTCAATGATTTCATAGAGTTTAAAATCATCACATTTTGGTGTAGACCCATTTATAAGCCAACCCCCCCGCTCTTTGATGCGTCACTTTTTTTACCAAAAATATTTGGCTTATGAACGAGTATATATGGGAACTATAGATCCTTGAAAAGATGGCTAGAGCATGGCCATAACAGGGACTCAAATTCTGTGATTCACACATTCTGGGACCTCAGACTAGTCACTTACCATCTCTGTGCCCTCACAGTTTAGTCAATTGTAAAATGGAGATAATACTACCTACCACAGACTTAATTAATAAGTGTTTATAAAGTGCTTTGAGAGAATAATACTTAGCACTCACTGCATACAGCTCTCTAGTTCTTCAAAGCTCTCGACAAAGATTAACCACCCCTTTGATGAAAGGCACTACAGCCATCAGTTGCTCTCCACCCAAATCATCGGAGATTCAAATAATGATGTCTTTTTTGCTTCATGTAGTTTGATATTACCTCGTAAGTCACTGTGGGATGCTTGGATTTCATGCCAACGATGATAAGACCACAAAATTGATATCCAACCCAGTCTTTGCAGCCCCTCTCTCTTTTCCTTTTTCCAGTATCTGTGCACTATGGTTACCTTCTTTGCTTGCCTATGTCACACTCAGAAGAGCTCACCATTTATAAATGACTCTGTCAATAAACATCCAGAAGTAGTTATGCAGCAAGTTTCATAGGGGAAATCTGGGAAATGTTCATCAGATTCCAATTTTTCATCAGATTTTTGTAGGAAACCTCTAATTATTTTCTGTTCCCAGTTCTTTAAGGTGCCTGGAGTCAGACTTCCAAAAACGGAGAGCCCCCAAATCACTCGTCACTTTTGAACTCTATTAAATGCCAGTTTTTGTGTCTAAACTAAGGCATGCCTTTCCTTTGGCTGTGACCATGTTATTGGATAATGCATTATGGGTGTGATGTGTTACATGAAGCATAGATTTATTTACACTTCATTCATCATCAGAGCTATTGGCTGTGAGGCTGTCGTACTCTGAAACAGAGCAATGAAGTATTCCCACTATAAGACCTGATAGGAACCCATTAGAGAGATAAAAGGAGAGAATCTAATCTCAGATAAGCACTGTGCTTTGCTGCATGTCTCAGAAATGCCACTGTTGTACTTGTACAATGGGATCTCTGTACAGAGCAGGTTTGCCTAAAGAACTTAAATGTCATAGATACTCTGTCTCCCCAGGTAGATACATACAATCAGACCAAACTTTCTGAATTGTTTCATCACTACGGAAAGATGATTTTAAAGGGGTGGCAACCCTGGAAGGAAGCTTATGGTTGATGCTTCCAAACCTTTTAAGAATAACATTAACAGAATTTAAAAAATTAACCTGGTTTAGAGGGGAAGTGAAGGCAGCTGTTAAAAAAAATAATAATTAAAAGATATAAGAAATGGAAGAAAGGGGACATTGATGGTAAAGGTAATAGTGTTGGCATAATAGATCCGGATTGCTTGGTAAACTGGGCACAAGCAAACAATATGCATTTTAATATAGCTAAATATGAATGTACACATCTAGGAACAAAGAATGTAGACCACACTTATAGGATGAGGGACTCTGGCCTGGGAAGCAGAGATTCTGAGCAAGATTTGGGAATCATGGTGGATAATCAGCTCCCAGTGTGATGCTGTAGACAAAAGAGCTAATGCAATTCTGGGATGCATAAACAGGGGAATCTCGGGTAGGAGTAGAGAGGTTAATTTCACCTCTGTATTTGACACTGGTGCAACCACTGCTGGAATACCATGGCCAGTTCTGGTGCCCACAATTCAAGAAGGATGTTGATAAATTGGGGAAGTTTCAGAGAAGAGCCACCAGAATGATTAAAGAATTAGAAAAGATGCCTTATAGTGATGAGCTAAATGGGTGGATCTCCTTGAGTCTAACACAGTGAAGGTTAAACAGTGACGTAATTGCAGTCTAAGCATCTGCATTTAATAATGGGCTCTTCAAGATATCAGAGAAAGGTACAAATTATTGAACGGCTGGAAGCTGACAATAGACAAATTCAGACTGGAAATAAAGTGTAAATTTTTAATGGTGAGTAATTAACCATTGAAACAATTTACCAAGGGTCATGGCAGGTTCTCCATCACTAACAATTTTGAAATCAGGACCGGATGTTTTTTCTAAAAGATCTGCTCTAGGAATTATTTTAGGGAAGTTCTATGGCCTGTGTTCTACAGGAATTCAGACAAGATGATCACAACGGTCCCTTCTGGCCTTGGAATCTATGAAATATGAACAGTTAGCCAGATCCTTGGCTACACCAAGCGAGCGCACATTGCAGCCCAAAGGGATTGGGTGCAAACCTGGCCTTTGCATTCTCCCTATCCTGATCTGGCTCCATGCTGGGCCAGTCCTACAGCATAAGTTAAGAGCAAATTGTGGCCTACTTGGTACCATAACTAACCCTGGAACCAACCACTCACCAATTAAGCATATCATTCTGGAGGCAGAAATGCACAGGCCCAACCAGAGACCCCAAGGAACAATGTCATGAAAGGCGTACCAAGAGACCCTGCTCTGAGAAGAACGATACCTCATCCCAGCTACTACTGGGAAAGAAGGGCTGTAACCCTTGGCTCCTTAACAAGGCCTGTGCTCTGAGCACAAGCCTTAGCATGCCATGCTTGGAGATGTTCTAGGCCTCTTCACATTGACATTGCTGTAGATGTGGGCTGTACATTGACTTCTATGCTTCACAGAGCTCGATGCTGCCCTTATGATCCTGCTGCCACACTGAGAGGAACCCAACCGAGTCTGTCAGGATGCACTGAGGACAAAGCTTATAGCATCTGACAGTGCCACCCTGCACAATGAGTCATCTGGGTGGAGGTGAATACTGCAGAGTCCGGCTACCCAGAGCAGGTGGCTGACCAAAGACCAGCTAGGTCCAAAGTCCCTTTAACCTCAGAGTGCAGCAGAAGCTATCACAGGGGAGATATCACAACAAAGCCAAGAGCCATATGAAAAGCAGCTGGTGCTCTTTTGAGCTTGTGCCAGTTTACCAAGCAATCATATGTATGCACTTATTTGAAACTGGAAGAAAAGAGACAACAATACTGAAATAATCAGTTAAAAATACCGGGGAGAAGCCCTGGAATAACAAAAATAGGTATATGGGAGCCCCACACCGGAATAGCCAGAGAGCTTCTTAGTGATCAGTAGGCCCCAAAGATACTGACAGCTAAAGGCATCAGTGGCAAGATTGGAATGTTCCATTTGATGACAGCTCATCAAATCTCTTTTAGCTTCAGGAGTTCTGGTGCTGAGGGCTTGAGATTCAAGAATGAGATTGCTGCAATGGGGTCCTTACAGGAATGGAATTACACACAACTCTGATGGGACAGGCGTGGTTGCACCAGGATCGTATTAACCTCCTCACACCTTCGTGTTCCAGCCACAGTAACAAAACTAGTGCTTTTGGAGTAAGGGCTAAGGTGGAAAGAAATGCATGGAAATACAGTTGTCCACAAAGCCTGAATACTTGTAGCTAGAGGATAAAGCTGTGATGGAGAAACAGGATGGTTTCCTTGATAAATTGTATCAATAATTTGTACCTCCCAAGACCCACATCATGCTCCCTAAAAGCCTCAGAGTAAAATATAAGAATTATTGGGTTATTTTTTTAAATCATTTCTAATCACTTTCTTCCTTGATTATAGCCAGGAGTTTAGCAGAGGGCTTTTAAGAAGGCAAAGCAGAACTTGCATAAATTGAACTATAACTTTGCCTTGTTATATCCTGCATCTATAAGATCAGGTTCCAGAGGACATGCTGTGCACATTAGATATTTACATCCTGTGAGGATGCTAGAATCTTTAGCCATCAAAATGATGTGTATATCAGTGTCAGAGCATGAATTTGCCTATTGCAATGAGCCTCGTACCTTAAAATTGAAAAACTAACTCTGATTTCGAACGTATGGGTGCTTGTTCAAACCAGCCTTCCCAACCTTTTGAAACTTCCCTGTCACTAATGGTTAATGCAGAGCAACACAAGGGGAGACAGAAGCGTGGCTGGAATAAAAACCAAACTGAAATCTGTCAAGCATGTCACCTCTTCAGTAATGTTAGACTAAAATGGAAGACAAGAGACAGGTTGATGACTAGTAGAATTTTTGACTAGTAGAATTTAGGGTATGTCTACACTGCAGTTAAAAATCCATGTCTGGCCCATGCCAGCTGACTCGGGCTCACAAGACTCGTGCTAAGAGGCTGTTGAATTGTGGTGTAGATGTTTGGGCTTGGGGTGGATCATCCAGTCATCTCTGTTGGTCCACTGGGAAAAGGAGAAATGGACATTGCAGGTAGGTAACAGCAACATCAAAACTGACTAAACAATCTTAAAGCACAAGGATCCAGTGACCTGTTGGGGGAATGTGCCCTCCAGGTCACCCTCTTATCTTCCACAATAGTTTGGTGACTTCATTTCTCATTGTTTTCTTCTCAGAGTGAGCCGACAGAGACGACTGGATGATCAGGAGCAATACTGGAGAGATGGTGAACATGGGTACTGCTAAGCATGTCCACAAGCTAGTGAAAAAAACATTTCTAGGATTGCCTATGTTATCACCTAGGCATGTAATTGTCTTTCATGTTTAAAAGACAGTCGCTTTAAAAAAAAACAGGATAAAAAAAGAAGTCTATTGACTGATATTAAATTCTGTTCATTTGACAGTCTAGCTTTAGCCATCAAAATATTTCTCTAAATTTGTATAAAGGGCTGGATCCTCAGCTAGTGTAAGTCAGTGTAGCCATTGGGGGTCTGGCCCAATGCTCTTCCAACTCCAAAAATCAACATCAAAATATCACCAACATTGCATGAAGCTGCATCCAATCCCTTTGTCTAACTGAGCTCCTTGGGCACTGACATAAAGAGGTAATTCATCCTGGTAATGATGTTTCTCAGCTACAGGGTTACTCGGTAACAATCCTTCCACTAGGGAACAGTTGCATCAATAAGGCAACTGAAGGCGGAATAGTACAAATCAATCTGCCCCTTATTAGAGGAAGGAATAGAATGTATAATGGGGAAAGGAATTGATGAAAGTGTGACAAGGTGTGTTGAGAACTGGTGAAAAGCAGAAGTAATTGAAGGAGAAAAGGGGAAATATTTATGGTTTCAAACTGTAGTTCTTGCTATTCAGATAGTTAAAAAAAAATAACTCTAAACAAAAATACCTTGCCTCACAGGAACAATGTTACATGTGTCATACATGCATTTATAGAGCTTATTTTTCATATCAGATTGGTTATGTGATGTAAAGCTCTCTTTTTTGTTTTCAGAAAATTAATAAAATATTTTAGAATATAAGAAACATTTTCTATAATATATATTTTAAATTATACATATGCATGCACACACACATCCCTTCAAACAAATTCTTTTACATCTGTATATAAAATATATATAATACATAGGGTGACCAGATGTCCTGATTTTATAGGGACAGTCCCAATTTTGGGGTCTTTTTCTTATATAGGCTCCTATTACTTCGCACCCCCATCCCGATTTTTCACATTTGCTGTCTGGTCACCCTAATACTAAATGAGGAGCTATGGATTGTGTATTAATTATATTGATTACTTAAGAATTCCCAGTTAACACCCTGAGCTTTGATAGGTTCTTGTCCCAAGATCAGGCCCAATATTATTAAAATTACTGTTCATTTGGGAACCCCAATGTGCATGGTTGCAACACTCTCACTTAGGAAAACCCTTCTGTATTTGTAATAGTTTTATTGGCACAGTTAACGATGTTACAGATGCTCCAATCCAGCAGGGAGAGAGAATACAGAATGCACACCATCCCTTGCAAAAGGACACAAAGTGTGATTCATCCTCACCATTATCACCACCAGTGGTCATCATCCTGGCATCTCTCCAGAGTTACCCCTCCCAAGGCACACAGATTGGGATACATCTTTTATAATGTATTACCCTGACACCACTATGCCCCATTCATATTAAGCAGATATTTCATCCCCTTTTCCTTATCTGACTTTCCCCTGCCTACTAATGTTGGGTTGCCCTTCTCCCATAGGTTATTAGGCCTTTTACCTGAAGGTTATTAGCATGGATGTCAATTCGTTACCCTGGCACTCTTGTGGTCAGACATCTGCTGATGTTCCTAACTTAAAATATCCCAAGATGGTATAAACTAAACTTCTGGCAGATAACCACAAGATGCTAGTCATTACACCATTCTATCTTGTTATAGCTTATCATCTACGGTTACTCCTGGTTAGCTGCTTATACGAAGTCTTTGGGGCCTTATGCCTTGTAGGCTCATTACATTACTGCTTTATCTTATACCCATGTCTTACCTAGCAAATACCTACAGGCTACAGAGCAGTTTCAAAGTATTCACTCACGTTTTCACTTCTCTATACAATATTATAGATTTGAACAGTTATTCCCTATACTTATGATGAGAACTACTTGCTAGACCCTCTAGTGTCCTACCTACCGGTAAAAAAGGTAAAAGAAAATGTTTTCATTGCACTCACTAGATATGTCACCCCTCTCCCAAGTTGTAACAAATTTCAAGGCTTCGCTGGTCAGTTTTGATCAGAGGAGAAATCAGTGACATGGAGTCTGGGTATTTTCTTATTGTAACTACTTCTATTTATACTATATTCATCAGTCTTTGAACAGAAGTGGTCACACAGCAGGCAGGCTAGCCATCTCTGTCAGCAATCTCAGCCAAAACACCAATGCCCAGTTCCTATGGAGTAATTCTGTCCCAAGAATTGACTTTCATTAGGGGGAGCTTAAGGTAGAACAAACTTTCCTACTTGTTTCATGGGGAGCTGTTGCAACATCACCACAAAACTAATAATGCAGCATGTCCTCAAATAATGAACAGGGTTTACACACTAAAAAAAGAACTTTTATGAATATATGTAACAATGCTGCCTGGTGACTCCTATCTCAAAATGTATTCAAAATATTTTAAAGGTAGAAAATGGGTATTGCAAATTGTTCTCATAAATACATCTACGTTCCATGGGTCTGATTGTGTCTGACTGATCTGTGGATACACAAGAAAAGGAGGAGCATATAAGAAACCTCTCCTGGGTTTGTGCCCCCCTGGTCAGTGCTGGGCATAATCACAGTTCTTGGGCTCCCTGGGCACAGCAACTGCTCCCTTAAATACCCCTGTGGCTTCCCCAAGGATGGGTTGGGAAAGACAAGGAGAAGTTTAGCTATTCCCCCATTCCACATCAGCTCATGGGTCTTGCCAGATGCACAAGGGAGTACATGTGCCATGGAACCTTTTAGATTTTCTCACTGCCCATGCTAGTTAAGCAGCACAAGGTGTACGTCTTCCATTGACTGCAAAGGGCATTTCATGACTGTTTGAAAATGAGCGTGGTCCAAAGGAGAAGATGCTGGATTTGGGACTCAGAAGACTCAGTTTATTTCCAGCTCTGACACTGACCTTGGTGAAGTCATTTCTCCTCTCTGTGCTTCTGTGTCCCCTCCCATCCTCTATGGATCTTGTCTATTTAGATTGCCAACTCTTTGGTGCAGGGACTATTTCCAACTAGAAGTCTGTACAGTACCTAAAACAATGGGCTCTGATCTTACTTAGGGCTGCTAGATGCTATTGTAATACAAAACAAAAATAATAATTTAGAACTTGCACATTTGCTTCTATAATGTTCTTCCATGCTGAATTTCTCTGGAGAGAGGAAATCTTTTAATCATAGAAACATAGGGCTAGAAGGGACCTCAAGAGGTCATCTAATCCATCCCCCTTACACTGAGGCAGGGTCACATATACCTAGACCATCCCTTACATCGGTTTGCCCAGTCTGTTCTTAAAAACCTCCAATGATGGGGTTTCTAAAACTTTCAAAGATAACCTGTAACTATCCTTATAGTTAGAATGCTTTTCCTGATCTCTAACCTACATCTTCCTTGCTGCAAACTAAGCCAATTACTTCATTTGCAGAACAATTGAACAACCTTTGCCATTTTACTGCCTAGCTCCCTAAAGTCTAGTGATTAGAGTTGGTTGACATTCTGTGACTGAAAAATTTCCCAGGCGAAAAATAAGATCTTCTCCAAAAAATCATTTTTGGCTGGAAAATGTCTTGATTAAGGGTTTTGATTTGTCATTGGGAAAGCTGGCAGCAAAACAAAAATGTTAATTTTGGTTTGAAAGGAAACATTCATTTAGTTTCAATATTGAAAATGGAAACAATTTTGAAATTTCTGATTTTTTCCCCTCTGTTTTGCCTTTTTCCATTCTCCCGCCCGCTATTTTATCACTACCTCAGGGCCGGCGCAACCCATTAGGTGACCTAGGCGGTCTCCTAGGGCGCTACAATTTGGGGGGCGGCGACCACGGCGGTATTTCGGTGGCGGGAACTTCTGCCGCCTCGGGGGGGGAGGGGGCGGCATTTCAGGGCGGGACCTTCCGCCGCCTAGGGTGGCAGAAACACTGGCGGCGCTCCTGCACTAGCCGCAATAGATATTTAGATTTGGGGAGGTTTTTCCTCCTTTTTCCCTTGTTTCACTAATCTTTTTCCCACTCCAACTCTTCAAAACTTCCTCATCTCAGGAAACATAACAGTGGCAGAGTTACAGGATTGATTTATTTAGCTTCAAAATGGACACCTATCCAAAGCTCTAGGCACCCTAACATAATGAATCATATAATAAGTCTGAATCTTCACAACATTAAAATCAAGTTTCATTTTTCCTTTTGATGCTTTGTCAATTTTCCAAAGTTAGAGAAGTTTTGTAAAGTTACCAAATGGGAAAAAGAAAAGGGGTGTGTGTGTTAAACTGCTCATTGAACTCAGTGAAAGGGAAACAACTTCAAAATTCAGTTCTTTCCCTACTTTTCAACCAGCTCTGCTTATGACTTGTGTCCGGTGTGTGTGTGCTGGAGTAGGATGGAGGGACAAAAGGATCTGGACAGTTTCCTTCTTCGCAGTTCACCTTTGCAGGAACAACTGGACTTTGTTTCCGTATAGCTGTAGTGGATGAGAGAATGTGGCCCTCAGAGCGAAGATCAGAATTTTTGATCAACTGCAAACCCTACATCGAAACCTAAACATCTCAAGTTTCTCTGCTTCTAATGAAGATTCATTAGCAGATAGTGATAAAAGTGGTTAATTTCCTCTTTAGGTACTTCTGAGAAAACAATCATTCTGAAATGTTTCTAAGATTAAAGAGGAATGCTGTTCATGGAAAGAGACACGGATTTGATGATATATATTTATATACAGTGAGTGAGATTTTCAAAAGAGCTCAGCTCCCATTTAGGAACATAAATAAGGGTCAGATTTCCATCAGTGCTCAGCACCCAGAAACTCCCATTGTGACACTTCTGGCCAGCACCCACTGTGCTGAGAGCTGTTTGCAAATCTGGCCCTCTGTTTTTTATATTAGCATTTATATTATTTGCATATTGGGCATAAGCAGGGCAACTAGAAACGGCAGCATGGGAGAAAGGTTTCATCATCCATAAATATTACAATCAATTGACATTTGTCTAGCAATATAGTCTAATAAATAAACAAAGGCTGCTTCTGATTTTACTCTATGATTACACGTAGCCATCCAAAGCAGCCTGGCTTCACGGCACAGTGTCTGCAGCAGGCTCTCTCTAACGTTATGGGTGGAAACGTGGAACAATCTGAAGGAAAATATAATCCAAAATAACGAGCCGGCCAAAACAAAAAAGGTCAATGCTGTTGGAGAGAAGAAGAGACTCAGCGACTCTGTGGGCCCAAAGAATTCCTTTTTGTGAGCAAAACAATGCACTTGAACAATATAGATACTTGTAGTGGTTTCGAGGCAGGAGATTAATTTTGTTTCATACTGAATGAAAATTGGAACCGCTTCCGTAAATAACGAACGCTGGCCAGAGAAGAAAGCACGCGCGTTCATAGAGACTTGAAAATAACCCCAAATAAGGAGCGTATTGGCAAACAGTTCTGTTTTCTCTCTGAACAGCACAGAAAATGCAATGCAGCCAGGATAGTTAATGAAGAGAAGGGCTGAGAAGACAGATTAGAAGATATAATGTGGTTATCTTTAACATGTCAAATTCTGTTTTATAACCCAGCATTTGAGGACAGTCACTTCTTGATGGGGATAAGGAAATTGATGAAAAGTTTTGCCAGCTCTTTTGCCAAAGATTTCAAATCTTATGTTATACCGTACCCCAACAGACTGGTTTATTCAGACTAATTAAACTGGCATTTATTATGGTCCCCCGATTCAATATGGTGTTTTAAGCATATCCCTATCTTAAAGCACATGATCTTTAGGGCAGGGATCCATTGTTCTCTTCTGTGCCTGTACAGCACCTAGCATTATAGGGCCCTGGTCCTTGAGTAGGGCTGCTAGGTGCTAGAGTAGTACAAATAAATAATACTGAGACCATTGACCTCAACAAGCCTACACACATTCTTAGGCCATGTCATAACTATAAAGGGAAGGGTAATAGCTGTCCTGTGTACAGTATTATAAAATCCCTCCTGGCCAGAGACTCCAAAATCCTTTTCCCTGTAAAGGGTTAAGAAGCTCAGGTAACCTGGCTGGCATCTGACCTAAAGGACCAATAAGGGGACAAGATACTTTTAAATCTTGGGGGGGGGGGGGTTTGTTTGTGTTCTTTGTTTGGGAGTGTGTTCGTTCTCGGGACTGAGAGGGACCAGACATCAATCTAGGTTCTCCACATCTTTCTAAACAAGTCTCTCCTATTTCAAACTTGTAAGTAAATAGCCAGGCAAGGCGTGTTAGTTTTCCTTTGTTTTCTCAGCTTGTAAATGTACCTTTTACTAGAGTGTTTATCTTTGTTTGCTGTACTTTGAACCTGAGACTAGAAGGGAGTCCTCTGAGCTCTAAGTTTGATTACCCTGTAAGGTTAATTTCCATACTGATTTTACAGAGATGATTTTTACCTTTTTCTTTAATTAAAAGCCTTCTTTTTAAGAACCTGATTGATTTTTCCTTGTTTTAAGATCTAAGGGGTTGGATCTGTATTCACCAGGAGTTGGTGGGAGGAAGGAGGGGGGATGGTTAATTTCTCCCTGTTGTAGATCCCAGGGGGGTTGGAACTTGATTCACCAGGAGTTGGTGGGAGGAAGGAGGGGGAATGGTTAATTTCCCCTTGTTTTAAGATCCAAGGGGTTTGGATCTGTTTTCACCAGGGATTTGGCGAAGGTTTTTCAAGGTTTCCCAGGAAGGGAATCCATTGAAATGGTGGCAGCCGAACCAGAGCTAAGCTGGTAGTTAAGCTTAGAAGTTTTCATGCAGGCCCCCACATCTGTACCCTAAAGTTCAAAGTGGAGATCCAGCCTTGACAGGCCACATCTACACTAGGGCCACTTTGTGGCATAGCTGTACTGGTAAATTATACCTCCTAGTGTGGTTGCAGCTTACACTGGCAAAATGACACTCTTGTTGATATAGTTTATTCCAGCCCTCTGTGTGAAAGAAGCTCTACCAGCAAAAGTGCAGTTTTACCAGTAGAACTGTCTGCACAAGGGGCTTTTGCTGGCACAACTATGTCAGTCACAAATCACACCCCTGAGCAACACGGCTATGTCAGCAAAACTCTATAGATTTTACCATTGCTTTCTACAATGGCTTTAACGCTTCCCACTCTCTACTGGAAATGCCTTGCCCGAGGATCGCATTTGCCTTTTTTGCAACTTCATCACATTGGTGGCTCATAGTCATCCTGTGATCGAGTCATTTTCAAGTGATAAGCCCCCAGTTTATAGCAGAAGTTCTAATTAGTCCCACAGTGCATAACCTTGTGCATTGTACTATTAAATTTCATCCCATTTCTGTTACTCCTGTTGCTTAGGTCACCCAGTTCTTTCTGTATAACATCCCAATCCTCCAATGTATTGACAATGCGTCCCAACTTTGTGGGACCAGCAAACTTCATTAGCACCCTCTCAGTTTTGTCCAGCTCATTAATAAAAACATTAAATAAGATCAGTCCCCAGGCTGATCCTTGAGGAACTCCACTAGTAACCTCCCTCCAGCCCGATAATTTCCTTTGCAGCACAATGTCCTCTTTCCTTTAACCAGTTCCTTACCCACCTTAAAATTCTTGTATGAATTCCCATCTTATCCAACTTTAATAATTCCCCATGTAGTGCTGTATCAAAGGCTTTGCTGAAGTCCAGATAGATTTGATCTACTGTATTTCTGTTGTCTTAAAAAAAACAATTATTTTATCAAAGAAAGATATCAAGTGAGATGGCATGATCTACCTTCGGTAAACCCACATTGCATCTCATACCATTTTCCATTTACCTCCATGTCTTTAAAATAAATTTTGAAGGAAAGAATAATTAAGCCTTGAAGGCTATTGCAGTCACACTAACAGGTGCATACCTGCCCAAATCAATCTCCACCCCACTTTCTTAAATATAGGTATGACATTAGCTGTTCTCCAGTCAAGGCACCACCCTTGAATTGATATGTTTTTTCTTATGTTTCTGCAGGCAGTAAACGGTGAAGCTGCTGCTGCACCATCAAAAGACTTTCTAACAAGCAATAATCTGCCATCTAAAAATCCTAAATCTTAACATGGAGGACCATAATGGACTCTCTTAAAAATAATCCATGGGAAACTAGATAGCAAATGGGATACAGATCCTTCCACCTATAAATTGGTGGTTCAAATCTAGCCCAACTTGGTGGGAAACATAAGAATGGCCATATTGGGTCAGACCAATGGCCCATCTAGCCCAGTGTCCTGACTTCTAACGATGGCCGGTGCCAGATGTTTTAGAGGGAATGAGCATAACAGGGCAGTTATCAAGTGATCCACTCCCTTTTGTCCAGTCCCAGCTATTGGCGATTAGAGGTTTAGGGACAGTAGAGCACAGGGTTGAGTCCCTAACCATCTTGGCTAATAGCCATTGGTGGACCTATCCTCCATGAATGTATCTAATTCTTTTCGAACCCAGTTATACTTTTGGCCATCACAACATCTGCTGGCAATGAGTTCCACGGGTTGACTGTAAGTGAGAAAAAGTATTTCCTTTCTGTTGGTTTTAAACCGGCTGCATATTAATTTCATTGAATGACCCCTGGTTCTTGTGTTATGTGAAGGAGTAAAATAACACTTCCCTGTTCACTTTCTCCACACCATTCATGATTTTATAAATCTCTACCATAGTTGTCTCTTTTCTAAGCTGAACAGTCCCTGTCTTGGTGCTGGAGTTAGGTGTAACTGCCAGGATCGCCTCTGGAGCCTCTCTTAAAAATTGGCATTCCATTAACTAACATCCAGTCATCTAGTATAGAGGCTGATTTAAGCAATAGATTATATGCCAGACCACAGTTAGTAGTTCTGCAATTTTATATTTCAGTTCCTTCAGAGCTCTTCGGTGAATACTATCTGGTCCTGACTTATTACTGTTTAATTTATTAATGTGTTCCAAAGCCTCCTCTACTGATACCTCAACCTGGGACAGTTTCTCAGATTTGTCATCTAAAAAGAATGGCCCAGGTGTGGGATTTCCCTCCCATTTTCTGCAATGAAGACCGATGCAAAGAATTCAGTAGGCTTCTCCGCAACGGCCCTATCTTCCTTGAGAACCGCCCTTTAGCACCTCGATCGTCCAGTGGCCCCACTGATTGTTTTGCAGGTGCCCAGCTTCTGATGTACTTAAAAGAAAATTGCTGTTATCAAATGACACAAAAGCTCATTGCTCTTCAAATTCTCGTCTGGCCTGCCTAATTAAATTAGGGACTTAAAGTTGCTACCATCTGACAGACGGCAGATGTTCAGTGGTGTGGATGGAATGATATGGTGTTATCAGTCCAGTCCCTAGTGGACAAAGCCATCAGCACTAATTGGCACCCTCAGCAAGATTTTGCATTTTTTAATGGAGACGGAACAAACCTTTGAGCTACAGAAATGGTGTCTTCAGGTTGGCACCGAGGCACATTGACAGGAGCCGGCAGGAGCTGCGCTCTAGTTAAATAGAACGTTTGATTCTCTAAGCGTTGCCAATCTTGCACCTTCCATGAACTGTGAAACTTCAAAGTAATAATCTTTGTCCTGTCAGTACAATTACCTTTCCTTGCATTTCACTGGCTTTGAGCAGAGGTGGAATTATTTTACCTCCATAGTCAACAGCAAAAACTTGCTTTTGTGAGCACAATGCCTTAATCAGCCACCTCAAAGTATGTTTTCATATATATATATATATATATTTATATATATATATATATATATATATATATATATATAGTTATATATATCTATATATATATATATTTTGAGAGAGAGAGAGAGAGAGTTCCCAAACTTTTTCATTGCACGGACAGCATTTAGATACAGAGATTGCCTGATGGACCACCTCTCGTCCCATTCACAATTGCACAGACCACCGCCTCTCATTCACAACTGCATTACAAATTTGTGGAAACTATTATCAGTTTTTACATAGGAAAGGAACATTAGTAATGTATATAGAGCTATAGTTTAATCCAGGTTAAAGCAGATAAACCAGTCTCTTGTGACCAGCTAGGTTTGCAGGCCTCCAGTAACTGCTCTATGGCCCACAAACGTAGATCCTTCCCCTACAGCTCATCATTGAAGGCAACCTATGTAGGAAAGGAAAGCATTTCTGTGCCCAACAGTGTGACATCCTGCTGTCTATGGAGTCTTTAAGGCAGAGGATTATGTTGGGGATGGTGTAGTCCCATTGGAAGCACAAGGGAGCATTGTACCTCTGAGAGACAGCACACCTGCTAGAGGTCCCTGCTGTGCAGAAGGAGCATGTCAACTGCCCCCTTCCTCCTTAGGGGAGAGCCGTGTGCTCCATTGGCCAGAGCAGGAGGATGGCTCTAATGCGGCTCCACAAGGGTCAATGCTGGGTCCAGCACCATTCAATATTTTCCCTAATGACTTGGATAATGGAGTGAAGCATATGCTTACGAAGTTTGCAGATGACCCCAAGCTGGGTCACTTTGGAGGACAGGATTAGAATCCAAAATGACCTTGACAAATTGGAGAATTGTTCCGAATTAAGAAAGAAAGATAAGTGCAAAGCACTTCCCTTAATAAGGAAAAATATCAAATACACAAACTCGAAAATGGGGAATAGCTGGTCAGGTGGTAGTATTGCTGAATAGAATCTGAGGGCTATAGTGGATCACAAATTGAATTTGAGTCAACAATGGGATGCAGTTGCAAAAAAGGCTTCTGGGATGTGCTAACGGGAGTGTTGTATGTAAGACACAGGAGGCAATTGTCCTGCTCTGCTCTGCACCACTGAGGTCTCAGCTGAAGTACTGTGTCCAATTCTGGATGTCACACTTTGGGAAAGATGTGGACAAACTGGAGAGAATCCAGAGGAGAGCAACAAAAAATGATAAAAGGCTTATAAAACCTGACCTAGGAGGAAAGGTTAACTCCCCGCCCCCCAAAACAAACAACAAACGAGGCATATTTAGTTTTGAGAAAAGAAGACTGAAGGGGCAACTGATAACAGTTTTCAAATATGTTAAGGACTGTTACAAAGAGGATGATGATCAATTATTCTCCATGTCCACTGAAGGTAGGAAAAGACAATGTGCTTAATCTGCAGCAGAAGAGTTTTAGGTTAGATATTAGGGAAAAACTTTTGAACTGTAAAGGTAGTTAAGCTCTGGAACAGGCTTCCAAGGGTGGAAATCCCCATCACTGGAGGTTTTTAAGAACAAATTGGACAAACGTCTGTCAGGGGTGGTTTAGGTTTCTTTTGTCCTGCCACAGCAAAGGGGACTGGACTTGAAGACTTTGAGGTCTTTCCAGCCCTACATTTCTATGATTTTTATGACAGAGACTAGTTATTACCATCTAAGAGATTCCCCCCCACCCCCTTCTTCTAAAGCCTCCTTCCAGCTAAAGGGAAAAAAAATAAGTGATGTTGTTAAAACGAATGCCTTATTTAATATTTTACATTTCAAATGCTTTAACTGTTTTCCCTTCTTTTTCCGTATCTTTACTAAAAGCCTAAAAGATTTTTAATGATGTTTGCATCATGGTACTGAGGTCTGTATACGAAACCTTGAACCTTGTTTAAAAACGTTGAATGTTGTACAACGACTGGGTTATATTAACACCTTCGACTCTTTGAGCCGACCTGAATAAATACAACTCGTAGCGCAGAGTTATAGGTGACACCTCCAAATCCTAGAAGGGGCAAATTTGAATGGCTGATGGAGGGTGCTATTAGTCAATCATCTAATCAGCCAAACCTGCAACTGTTACACGTGTAACTCTTATTGAAGTCAAGTTCTTCATGCACAAGGTCTGTAGAATAAGGCCCCCAATGCTGCAATTCTATAGGTCAGGGGATCCAGAAATGTCAGCATTGAGAGCAGCAAGTTTAACCCACACAGCTTCTGGGTGTGGTGTTCTGTCCCACCTAGTGGCACCGAGACCACATAGAGAAGGAGAGATAAAATGAGTCAACTCTACAGCCTTAGCTAAGAGCAAGCTAGCTTTTAGCTCATGTGGTAGAGACTCATGCACTAAGCTCCACAGGTCCCAGGTTTGATCCTGCCCGCCGACGACCGGAGTCTGTCGGTGTTACATAAGCATCAGTCTCGGAGGATCTGTTCCTCCTACTGCAGCTTCTGCACCCAGTCAGTCTAATTACTCCTGATTTCTTGCCCAACAGATTATGAAATGCTTCAGAGAAAAAGATCAAAATGCAGCCTAAACCTCAGGAGGAAGAAGGCATCTGTCAAGACAAGCTCCCACTAGAAATGGTATCAAGCATTCCTGTTCACTAAATCTTTCAGCTAGTTCAAAGACAATACAGAAGTCTCATTAGAAGAGAAAACAACTAAAAAGCCCTCAAAACAGCTAATTAAAAGAAATTGCTGGTGTTGTGGCTTAGCAG
The DNA here is from genome assembly GCF_013100865.1 of Trachemys scripta elegans. Taxonomy (NCBI): domain Eukaryota; kingdom Metazoa; phylum Chordata; order Testudines; family Emydidae; genus Trachemys; species Trachemys scripta. Next base: position 12,154,524 of record NC_048300.1, read on the forward strand.
AACATAATACCTTATAAATCCTTAAACACCATAACCGGTGTAAGACAAACTTTGTTCAAGGTGATCATTTTGGCCCTATGCTAAGATGTCAAATGAACAAAATGAAACAGATTCTCTGTTTGCTTCTGAGTTGCTCTCATCACCTATAAAATATGTTACCATGCAGAAAACTGTAGACATCAATATTCACAAGGAACACAGTCAGTTCTTAGGTGTGTTAACATGAGCTATAAAGATCTAAAAGCTCTAAGAAAGCGGTTTGGATTTAAAATAATACTAGCTCAAAAACATTCTGGATAAGTGTATGAGAAGAAGTAAACTGGCATTGCAGTCTACTATGTATGAACTGGATATACACAACAATGCAAATCCCAGCTAAAACCTAGAGTTCACATACATAGAATGTCAGGGTTGGAAGGGACCTCAGGAGGTCATCTAGTCCAGCACCCTGCTCAAAGCAGGACCAAGCCCCAGTCAGATTTTTGCCCCAGATCCCTAAATGGCCCCTTTAAGGATTGAACTCACAACCCTAGGGTTAGCAGGCCAATGCTCAAACCACTGAGCTATCCCTCCCCCCCAGCATAAGCAAAAAATCAGAAACAAAGCAAGGATACAGAACTTGCCATGTTATTTTGGTATGAGTTTATCAAACAAGTGATCCAGACTATCTCCTTCTTTGGGAAAGCCAGTCAGAAGGGAATGGAGGAAAAACAATCTGCAAGTCTTCCTGTAGGGGGCAATAGATTTTTGAAAGCTGCCAACAGCATGGATCCCAGAGGACCTGATTCAAAATCTATTGATTTCAATGGGAGTTTACATCAGTGACTGAGCTTTGGCTCAGGCTCGGAAAGCAGAACTATGTTGCAAGAACGGTCTAGGCCAGCTTGAAAGCAGAGCTCCTTCGGGATCTTTTTTACAGAATCCCGGCAAGAATTTCATCACCAACTCATACCCTCCATTCTCCCCCACCATACCCTCTATTCTCCCTTCCATCATCCACAATCTCCAGGGTTTCCCCAGGCCTCGCTTTTCTCCTGGATGGTCATTTGGAACCGGACTCTGTGCTCCGTGCTCAAGGCAAAACCTTGACACTCTGCTTGGGTTTAGAAATGCAAGGCTGGAGCCATTCTGCTGCAAAATCTTCCTCCCCACTCCCTGTGTTATTTTTCTTTAAAGCCCTTTCACCTTACACTCTGCAAATGATAAAAAAGCATTGCTATTTATAAAAAAAACAGCTCCCATAACTTCACTTAACAACAGTGGCACAGAAATGATTACTACTGTACATAACGCCTCCTCGTCCCTAAAGGCACCGGACTGGGCAGAGAGGAAAGGAAGAGGCTTCGCTATGGAACCTCAGTGTCATTCCCTTTGTGATCATACAAGAGATATCAGCATCTGTGGTCTAATACAAAAACCTCTTTGTCTAGAGGCTGAGAGTCGAGCCTACAGTTTCAAGCGCTTTTCAGAAACAGGCAACAGGCACTGCTTAAGAGCAATTGTTTGAGATAGACAGGAAGCAATGAAAAGAATGCATAGTTAAACCTTTGCCCATACATCTGGGCCTGTGCTCATCATGACCAGGTTACTTTTTGATAATAAATTAGTCAAGTACTTCGTGTGTTTTGCACTGCATTTATTTTTGTTTTGAACCCAATTATCAGCTACATATTTATTAAATATAATCCTAATTCTATGGAAACCCTTAGTTGTTAAGTCATAGGGTGACCAGATGTCCCGATTTTATAGGGACAGTCCCGATTTTTGGGTCTTTTTCTTATATTAGAGCCTATTACCCCCCACCCCCTGTCCCAATTTTTCACACTTGCTGTCTGGTCACCCTATTAAGTCAGCTAAAGTGTTGTTGTTTTTTTTAAAGGCTTTAAAACATAGTTAGATCAGAGACTCAGAATAGTGGGTTCACACTGCCAGTTATCTACAGCAGTGCTTTCTTTCATGCCTATGGTTGCTATTAACTTTGCCCTGAGGTGCTAACCTGATATGTTAAAGGAAGTACATTTGGAGAAAGTGGTGCTCAATCAATCACAGAGAAGCCCAGAGAAAGCTCCCTACAGCCATCTCAGGAAGCTAGTCTGCAAAAGCACACAAACTGATCTGCTGTTGCCATCTGCTGGATGCCTCCTTGCATATTATTAGTTCCTTATTATGAACACTCTCCCTTTTGCCACATTTGAACGTGGATCTCATCAGCACATGTGGTGTTTATATACGTGCACGTATATACACGGCTTGAAGCAGGTAGTATAGAAACTTCAGTGAAATGGCTTGTATTGCTGCTGTTCTTCCTGTTCATAGTAGTTACTGTACCAGTTCCGGACTCAGCAAAGTACTTAAGCAGATGCTTAACTTCAACAGCTGTGCAGAGTAGTAAACATAGCAACAATACCTTCATTATATGACCCTACTACCAATACTAACTCACTGCTAGATTCAAAAAAAATCTTCTCTGACCTGCTTTTACCCTCTATAAAAAGGCTGGTTTCATTAAGTTGAATAGCTCTTGAATTGTGCCTTCAGGCATCCATAGTTGTTTGTTTTCCTCAGACACTCATCGTGACATAGCTAAGGCCCACAGAGAAGGGCTTGGAAGTACCAGTCAATCTGTTTTCAGGCTCCTGATTTGTGCTGGAATAATGATGTGTGCAAATGAATTCTGACTGGCTTTCAAAAATCTTCTCTCCGCTACCTTCCAAGAAGGTCTATTTCTTCTGGTTCAAGATCAACGAAAGGTTTTCAACTGAACTCTTAGCACTGGGTTACTAAAATGTGTAAGTGGAGAGCAGCCTTCAAGCTTCCGTGAATAGAAAAAAGTCTCTTGAGTTTGTTGTGCAAGGATAGAGGCCCCACTTCCAAAAAGCTCTTAGGCACATGCTTCAGTGTTTTGCTGCATATGGATGATATAAGCATGTGTTTAAAAGTTAATCATGTCCATAAACACATTGTTGAATCAAAACCATAATCTGCAAACATGTCAGACAGTGCAAACGTATAAGACAGGAGGCAGAGTCATTCTTCTTGCACTTCTGAAGATGTGCTGATACAAGAGCGGTTTGCAAGCACTGATTTATTCCTTTATGTGTTTGTTTATCCATTGTGCCCCTCAGTCATTTTTGCCCCATTTATAACCAATCTAACTGTGCCTATGTATGATTTATAGCTATAAACCCATCAAGATGATATGCCAACTACATAAGAACTGATTCATGCAACAACTTGACTCCTGAACCAACCAAGACTTGTCCCACTCCATCAAATACTCCACTCAGGAAGACTGGGTAAATAAATAAAAGTTTTCATCCACCCATACATTAGCATCAGCCTTGGCTACTCCACCAGCAGCATGGAGAGGAACTTGGTCAGTTCAACCAGGACTGGGTGGCCCATACAGAAGCACTATGTAGAGTGGGAGACTCTTACATGTAAGATCAGATGTGGCCAGCTCGTCCACATCACCTCCCTGATGCTCCCACCTTTCATACTGACTGACAGACTGCAACATCACCCAGTCAGGTGCTAGCCAAGGACATCATCCATGATCAAACCACAGATGGTGGTAACTTTCTTAATCCTGTCATGAGTGCAGGGGATTGGCCTAGATGACCTCTCAAGGTCCCTTCCAGTCCTATGACTCTGATTCTCAGCGCAGTGTTCTAGATATCCAAGATAAGATCAGTGAGACTGGTGTAAACACCACACACCTAGTCTATGCTTTAAATATGACTTTCCTTGTGTCTACCCTCCCTTGCCCATCACAACCAGGACCAAAGAACACAAGGCCCTGCAGCTAGTCCTTCCACCAAGCTCCATATCTCCAGCTCATGGCAGTATTGGGCAATCATCTTAGCAGTCCTAAGGTGACCACTGAGTAAACAAAACCATCGCAGCGGGGTGTATGAGGAAGGCCATCTGTAAACTAAACCAAAGACAGCCTTACAAAAAATTAAAGTCCCCAACAAGCCCTCGACACAAACCCAAATCCTACCCAAAAAATAAAACCACTGGTCCACCTAGCAGTCCACAGTCCAATCAGAGTGCTGACATGAACGTTATCCACGAAGATCCTAGATTCCTGCAGGTTTTTTTACACTGGAAGCCTTGCTGACCAAAGTGCGTAGCTTTAAATTGCTTTAGCATTGGTCCTTCACTAACCTGATGTTCAATAGAATCTGCTATTAGAACTTTATACATAATAAACCATTGACTTATAATGTCTTTCCATTTACTTCAATAGGCTTTGGATCAGAGCTGTAGGGCCATGTGGGAGGAGATGCTTGACCTCTTTCTGAGGGCAATGCCGAAAAAGCCCAGTCTGTTTGCATGTGCTGGAATTCTTATTACAGAAAAGGATTTTCTTGTTCTTGCTGCTAGTCTGACCCACCAACTGATTAAGCACTGTCCGAAGCTATACCTTTTTGCATCCAGTGCACGGGTGCGTGGCCTGTAGGAGGATGTCACTGGCATGGTGAGATGGAAGCACAGGTAAACTAGTTACAACCACCTACAAGGACAGGGGTAGTGATAGGCACTTCATCCTGCATATCCCGTTGCTATTTGCAGGTTGTTCCTACTGAAAGTAAAACTGAAGTTTAGCCTTTGTGGCACGGAGAAGTCTGCATCTCCATTCATCAGAATTTCATGACATTTCAGCCCCGCTTTGGAGCAACGAGGTACATGGGGCAAGCGAATGGCTGTAGTATCTCATGCTGAGGAGAATGTCAGACTGCAGTACCCTCTGAGTCACCAATATCTCCTGGGCTCTCTTGTCAGGTTTAAGCAATCCAAGGCCAGCTAAATGTACTTAGTTTATCACTACTAGAACTGGCCAAATAATGAAAGAAACCTGGGTCATGAATATATTTGCAAATAAATGACATGCATGCCATTCACTATGATTTGTGGGGGATCTTTACTCACAGATTTTGGGATAATCACTCCATGTTCACAAAGCATTCCTGGATCTGAAATGTTTCACTTATTTCTTACTGGGACTGCGTTACTTGTTATTCTTTAGTTAAAATTAGACTTCAGTGAAATTCCACATTTCCATCCCATCGTAATGAATGACATTTCAACATTTGTTTTCATCCCAAATTGTGACAAGTTGAGATTTTGAAAGTTTTCAAAGGAACAAAACATTCCATTTTGAGTGAATTCAGTGTTAAACATCATTTCTGTATTAGCACATTGCCTTATGGGAGTTGCAGTTCTGGTCCGATTCTCCCCATAAACCAGGCTACATCTCCCATTCTGCACCCATAATCATGTGACTCATGATACACCACACATAGACCAGAGGGAAATCCACAATGCACCGTGGGAGAGGTAGTACTTCAGGGAACCTGGCCCATAGGAAAGAATGGGGCCCTGCATCACAATGCCAATAATGCACTGAGACAGGGAAATGCAGTTGATTGTTATATTGAATTGATACAAAACAAAACATTTTGGGACAGTAAAAAAAACCAAGCAAACAACAAAACTCCCAAAACAAAACAAAAAAACAAATACACTCCCACCCCCCCCGAATGAAATGTTTCCATTTTATTTTCTTGATGGAAAATCAAAATTTTTCAGTACAATCATAATTTTCCTCAGGAAAATGTCAATGTTGCAGCAATTGCATTTCCATTGAAAAATCGTTCCATCAGAAAATTTCCGACCAGCTTTAGTTCAAATGTTTGTCAGCCAATCAGGGATCCAAAAGAAATACCATGTCACCAGACTCTGCAAACAGGGCTCAGTCGTGCTCTCATTGAAGTCCATGGCAAAATTCCCATTGGCTTCAGCAGAAGCAGGCCTGTAGTGAACTGGCAAGTGCACAACACGTAGTCTGAAAATTATCTGGCCTGATACTTATGAATATTAAATATAGTGTGTGTGTGTCTCTGTCTGTCTGTCTCTCTCTCTCTCTCACACGCACACACCCCTTTGCTTGACTAGCTATGGAGTTTGCTTTAAGATTTTAAAGCAAATGCCAGAAACATTTCTCTTATCCTTGATTTTCTTTCCTTGGCTGCATCTCATCACAATAGTACGATGCACTGGAGAATCAGACCAACTCTTGTGTTTGTGCCGCTGAAAAGGTAAAAGCCATAATAATTCCCAGTCTCCCAACCTCTGCCCATTGTGCCTATTTAGATTGTAAGCGCTTTGGGACAGAGACTGTCTCTTAGGATATGTCTATATGCCAGATTGGCGGGCAGCAATTGATCCAGCGGGGGTCGATTTATCACGTCTAGTCGACTCCCGAGAGCTCTCCCGTTGACTCCACCGATGCAAGAGGCGCAGGCAGAGTCGACGAGGGAGCAGCAGCAGTCAACTTACCGCAGCGAAGACACCGTGGTGAGTAGATCTAAGTACGTCGACTTCAGCTATGTTATTCACTTGGCTGAAGTTGCGTAACTTAGATCGATCTCCCCCCCCACCCCCCGGGTAGACCAGGCCTTACTATTTGTATGTACAGCACCTAGCACAATAAGGCTCCAATTTCATTTGGGGCCTGTAGGCACTGATGGAATAAAAAGAACTCCTCTCTCACATATTATATAACTCATCACATCCAGCACGCGAGACATGAATGCCCTTTCCATAGAAAGGCTAAACTCTAAAAAAAAAAAAAAAAAAAAAAATCTCTGGCAGGAACACGAGAACAATGAGAAACCAAAACAACTCAGATATCCAAGCAGAATTAGGGAGGAACCGTAGGACGAGCAGCAGCACTGGATCCGTGCCAGGTCTCTGCATGCTGCGGAGATGTAGGAGCAGAGATAACACATCTGTTTGGCTGAGGGTTTTTAAGACTTAAAAATAAAAGTTACACAAAGATACTCCTTAGACGGCCAAAGGCAGCTGTTCTCTTGGGGCAAGGAGTCAGGAAGAGGCAAAGCAGACCAAAAGCATCAGATAACGCCAGGAAAAAGAAGGGGGTAACCCATTTTCTCTCCACCCATTGTCCCTCCCATTCTCTCCCGCCCCCCCCAATAGCTTTAACAGCCAAGTTAGAAATGCTCTGCAGAGTTCTGTCTCGGAGGAAGTCCAGAGCCAACCAACTAAAAATGATACCCCTCCTCCAAGCAGAGCCACTTCACTGGTTTGATTTCAATAACAACTTCATAGTTCCCATTCCCTGCCTAGTGGCACTACTTCCCTGCTCGGCCAAGTTGCACTGAGGTCTATCAGAAGAAGGTGAATCACCCAATGGTGATTCACTAGTTAGTGAGGGGATGCTCAGATGGTCACAAGATTGCTCTGGAGAATAGGGCCCAGGGAACCTGACTGCAGGGGCTTCCAAGAACCCGGCCAGAGAGGTGGCTCAGCAGGGGAGAGAACCCAGTCCTGTGCTCCCTGGGGGCAGGACCCAGGGCAGGGGTGGGAGGTTAAGAGGGTGCTAAGCCTCTGCCCAGGGGCTGCTGTGAAGCCTGCAGGGCCAGGGCACGAACAGGCTAGAAATTCCAGAACTTAGCTGAGGGGCAGAGAGGCTTCCCCGTGCCAGCGCTGTGCGGGGCTTTGGCACATGCAGGGCTCAGCTCCTCCTGGCCAGCAGCCCGGCCTGGAGGATCTTGGGCTTTCCTGGGGCACGGGCCCAGCCAGAGGCAGTGGCTGGGGGAAGGAAGGAGCCTGCCAGCCAGGCTGTTGGTGAGCTGAGTGCTCCAATCAGGGGCTGGTTCTCTGCACAGAGCTGGGGGGGGGGAGAGATGGAGGAGCAGCGAGGCTGGGGGGTGAAGGCGCAAAGCAGGGAGAGGACAGCGAGAGGGGGAGCACGTAAAGGGCCAATGGGTGGGCAGCAGAGGCAACGTATAACTGGCCACCTCCTGGCACCGGTCTGCACTCACCAGTCCCTGCAGTGCGCAGTCAGTGCCGGCCGGAAACAGGACGAGGCCCTGCTGGCCAGGGCTGGCATGCAGCAGGTGCTGCACTGACGGACCAGGCAGGGGAGCAGCCAGTCCCACGCACTGCATCTTTGCCCTGCCACCAGCCTTGCACACCCACCCTGTGTCGTTGGCCACTGGACCCCCTCCCTCCACTGACCCCTGGTGGGCGGGTGATTAGTGAGCCAGGATCTGGCCAGCAGGAGAACCCACCAGTACTGATAGGGAGAGACAAAATAGGGGACAATTTGCCCGTTTTTAAGAAAAAGTCGGTTCATCTGCATGAGGGCTTAAATACGGGACTGTCCTTTAAAAATGGGATATCTGGTCACCCTAGCCAAAGTAGCAATTGGTGAGAGGGAAAAAAAAAAGCTTTAACAGGCTTTGTGGTGGGTGGGGGTCACCCCGTGGGTCCCCACCAAGACACGGTTTAAGTTTTTTGCAATGTCCTTCTGTTCATCGCACACAAGGGGTTCTCCAAACAAAACCAAACAAAGGTTCTTTCCTCTCTCTTCCCCTTGAAAGAGGGGGGAATCAGAGTAAAAGAAGAGAAAGACCACCTCGGCCTATCTATTAGGCAGTCGTTTGGGTTGTCCCTTTGGGGCTTGTCTTATCAGCAGATATAGTATCCAATAATTATTAGGATCTGCCACCAGCCCCTCCTCTTGGGTTCCGTTGCTTTATACCAGGTCCATGCAGTCTCAGGGGTAGTGAGATCAGTGACTGTCTCCCTCATGGCTGATCTGTCTCTGGGGTACAGCAGTTTTCTTCCTGTTCACCCCCCTTCCTGGGCCAGGCCTTCCCTTTTTAAGCTTCACCCCCTTCAGGCAGAGCAGGACTTACAGGTGTGCCTGGTTAGTGCTGGCTGAGCCCAGAAAAGCTTGTTAGCCTCCTCTTTACTGGAATGAGGGTGTGCGCCCTCACAGGGTCCTATGTCCACAGTACCTTTCCACTTGCAAAACAAACCCACGTTCTACCCAGTATGCAGTAGAAGTTCATTTTTGTTGTCTTCCCCCCCTTAACTATGATTATTTATGTAACAAACTTGTAAAGTAAACACATGAAATAAAAATCAGGCTTGTCGACATGAGAACTAGGCTGATCCGGCAGCGGGTGGGTCGCGGAATTCACATTAGCTCTGTCTCTAGGGCTCTGGCTACACCCAAACTTGCACAATTGTCACTAAACACAGGCTTGAAAGTGATCTAGCTAAGCCAGTGCAAGTGTGTGGGGTAGCCTCCTTGATTTGGGTTTAACTTAACCCTTGAAATCAAGGTCAACCAGCAGCACAAAAGTTTGCAGGGGCCTTTAAAAAAAGGGGGGCTTGCCATTTCAATGATCTGCCACAAGGTGGCGAGGATGATGCTTTCTCCTACGCTCAGACCACCCTCTTCCCCCTGTCCCCACAAGGTGCAGTCTGTTAAAAGTCTCTGTGCTTGCCTTATTCTTATCTAAAAATACAAGAGTACCAACAGGAAAGAGTTATTTTCTTTTAAACGGTCCTGGGGTGCAACTCAAAAGGGAGACATTATTTTGTTGCTTAAATCTCTTATTGATTCACAAATAAAATAAAATAAAATAAATAGAAATGGTTTTCTTGCCATATGGCCTGGAAGTAATGCTGCCATTAGAGAGCGGGGAGATTTGGCTCTGTCTATCCTATATGAAGTTGGATACGCAATACATTTTTACCCACCGCTGTTGTTTGGCTCTCACTCCACTTGCTTTCCTATGTCACAGCCAAGCGCCATGATGTCTAAGATGCAGTCAGACTTTCCATCTGCATTTGGAGGGGTCACAGCAGCATGGGGTGGATAATTTCCCCTCTTCCCCCTACCCCTGGATGAAGCCTGAGGAGTAATTAATTTTTGTAGCTTTAAAAAACCCTCTCCCTACGGTAATGCAAAAAAAATGGTCTCAAAAATAAATGAGCCAGACCATTTATGCTCTAGAATGAATTTACTGCATTGAGTTTATATAAGGAAATGTCTGCACACATGGACAGGACCATTTCCTCAACAAATACTTCCCTAAGGGTGAGTTCTTGCAATTTTATGGTACCCAGTCTGAGAAACCACAGGTTACCTGGGTCTGATCTACAGTCCATTGAAGTCAATGGGAGGTTTTCATTTAACATTTTCAAACCAAAATCTAATTAGCAAAAGTATATACATATTTAGTTGTACTTATATACTAACAACATGGTAATAATTAGCTGTTAATTACTTTGTCACGAGTGTTGAAGCAGATCAGTCGTTCATGGGTGGTTTACCTGACTATTGAAAGACACAAACATGTTTTAATTTGTATTATTGGAAGAATGAATACAAACGTCATAGGAGATGATTTAGGTAACATTCTGTATCTGTAGATGTTGAACCCCTGTAAAGCACCAAGAGTACAGAAAGAATGGCTGACATGCCAAGTTAGCTTAGCATAAATGGCTTTGCAAAATGCTGGCAACTCTCTAAATAGTAACCAGCCCCCTAAGAACTGATGGGATTTTATAAGGAAGATGATGGTATCAATGACACATGGAAAATGCCTCAGAGCAGGGTAGAGTATGATCTCTAAATGTGTGGTCATTGCAAAACATTCCACTCACTGAGCACCAGGCAGTGTCTGAGGAGGACACGTTTTGTGCTTCAGCTGTATTTTCCTGTTGCATAACTGGGCTCAGAGATGGGTAAGGAATAATTTGAAGTAGGATGAAATTTGCCCCAGTATACTACCTTGCTGCTGGATGGAAAAATTATGTGAAGCCCAAGTCTGGTAAACCCCATATGCCTTTTGTGGAGGCTCCAATTAGGAATGAACCCCTCCCCCCCCCACAAAAAATCCTGCACTTTGACAGGGGATTAGATTAGATCACTCTTGCAGTCCCTTCTAACCCTATGATTCTAACATTTCAAAGTTCTCCAGGAAGGCAAATGGAGTCCTGAGGCAGCCGCCACCCTGCGATGCCTGACTCTGGGGAAGTCCAAGTGCCCCAGAACTGTGGACCCTGGAAGTTCAGGCACCCCAGTAGCCCACCAGGTAGGCTCCTGTTGGGAAAAGGGGGGGGGTGTGAGCTGGCAGAAAACCAGGCAAGGAACTTTGGTGAAATCAGGTTACATCTGCAAAACATTGCTCTACTTAGCTTGTGTTATGCACAAGGTCAGACTATGCTGGTGCACTGCAGGCTTCACAGTATTAAAGTAAAATCATCTCTGAAATTCCATGTGCGGCTTTGTCTCTAGAGCTTGTAATTAGACTGCGGAACTCACCGCCACTTGGTGTTATTGAGGCCAAAAGCTTAACCAGATTCAGAGAGCAGCTGGACATTTTAGATGGATAACAAGAATAGTCAGCACTTAACTGTTAAGTTAAAAATGTTTTTGAATGGATACTAAACTTCTTCAGGGCCTAATCCAATCTCTGACTATTTGGATTTAGGATGAGGCCTTCCTGGGGCCCAAGTTATCCCACATCTGTTGCTGTGGAGGTTCTTGCACCTTCCTCTAAAGCATCTGGCACAGGCACAGGGACAGATCAATATAACTGGAAGTACCTTGGGTCTGATTCAGTCTGGCAATTCCAGTGTTGCTATGGCTACCACATAGAGGCCTCCCTATACCTAATGCGATATCTCATGGGTTCCAAACTAAAGGTGTTTGTTGCCAATGCAGGATTACACTTCTGAAGAAATCACTCAAGTTGACCTTTGAAATCTACTTCCTCCTATACACTGGGCAGACAGGTGGGAAACCCTCCAGTGATGCATGGGAATGGCCTCCAGAAGCCATGAAAGGCTAAGATAAGGAGAAGTGAAAGGCCACTTATAACTTCCCTGCTGAATGCCGAGGGACTTTTGTGGGGAAGCACAGGTCTGTGAAGACTCCCAGCTCTTGAGACATATTTTGAATATCAAAAACTCTTCCCAATTCAACTCAGATTTGATTTCTTCTTTATGACCGAACGTCAACATGCCCTGGTGTTTGTTCCTACTGCCCTTCTCCCTCAATGCAATTTCCAGCCATATGAATTCAGACCCAAAGACTAAGTCACTGCCCCATATTAGGTACTCCTCCCTCCGCGTGACCCATTACCCAGAATAATTGATTTGTTTCTCTGAACCAGTGTTCTACCCTACAACCAAATGTCTTTATCTGGTTCATACAGATTGGTAGCACAGTCTGTGAGGCCATGAACAAGCAGACCCCACAGAAGTGAAAGCATCAGATTCCACCAGCCAGTAAAGGGAGCAGATATGGCAGAGACGAGCAGGAAAATCTAAACCCTGCCCTGACAAAATCCCATTTTTATGGGGAGATTTTCCGCTAGAAGACAGAGATAAGAGGTGGAGACAGCAGCAGATTCGGCATTGTGGTTTGCCTTGGTGTCCTGTGACATAAGCTCTCCTCTCCTTCTCCCCCACATTTCATGTCAGATTTTTGCAGATACCTATACAATTGAGAATTCCTCTAGCAAACTCAGTGACCTGCACAGACAAGCAGCTGAGAACTTTGCGTTGACTTCCACATAACATATTGTCAAGTTAACAAAGATAGCCGTGCAAAGCTGAGAAAGATATGCCATTTTAGAAGAAAAAATGATAGCTAGATACACACACACACAGAGCACACTGGGAAAGATTGCATTGCTCTTTTCCTTTGACAGTGTATGTACAATATGTTTCTTTACTTTCACACTTCCAAAGCTATGTTAAAATAATCTTGAGGGTCAGACACAAACTCACAATACTAAGGAAATTCAGTCTGTCTGCCTCTTCTCAGTTACACAAGTGCTGAAAAAGCATCTTTAACAGCAGTCTGCAGCTTTTTACATCTACATAATACAAAAAAAAAAAAGGGGGCAAAAAGATTTTTCATTAAATCTAGGGAAATTAAAATGCACTCTTTAGCTGAGATCTTATTGTCAAGTTTCAGCCCACGGCTATTTGCAACTGGGAAATAAAGCTCTAACTATATGGTCGAGTCTGTCAGCATTTCCATTATAAATTTTTGCTTCCCCTCCTCCCCCCCCCACACCTTTTTAAGGGATACATATGTCTAATTCACTTTGTGCAGTCTACACCTGGGCAAACGGAGTATAAAGCGCTCCCAATTCAGTTTGGTACTGGTTTACACCCATGTTGCACTCGTGTGAGTGGCTACACAAGGAGCAAGTGTAACCCACTGGTACAAGTGCCCAAGCCACAGAGGACATGAGCCTGCTGCTGCTCTTAGCTAGCAAACCTGGTTCGTTAACTCATGCTTTTACCTCTGGAAATCTCCAGTTCAATCCCAGATGCAGCTGTCACACAAAGCCATAGTGAATTTCCTAAGCTAAAGCCGACTAATGTCAGTGGAAAGGCTTTATTTGGAGCAGGCCCATGATACTTTGGAAAAGTGGTGGATGGGCAGCTCTGGAAACCATTGTCTGCTCAAGGATAGATACAGTAGGGACATGTGACAGGGTCCCCCGGTGCAACCGGGTGGGACTGCTGAGCCCTCTGTCCTAGCAACCTGGACTGGCCCTCACACTGTGTTGCTGATGTCAAGTTACAAACTTCTGGCAGGTACTGTCCTTAGGCCTCGTCTACACTACAGAGTTTTGTCAACAAAAGTTATGCCGCTTTAATTAAAGCGCTGTTGCGTGTCTACACTATGCTCCTTGTGTCGGCTGAGAGCATGCACACTAACAGCTGTGGCATTGACACAGAGCAGTGCACTGTGGGTAGCTATCCCACTGTGCAACTGCCCGCAGGGTGCTTTGGGAAGGGTTTGCAATGCCTCGTGGGGCAGGTACAGCGTCACAGGATGCAGGTGTCTCAATCCCATCATTCCATGGGCATCCAACTAGACTGTCAGCTGCTTTTCAACTGTGGGGGAGGGAGGGAGAGAGAGAATGTGTGACAGGGAGTGTGGGGGAGAGATAGAAACAGTGTGTGTATGTTGGGGAAGTGAGAGAAAGATTGGGTGGGGGAGTGTATGTGTGAGAGAGAGAGCGTGTGTGTTGGGGGAGTGTGTGTTGGCATACGGTCTCTAATTTCAGACAGCAGCCTGAGCAACCAATCCTGAGGCAGGGGGAGGGAGAGACGACCCCACATCATTCCCCAGCTCTCCCCCAGAACAGGTCTCCCCACTCCCCACCCACCCAGTAGCAGCCCATGCTGCCTGCTTGCCATCCACACTGATGGTTCGTTGAGCTTTGAACGGGGAGGAGCGCATGCCTACATAGCTTGATGCAGGGCAGCAGAGTTCAAAACAGTGAGCTGAGCGGTTACCGGAGGCCAGTTATGTCAACATAAACTGCAGCGTCTACACTGATGCTTTGTCACTAACTTTGCCGTGAAAAGCTTTATGCCTTTCGTCAAGGTGGTTTTACTTTGTCAGCAAAGCAGCAGCGTTTTGCTATCAACCGTAGCTTTGTAGTGTGTATACCTCCACTGTTTTGTCAGCAAAACCCATACAGACAAGGCCTTACATGGCTATCCACAGGCAGGGACACACCCAACTGAGTTACATGAATGATCTCCCAGCCACTCATGAACCAACAAGAGAGTCTCCAGCCAATTCCCCCCCAGATCCCCAGTCTTGCACCCCAGAACTGTACCATCCTGCTTTGGTCAGAAGCCTGACCAGCATAAGTTCATTACCCAGTTCGCCTCTCCCTCAATATGGAGTGGACACACACTAGATTCTGTAAACTGAGCGGATTTCTCCCAAGCACTTCAAGCAAAACACATTGTTTTAGGTAAAACAGGTTTATTAAGTGATTATAAATAGCAGGCATAGAGATTAGCGTTGGGTACTTAGATTGCACATTTATTTTTGTTTCTTAAGTTCTACAAACTAAACAGGTTTGGATTCAAGCAATGTCTCGCCCCGACAGATGGGTACAAGCAGGTTACAGATAGAGGTGAAAGTAAGCCAGTACGGCCCGGCGAGAGCCAGTACGCCGGGCCAGACCAGACCGGCTGGTGATTTAAAGGGCCCGGGGCTTCCTGCAGCAGCCAGACCCCCTGGCCCTTGAAATCACTGCCGGAGCCCTGCTGCCACTACCCCAGGACTCAGGAGCCCCAGACCCTTTAAAGCACCACCCAAGCCCCACCGCCGGAGCCCTGGGGTAGCGGCGGCCGGGATCCCATGGTGATTTAAAGGGCCCGGAGCTCTGCTGTGGTAGCGGCAGGAGCCCCAGGCCCTTTAAATTGCCCCTGAGCCCCGGGACTCCCAATCGCCTCTGCAGCTGGGAGCTCCGGGGTGATTTAAAGGGCCTGGGGAATTTAAAGGCCCCGCCTCTTCCGGTTGAGGCCCCGCCCCCTGCTCAGGACTCCAGAGTACCCCGGTAAGTCTTTTAAGTTACTTTCACCCCTGGTTACAGATCCTCAATACACAGACTGGACTCCCTTTTCCAGCTTGGAACCACCCTTCGACAGTTCAAAGGATTTATCCTGCAGATGTTCTGCCAGGTGTTGAGTTGGGGCAGGAGAGAGGCCAAGTGATTAGGTCACTTCCCCTCTTTTATATTTTCTTCCAGGTTGATGGGAAGATCTTTGCTGTGACATGGGAATCAGGTAGTCCCCCATTGGTCAAGCAGTCTCCATTGCATAAGTGCTTTCTCTGAGAAGTCTCTGGGACGGCCATTGGGAGAGTGGCTTCTCTTTAATGTGCCATCAGCACATCTGGCTGGTCCTTTGTTGCAATTGAAAGGTTGGCTGTGGGCATCTCCCAAACTCAGAATGTATTTCAATATTGCATAGAGCCATGCTTCATAACTTCACATATAACAACAGCACATACAATCCAACAGGATATAAATGTTCAACAGATCAAGACATATCAGAGGATACCTCACAAGGCATACTTCATACAAAACATATCATTACATCACCATGGTGATTATGAGGATTCCAGGGTGCTACTTTGAGGTGCAGAGTGTCACGGGGCAGTAGCAGGATAAGGTACCCTGGTGCTGTCCCATCAAAGCACTTAGTCCCGGATGGTAGGTTCCATCTTCATGCCCATTCAGTCATTGTCCTCTCTGCAGACACACATTTGTGGGTGCCAGTTGTGATGGAGATTTCTGTTATGTAGTCAGAAAATATGCTCTGCTCCTTCCCTGAACAACCAATCCCCATGTTATAGAATGAAACCGTTATGGGCATTGACTTGCTTTAGAATAGCAATTGACATGGAAATCAGGTAGTCCCCATTGGTCACTGTTTCCACGGTTTCCTATTCCTTCTGTCACTTGAAGTTTGCAAAATCAAGGTTGGATTAAATTGGTCTAGATGGATATTCTGCTGCCATTTCTTATTATTCTCTACTCTGGCTGTACAATATTTTTATGCCAGACATGTTCCATCTTTGTATGTTATACGAGATTTCAACCCAAATGATCCCAGTTGCTGTAAATACATAAAAGAGCCATGATCCTGTCACAAACAAGTAGCCTTTTTAAAGAGGGGTGTGAAGAAAGGGCATTTTCATAGATTCATAGATTCTAGGACTGGAAGGGACCTCGAGAGGTCGAGTCCAGTCCCCTGCCCTCATAGCAGGATCAAGTACTGTCTAGACCATCCCTGATAGACATTTATCGAACCTACTCTTAAATATCTCCAGAGATGGAGATTCCACAACCTCCCTAGGCAATTTATTCCAGTGTTTAACCACCCTGACAGTTAGGAACTTTTTCCTAATGGACAACCTAAACCTCCCTTGCTGCAGTTTAAGCCCATTGCTTCTTGTTCTATCCTTGGAGGCTAAGGTGAACAAGTTTTCTCCCTCCTCCTCATTTTCGTGGGTATGTCAGCAAAAGGGGAATCAGGGTCCTATCCCCAGCACTGCCACAAGCTTCTTATGTGACCGTGGGCAAATCACTTACTCACTATATGGCATAGGTTCCCCATCTTCAAAAAATATGGGGAGAACAAATACTTAGCTTTTCCAAGGGGGCGCTGCAAGGCTTGATTACGGTTTGTGAAGTGCTAAAAGATCCTTTGTTAATAGGCACAATAGAAGTGCAACCTAGTAAATTAGCAGCACACATATTAGGAACATTTTTTAAAAATTCTATATTGCTTATGAACAGCATCAAATTAAAAGCCACGAGAATCTTTTCATCTGCAAAATTGATGCTATCTTAGCAACAACAGCTTCTCCTAGCTGATCTGCTAACATAATTATTATTAGTAGTACTGAAATAGCACCTAGGGGACCCCGTCATGGATCAAAGCCCCACCGCGTATAGGCACTGTACACGTATATAACAAAAAGATAAGCTCTTTGGAGTGGGGCCTACAAGCCACATATAAGATGAATAAAATATCTCAACCCTGATCTGGAGAAATCACCTTTAAAATGAGAAAGAAATTCAGTCTCCTATTCAGCCCTTTAACTGAGATGGACAATAAGGATTTCAACTGTGGTGTGTTTTCTGTCTCTCTATGTAAGGTACTTGCATGGCCCCATTGCTGTGGAATCAATGCACCTCACAATCTGCAAAGCATTTACTCACAATCTGCCTGTGAGGTAGGGCAATCCTATTATCCCCATTGTACAGATGGGAACCTGAGACACAGAGAGATTAAGTGACTTCCCCAAGGTCATACAGGTAATCTGTGGCGGAGCAGTTTTGTGATGCAAATACTTGCCTATTCAGAATGGAGATCAGATCATTTCACCTGGGCCACTGAACACTTACCAGAATGCAACATATTTTAGCTGCTACTATTGTTTCATTAGTAAACGTATTAAGGTAACACCCAAAGGCCAACCAAATTGTGCCGCTTGTGCTAGGTACAGTTCAAACATATAGGAGAGCTTCTCCTGTCGGCATAGTTAATCCACCTCCCTCAGAGGTGGTAGCTATGTTGACGGGAGAAACTCTCCCACTGACATAGCGCTGTCTACATGGGTGGTTAGGTCGATATAACTATGTTGCTCGGGAAGGGTGTGGATTTTTCACACCCCTGAGCATTGGAGTTATACCAATATAGGTCTGTAATGTAGACTGAGACTTAGCCAATCAGGAGTGGTGATCATAACTGGCCACGCCCTAGCCTTTATTAGATTGCCATTGGTTGTGAGTCTTACAGCAAAGGAGAGTTCTGAGGAATGACCTGAAGGAAGACAAGTTGGTGGCTCTTATGGTTTTTGTCTGGGAGTTTTCTCCTGGGAGTTACTACCAACCTGGACTGCACTTAAAACACTGAGCAAGAGGCAAAAGCCATCATTTTCCCATTGGCTACACCTTGGGCTATCCCAGTCCTCTATTCTGACACAAGCCAGTTTAATATTTTTAAAAAATGAATTGGCTGTGGTTCTCATTTTAAAATATACCAGTCAGTTCATACAATTTACTCCTGTTATCACATTAGTGGGGATCTTCTTGGGCTCATTTTGACTAGCTGTATTTCCCATATCACCTTTATCTGTCTGATAGTTCAAACCCCAATGCGATTAGTGCCATTAATTCTTATTCGCTAAGTGCCCACAGCATTCCTTGCCTTGTCCCCGTCACAGAATTCATACGGATCCTTTCTTGCTGTGCAGCCTGCCTGGCTGTCTTGTCTCAGACACTTTGCTACTGTCTCTTCTCAGCACTTATCATATGTTGCAGTCTGATGGTGTAAGGTACAGTTTTCACAGCTTGTCTTTGAACAAGACAATGGTTTTACAGTGTGCCAGGGTCTGTGTTTCAAATGCTCTCCTGCTTTTGCAGCTAATGAAGTCTGACAGGCCCTTCCAGATTATGTAGAGGTTTTCAGGATACTGTATCTGAGGGACATTTTGACTGAATATACCTTTCAATATGGAAACATCAAAAAGAATTATAAAAGGGTGGTGTTCATTTACAAAGTAAGCAAGCGTACACTACAGACAACACAAAACTACATAGAACATGTAAAAAGCAACAAAAAGAGTCATGTGGCACCTCATAGACTAACAGATGTATT
The DNA here is from genome assembly GCF_013100865.1 of Trachemys scripta elegans. NCBI lineage: Eukaryota > Metazoa > Chordata > Testudines > Emydidae > Trachemys > Trachemys scripta. The sequence continues at coordinate 12,173,355 of NC_048300.1, forward strand.
GGAGCATAAGCTTTCGTGGGTGAATACCCACTTCGTCAGACATTCACCCACGAAAGCTTATGCTCCAATACATCCCACAGGACTCTGTCGCTTTTTACAGATCCAGACTAACACGGCTACCCCTCTGATACATAGAACATGTGATTTCATCTTGCTTATGTAGAGTAACAGTGTTGTTAAACTAGGATTTTATTCCTGTTGTCGGAGTGCTTTGCTGAGGAGAAAGAAACTCAATCAAACCTACCCAAACCAGTCTAGAGAGTTACCTCTCTGAGCCCTGATGTCTCAGGCTGCTGGGGGCAAGAGTGTGAGTGAAATTGTACCCCCTTTTCTCTCACCCAGCATCACACCAGCCACCCCACTTGTGTAGAAAACAGAGGAAGATTGTCTGGATCCCTTGACCTTTTTGCTGTATGTAAAAATCATTGTACCATGATCATCTCCTAGTCTATCCATGAGCATGCAAGACCCAGGGTAAATGCCCTCTAGGCAAACCCTCTGTATGAAAACCCAGTGTTGAGTGTTTATTCCACTCTAGCCCGTGAGAGTGCCAAATCAGTGCAGGAGTGAGCAGCCTTTGGACCAGTGGTTTAAAAAAAAAAAAAAAAAAAAAAAGTCAGTTCTCACAAGAGGACCATTGAGGTAAGCTCTTTTCTTCCTATCTTTGGAAATGATTTCCTGAGATGGTAAACTCAAAAAAGCTATTTATCTATCCCTATTATTTGTATTACAGTAGCATCTAGGAGCCCGTCATTGACCAGGCCCCATTGTGGTAGGTGCGGTACAGACAGAACACAGACGGTCCCTACCCCAGATAGCTTCCAATCTATACAGCATTGTAGGTGTGCATGGGGCTTTCCCAACAAAGAAAATATTAGCACCTTGCTCCAAGGCCCATATAAACAAAATTCCCCTAACCGAAAAATCTATTTGCTTCTGAAGGTAGAAAATATTAAAAAGGAAGAGAGTCACAGAGGCCTCAATTCAGCAAGCATGCACATAAGTTGAAACACACGAGTAGACCCATTGAAATCACTGCAACTACTCTGTTTAAAAAGTTATATATATGCTTATGGACCCAATCCAAAGCCCACTGGAAGAGAAGAGATGACTCGTGTTGATATTTTGCTATAGGACGGATGGCTCTCTACTGCAGACTGCAGTTGGAGTGATCTGCAGTTTGGATTTTTCAGGAGTTTATTCTAAGCGACAGTGATTTACAAACCTGTTTTGCAATCTAGTGATGGGTGAATACACTTTGAATGTCCTTTGCCCCCAGCCTCCTCCTTCCCACCCAGCTGCCCCAGTACACAAAGCTTTTCAAAAAGTGAAACCTGGAAATACTCTCTCAACATAGCGAAGTCATTTGGAAAAGGCATAGAGGGAGGGAGGTCACAAGCAAGAGTCAGTTGTGGTAAAATGATCTCTAATGCATCAAGACATTTTGATACTGTCATCAGTGCTGATGGCAGTGAAAGCGAACAAGCATATCGAAAACAGATGTGGTGGTCTTAATACCAGTGCCAGAGTTCATTGCACAAATGACTCAATCGGTCATTGAAATAGGAGTCTGAAAATGCTGTTCATGTCAAAAGAAATGTACATATTTATGTCCCCACCACCCCATTTTAAAAAGCAGCATGTGGTAAGTGAGCTACTGCCATCTCAGTAATTCAAATAAGTGTTTGGCATCTCTGTCATGACTCTGAATGACAACATAATATATAATTAAAAAAAAAAAAAAAAAGACTTAATCCCGGGTCTTCTACACTTTATATTTCCTGAGTACCGCTTCAGACAACCTTGATTTTCCATCAGAGTTCTCAATGGCAGATGAAGGCAGTTAAATGCCATTTATACATGATAGGAATTATTGGGATTGCCCAAACACAGTTTTGGAAAGGGTTCAGCAGAGTTGGCAAATAAACATTGTAAAGAGCGTTAGCAGAATTGAAAAAAAAAGCAAAATATTTTTTCTGCAAGTAGCTTTTCAGTTATTCAAAATTATCAAAAATATTTTGTTTTGAAAATTTAAGGGGCTTGGGTCCCCTCCCCCTTCTTCCAATTTACCACTGGGGGGAGGGGTTGGAGAATGGGGAAGAGAGGAAAATGAAAAAAGAAAAAAAAAAAAAAAAAAGGTTTTATAGAAAAATCATTTTGAAAAATATGAAAAAAATATTGGAAAAAACTCCCATTTTCAAAAAAGGGGCCATATTTTAATGAATTTTTTTTCATTCAAAACATTTCAGTCAGCTCTATTCAAGAAACAACACAGTGCAAAATGCTTCGCATCAAACAAAGACACACTTTGCCTCCACAAACATTGCTTTGTTACTTGAATCAAACCTTTCAAGGGTTGGGATATGTTGGATTACACACAAGGAATATCTGTGCACACGTGTGTATATGTTCCCCTGTGGCCCTATTCTCCCATTGTACCACCACACAGAACTCCAAGCCATAACTGCTTGTAGAAAACAACCCCAAATTACTAGATGTATGTCAGGAGCCACAAATGACCATGTTCTCATACAATAATCTCATAACATACAAACTTCAACCAACTGCAAGTCACTGCCCAACTCTGTAACAAGTAAAACATAGAAATCACTGGACCAGATGTCTCTGCTTACAGAAAAGATAGACTTGAAAATTGGCTTTGGAATTTGCTTCCCTCCTTGGCCCACCACAATCTCAATCTGGTGACCTTTAGGGCACCCACCACGCTGCATCTTGTTTTCTTAAGTTTTCCCAGCTTGGCAAGGAGGAAGGGTTAGTGGTGGATGAGTGAGGGATGGCTAGCGCATGCTGAGATGAGACATGATGCTGGAGCTGGTATGTCAGATGGACTATCTTTCTTGGTATTTGTGACAATAGTCTATTGTTATGAAGGTAGACATCTTATAGACTTTTGAGCTATGGAATTGTACTGGATGATCACTTTATAAGTGTGGTTATTAGTCATATTTAAACTAGAAGGCTTTAAATACCTTCTGCTCATGCAGGGAGAGTGATTGTAATGCCTTTGCTCTTATGCTATGAAGATTATCTTGCAAATGATATGGGAGACAGAACCACAAAGCTAAAGAACCGCTACTGATGGTCATTCAAACAGTACCATGAGCAGTCCCAACACATGTTGCTCTACCATATGTCATTCTCTTATTTTTGCCAAGCAAGTACTTTTAGCATTGCAGTGAAAATTCACCAGCTGAAACTACTGTCATGAAACTTTCCATTGTGAGGGACACTATCATCCTCAACTAATCATGTTTCTCAGGCAACTCTACTTGGCTAAATAAGATCGATTCAGCATTTCAGTGAATCCTGGAAGGAATTAACTTCTATATTTAGAAATTCAGAAACTGGGTTTAGAGCTGGCTGTGAGAATAACTGATTTTTTGGTTTGCTGGATGATTCGAGGGGGGAAAAAGAATTTTCAGGATCATTCAAAGTGACAATTTATTTTCTTTCAGTAACCACAAAAATAAAAAGAAAATTCATTTTTGGCCAAACAAAACATTTCTGGTGGCCCAAAATTAAATATTTCATTTTGTTTGATTCTTAACATTTTCTTTAAATAAAATTGAATTAAAATTCAAAAGGAAAAGTTGTTCTGAATCAAAAATCAAAATATTTCATTTTGAAAATGAAATGAAATGTTTCAATTGTTTTCATAATTTTTTTGGGGGGGTGGGAGCAGTGGGAGGTTATGACTGAAACTAATTTAGCAACTTCAACATGAATTTGCAAAATGTTTCAGTTGATCCAAATCTGCATTTTTCAGTGAAAAAAGTTTTGAATTAAATTTTTGCCCAGCTCTACTTGATGTTTATACATGTCACAGATTGCAAAACACAGAAACTGCAGGATAATTACTAACCCGGTAAAGTAAATATTGTGCCATCACAAGGTAATAATTATCTGGTTATAGCTGTCAACTCCACTATAGCATTATCATGAGATTTGAAAGCTCCCAGAAACATTTAGCAATGTCAAGTATGAGTGCCAGTCTACTGCCAAAAATCACATAGTGATTTACATGGAATTGTCATGTTCCTCCAGTACAGGTTATTTATAAGATGTCCCCTTTGAAACAATGAAACCCATCATTTATTTATAAATTATAATGATTAAAGGTATTGTTAATCTCTTGAGTTGTTTTTAAAACAAACTCTTAATCCACAGCTGGGAAGAATAGTGGGAGTACCATTTATAGGCTTGAGGACTAAAATTGGGAATAGAAGAATGAGGGTTGGAAGGGACCTCAGGAGGTCATCTCAAAGCAGGACCAATCCCCAACTATTTTTTTTTTGCCCCAGATCCCTAAATGGCCCCCTCAAGGATTGAACTCACAGCCCTGGCCAATGCTCAAACCACTGAGCTATCCAGGAGATCTGGTTCAATTTCTGGCTGTGTCACAGTCTTCCTGTGAAACTTTGAACAAATTACCTGTTCCTCTTTTCCCTTCACCCCCATCTATCAAATGATGAGAACACCAAACATTGATGTGGGTGAATTGGGAAGCTCATGTTAAAAAGCTTTAAAAACCTTGGTTGAAAGTGCTAGAGAGGCACAAAGCATTAGTATTAGAGCTAGTTAAAACAATTTTTTTTTTTGGTGAGAAATGTTGGGGAAAAATTCGTTTCTCCCTTGTTTTTTAAAAAAGTGGGAAACTTTTTTTTTTTTGTTTGTTTTTCAGAAAAAAAAAGTTTTTGGAGGAAAAAAATTGGGGTTTGGTGAAAAACTGGGACACTTTGACCAAATGTACTTATTTATTTCATGCCCAAATGAAAGTAATCGACCAGCTTTCAGAGCTGTTGAATAGCATTAGGACCACCCCACCCCTATCTGTGGAGCTGCGCTGAACTCTCCTCAGCCTCAGATCAGCCCAAATATATTGTATCTAACGCCGGTTGGAAGTTTGTCAAAACACAAATTTTTTTTATTTTCTTTTACAAAACCTGCTGCTTTTGCTGAAATCCAAACACTTCGAAAAACCATATCCATTTGCTTGGCAACTGCCACCAAAATAAAAATATCTATTTTGAAATTAGAGCAAAATTTGTTTCAGAAAATTCTGGAATTTCAAAATTCATATGTGAAAATTTTCCTAAATCAAAATTTCAAGAATTCCACTTGGTGGGGAATTTTGAAAGTGTTCATTTTCATTCCGAATGGGAACAAAAGGATTTCCAAATGTCACGGTTTCCCAGAAACCAGAACATCCAACTTTCGACCAGCTCTAATTGTATCCCACATCTAATCCCCAGAACTAGTCATCTCCCCAGGAACTTGCCTCCTGAGCCTGCCAATAGTATGTTTCTCAGATGTCTCTGAGAATGCTTTGTAAGTCATTAAATGCTCACTGCAAGCAAAAGAAAAATCGACATTAAGCAAAGGTTACATCCCTGCTCTGCATTCACTTATGCTGTCAGGACCATGGGGTGGAGACTCACGACCTCCTGTGTGATGCGTGCGTAAGTGGCAAGTGCATTACACACAGCTGCATGCTCAGAGCAGGCAATTGTTGCACTTGGCCAACAATTGCTCTTCCTGGGTGCAGTTCCCTTGACCCCCAGTCGCAGGCAAATGAAGCTGCACATTTGTGTGCGCATTTTGGCTTTTCCACTAACATCAAAAAAGTGCAGGGTCAAGTTCTTTCCCACATGGCCTTCCCATGAAGGCTACCAAAGTACTGTATTTGGATCTTTTGAAAATGGTGCTTATGGAGCCTCAAATCAGCAAAGTACTTTAGCACAGGCCTAACTTTAAGCAGGCAATGAATTCATTGACTTTGCATGCTTGAAGCGAGACCCATTGTGCTGCATCAGGGCGTCAGTCCTCCAGTTTAAAACAGGGCCTTGAGCAGTAACACAGGTTAGCCACCCACTGCTGCGAATATTCGCCTTTTCTATTTAAACGCTATCGAAAATACAAAGGGGGAATTCTATTAAACGTGGTGTTTGCAGTGGGTATTTTCAAGAAAAAAAGAAATCTCCACAATTTCTTTTCAAGGGTGTTGACAAAACTTCAAAAACTAATGGAAAGTTCCATTCTCACAGAACACCCCACTAGACCAAAGCAAGTGGTACTTCTGGCTTTGCTTGAACATTTGGCTTTATTTATTTTTTTTCCAGCTGAAATTCTTATTTCATCTTGCAAATACAAGAGCCATAATTAGCAGCAGACTTGTTATTTTTTTATGCATAACCACAAGCTGTTAATTAGGCAACCATAGCAGAACAATAATTGAAAGTGTAGGAGGGAGAAGAAAACGAGAAGATTAGTATTCATGTTTTGTTGTTATCCTTGTGTCTTTCCAGTTAGCTAGGGGGGGAAAAATGGAATTAAAGGGCATGACAGCTAGGTTTCCATCAGTTACAGATGTATTAATTAGTTCTGCTTGGCATCAATAAACAGAAGGATGTGTTTATTGGCTCATGGATGCCACCATAACAACATGGCCTCCAGGTGCGAATATGGAACTTGGTCACTTCCCATACATTGGGGGAAAGGATGGCCTTCCGATTAAAGAATTCAGAAGACATGGATTCAATTCCCAGCTCTGCCAATGACTTTCTGTGTGGCCCCGAGCAAGGCATTAGCCTTTGTGCCTCACTTCTTTACCTTAATGATTCTGAAGTGCTCCTATCCTGTGGTCATGATGGCCTTATAAATGACATTGTTTTGGAACCAGCCAGGAGAAGATCCTGCCAGCAGCATACATACTCCCAATCCCCAGCAGCCAAAGATTGCCCATTCCTTTCCCCAACCCCCATCTCTCTAAGTCTGTTCCCACAATTGCATGAGTGTATCTGAGAGGGAGGGAAGTGTGACACCCTGGCACCCCAATATTCACTGACATGTAATTAGGATATGTTTTGTACAAAGTGTGCCTTGTGAGGTATCATTTTAAAAGTCTTGATCTGCTAGAGAGTAATATCTCATTGGATTGGATGTGCTATCGCCGTATGTGAAGTTATGAAGTTTGGCTATATGTGTTACTAGAACATGTTGTGAGATTGAAAACACCCACAAGCAGCCTTTCAGGTACAGCAGCAAAAAAAGGTCAAATAATGTTAATGGCTTATTAAGGAAATGCACACAAGCACAAGGATTACCCAAGGAACCATGTACAATGGAACCCTCTCCGAGATAGCACTACACACTGGGAACTGTCACAGGTCACAGCAAAAGAGTTTTCCAGCAAGTGGAAAGAAGATATAAAATGGGGAAATGACAGCAAACTGGGACCTCACTCTCTCTACAACACCACAAGCTGGAAACACCCGAGGAATAAAGACTGAATGGCGAGCGGGGGGGGGGGGGGAGAGGAGGAAGAGAGTGCTAAATCCCATGCTAAAGGGATTTCTAGCCGGTGCATATAAACCTGGGAAACCCAAGCTGCAAAGCCAAGTCAGTTTGTGCCTTAAGAATCTGCCAGGCAGTTTATCACTCAGGGTGAGAACTATGTTAAGCTCAGTTTGCAATTTTGTTTATTTACTAGGTAATCTGCTTTGATCATTTATAATCACTTAAAATCTACCCTTTTGAGTGAATAAACTTGTTTTAATCCAAACCAGCGTGCATTTGGCTAAGGTATCTGGGGAAAATCTCAGCTTGATTACCACAAGTGTGCATGGTCCTCTTCACATTGAGGGAGAGGCGGACTGGGTATTAAACCCATATACTGGCCAGATTTGACCAGGGCAGGACGTATTGCTCTGGGGTCCTAGGCTGGGAGGTCGGTGGTTCAAGAGCCTGCATATGACTGCAGCTGGGTGTGTCCCTACCTGTGTGAATGCTCGTGAAAGTGCAAGTGTGGGGGGCTTTGCAACTTGTCACAGCAGCACAGTGAGTGGGAGCCCAGGCTGGTGGGTCAGAGGGCTCAGTGGTACCTCAGTTCCAGGTGCCACCCCAAGGGGAACCAGTCACAGGAAGGATGCATGATTTTTTCCCAGTTAAAAATAAAAATAATGTTCACAATTTGTATTAATAAATACATGTAAAGAAAGAAGGTGTCAAAGATGAAAAGACGTAGGTCCACAAATGCCCACATCCTTTAAACACTCAGAGGAAACTATTATTATTATTCATTACTGTAGCCTCAATAAAAATCAGGGCCCTGTAGGTGCTAAGCACTGTAGAAACATTTAATAAGAAACAGTCCCTGCCCTGAGAAACTGAATCAAGATAGATAAAGGGATGGGGAAAAGAAGCATGAACATCCCCACTTTACAGGGCAGGACCAGAAGTACAGAGAAATTAAGTGACAGGTCCACAGTGAGACGGGGAGACTGTGGAAGCCAGAAATTCAACTGAGATCTTCTACCTCCCGTCCTGTGCTTAATCACTAGGTCACCCATCTAACCATGGTAATAGACGTTCACTTCTCAGTTTTCACCTGATAACTGAGCTCTAGAGAAAAATTCCTGCCTATATACTGTGGGGGTAAAATTCCTCCAGGATTCCAAATCATAACTACCCCGGTGGCAAGCACTCCTGACAGTAGTCAGTGTTTGCATAAGCTGTGCTATAGGGATCATTTCCACAAAGCGCACCAGGGCTTGGATAACAAGCATTACATTTGTCAGCAGTTTGATATACTCTAATTTCATTTGCAACTAAAAGAATGAAAAGAACAAAAACAGCTGCTCTCTAGTGATGTGGAAGCAGGGATCACAAAGCGTTGCACTCAGTGAACTTTTAACTCAGACCCATTAACAGATGGCAGATACCATTCTGAAAACAAGAAATGGAATAAAATGAATTTCATCTAACATCGCACTGAACCTACAATGGGTTTTTGCAGATTTGCACTGATGAGACATATTCGGTCACATCAGCTATGTTAAAAGTTGCAGTTTTCCCTGCCCCATCCAAAAAATACCCCACAACACAAAAACACACATGAGACAAGAGGGAAGAACTACAGAAATGGGGTTAGTAATACTTGATACCTGGAGGGGGTATTTTGAATTTTAATTTCTATTTGTAAAGTGTTTTGCAATCCTCAGATGATGGCATGAAGTCTGTTAATAAAGAACCTGGCAAAGGTTTTGCTTTGGAAGTGTGCCAGCTGAAGCATTTTCGCTGATTAGCTGGTTCTGGTTATCCGCAAGAAGCAACATCTGTGTCACAGCAGCCGCTACCAGTGCGACTATATCCCCACCCTACTTCAGCTAAGCCTTCAGCTGATATTTTCAATTGTTTCTTCACCTATATATTTATGTAACTGACATATAGTCTATGTCTACACTGCAATCCTAACCCCCCTTCCATCTATACACAAGTCACGCTAATCCAGGGCTCGAACCCGGGTTCCTAGGACCCCATGGGGTGGAAGGCCCTAGCCTGGGTCAAGCTGGAAGCCAGGGTTAGAGCCCTAGTGGTTTGCAGCATCGATACAGCCCTCCTGGACTTGTGCTCTGGGAGTCTACCAAAAATATCCCTTAATCTCACAGGCCAGCTTTCTGTGCCCTCTGGACAATCAAATTTTCCCTCACTGCACCACAAAAAAAGGGCTAGAGTACCAATGTTTTGGGAGGGCACTAGCAAATCTGGGATATGGGTGGTTGGACTTGGGCCCTCATAAAGCAGTGTAGACCCTGGAGCCCCAGGTAGAGACCCAGGGTTCAACAATTCATAACCTGGATTTACAAATGAGTATGGAAGCTCAAGCCCTAGGTTAACAAATCCAGGGTCTGCTAACTTGAGTTTAGACATACCCACAGGGTCTGATTCTGCTCGCACACTGCTGAGGTTCCTTTGGACTGCCGCTAACGGGGTCCCCTGGCAGAGGAACTGATGCATACGTGCTGGGATTGTGGAAGGACAGGTTGAGGCTGAGAGTGTATGTGCACGCTGCAGAAGATACTTCAGCCAAGAAGATGCCTCCTTTCCCATAGGCCTATACCCAAGCACCTAGCTGGGCTAAGCAAACATATGGAGTCCAAGGTATTCTGGAATTCAGCAATAATCTCAATGACATTTTTCGATGTGGGCTATTAATAAAAACCTCAGTAACCCCAATTGCTCTAATGGGATGCTAAGGTTTGCCTTAATTATACAAAGATTGTGCCTTCATGTCAGAAGTCACCAGATAGCGCTGCTATACATAGTTCGACAAGTAGGCCCAACAAGAATAGCTTCCTAGGACCTAGCATTGGCGTGTCAGCTGAAAGAGGGGCTTGCCTATGTGCTCCTTGTGACTGCCTCCCTTCCAGGAGAGGGGTGTGTGCCAATAAAGCAGGTTACACTAGAGCGTACCCAGACTCAGTGTCACTGATCTCAGCACAGGGAAGCTGACTGGCAAGACCCCCGAATTCTGTTTCTAGGCTGCAGAGGATGATGCCCATGCAAAATGGGACACTGGTGTCAGAAGGGGCAACACTCTATTTCTCTGGCACTGAGTTTGGTTCATTTGCCCATGTTGTGCCTTTGATTAAAAATTTCCCCTGTTCTAGCGTGTTAAGCGTCCACCTTCTCTTCCATCACTCAACAATTTTTCCTGCACCCTCTTAGCCGTAATGCACCTAGGAAAACATTTAAACAAAAACCCCATGCAGTTTAAAGATTGACTTTCACTGAAGAAGCCAACATGATACATGCGTGAGGTGGACTGTTGTATATTTATATTGAAGCGCTTTGGGACAAGGACCACTTCTTTTCTGCATTGTATAGTGTCAACCACATGCAGAGTGCTCGATAAATACAAACAAGTAGATCAGGATAAAACTCCATCCTTCATCCATCTCATTGTGCTTAAAAATTGCAGCTGTCTCCCACCAGTCTGCCATCTGTATGTCATGACAAACAGGATGAGAGAAAGACAAGGGTTTCAGAAGATATGATTCTTAGTTTTTGTGGGATCAGCTGTTACCTTAGCTTCTGGGGGGGTGGTGTTTTTGGTAATTTAACTAGAATATAGACACAGGCAAAGCAGATTGTTATTATTGCTTGTATTACAATGCCACCTAGAGGCTTCAACCAAGAGTCAAGCTCCATTGTACTGGGTACAGTCCCAAACAGCTTACAATCTAAGCAGACAAAGGATGGTGGTGGGCAGGGCCGGCTCCAGGGTTTTGGCCACCCCGAGCAGCCAAAACAAACCAAAACAAAAAGCAAACAAAAGCTGCGATCGCGATCTGCGGCGGCAATTCGGCGGGAGGTCCTTCGCTCCGAGCCGGAGTGAGGGACCACCCGCCGAATTGCCGCCGAATACCTGGATGTGCCACCCCTCTCTGGAGCCGCCGTCCCAAGCACCTGCTTGAGAAGCTGCTGCCTGGAGCCGGTCCTGGTGGTGGGCAAGCAGAGGCACAGAGAAATGAAGTCATTGGGATTTGGCCCAGGGTCATACAGCCAGTCAATGGCAGAGCTGGGAATAAAAATCCCTATTTCCTGATTCCGGTGCCCTAGCCCACACTGCCGCCCAAGTGGCCGTATGGTTGGCAGTCACCCCAAGATAATAGGAGCCTATGGTTGCATTTCCTTTCATGTACTGCAGTGGGCATAATGGCTCACCATAATGCAACCCACTGCAAAAAATCACCGAGCAATTGGTAAACATCAACGCAAATCATGAAAGCGGCCCCAGTAGTGCAGACATTGGCCTTGCTACAAAAAGAATACAGAGACTGCCAGAGATCCCTTCCACTCCCCTCTCTCCCTCTGCAATTTAAAGTCACATCGCATCTCTGTCTCCAAACCATTGAGACATGGACAGCTCCTGGGCTTTCTACACCTTCCTGCAAATGAAAGTGAACTGACCATTTGTGAAAGGCAGATTGAGTTCTGCTGTTAGAGAACAATTCAGACAGATACAGTCAATAACACCAGCTCTATAGTGATTTGGGCATCTAGCCAAACTGTGCTGTTGCTTAACTTTTCTATAATGAACATGCTGTTGGCAGGCTACCAAATGCCGTATCTTCTAAGGAAACAATTCCTAGGGAAGCTAGTCCACAGGCCCAGCTAGGTCTGTGATAACGTCTCCTGGCAAACTTAGCAAGCGGAGATGACAGTCTCATTCCTTTTTTGGGAGCGCGTGCGCACACACACACACACACACACACACGCTGCTGCTGGGTAGCAAGTTAGCAGAAAACATCCCTTTGCTATCTGTCTTAATTAGGGTTTAATAAACTGTAACATTGACTCTCCCCTACATGTATCCGTATGCGTTAATGGTATTTCAATCATTCTCCTTCCAGTATAGCTGAAAGACTATGGGCCTGTCCAATTCCCATTGATGTCAATGGGAGTCTTTCCAATAGCTTCAATAGAAGTTGGATCCAGTCTATTATATTGTTGCTCCTCAGAAGCAGAACTGTTCCATAGGTGCAAATTCTGCAAGACCTAGTCCCCACTCAGGCAAAATTGTCACTGACTTAAGTATATATGCATGTACCTACAAAGCAATATTTCTGCACAGAAATCAATTGCATCAGTATCTCCACATACATTTCCAAAGGCAAACCAGTATTTGGGGACTGTAAGTGGAGATCACTCTCGCCCTTTGGAATTTCTGGCAAGCCTGTCATGTTAACTGAGATGTAGACATGAGTCCACTAGGACCAAGACTGACACAGATCGGATGAATCACTGAGTAACTTCTGCAGAGTTACAAATAGAGATTGGCCCAGACGGGAGGAAAGTGGGGGGGGGGGGAACCACCACACACACCCAACCACACCCCTCTGGATCTCAAGACTCCTATCTCTTAGTGAGGGAATGGATTCAAAGTGAAGACCCAGACTCAAAAGGTATGCCTATTTCTACTGGCAACTTTGGGCTTCTATTAATCTGGATCACTTTTGAACCAGTCTTCTAGAGATGGAGGACTCATTCACTGAAATATTTTTGTGGTAATGTGACCTCCTTGTCTCTCCTGGCATTATGCACAGTAGGAAGAAAAAGAAACTGAATTTCCACAATTATACAACTGTCAGTTTACAGTTGTATTAAAAAAAAAAAAAAAACCACAAAAAAAAAAAAAAAAAAAAAAAAAAAAAACACCCCCACCAACACAACCGCCGGTCTTTGGTAAAGCCTGTAAAAAGTCATTCATGGAAACCCAAAGTGTTGTGTAGTTGATCCCAGGTGCAAATCTGCACATTCTTTTACCAGTTACATATGTCTTATGTTTCCTGATCTAGGGAAACTAGAGTAATGTTGAGTAGAAGCAGAGATGTGTTATTGTCACACACACAGCTTTAGCAAGGCCATAATCAAAATATCCTGTCTAGTTCTGTTGTCTACAGTGTAAAAAGATTGTTGATAAGTTGGATAAGGTTCCTATAGGCAACAAGAATAATATGAGATATGGAAAACCTGACTTACTAGGGGAGACTCAATCTATTTAGTTGATCCAAGACAAAATCAAATCACCTCTTGATGTGGTCAATACATTCCTTTGTGGGGAGAATCTTTCTAATAGGAGAGGGCTCTTTGCTAAATTAAAGGCATAACAAGATCCAATAACTGGAAGCTGAGGCTAGATAAATACAATTTGTAATAAGGTGCAAACAAGGATAAATAAACCATTGGTATTTACAAAAGGATATAGTGGACTCTCCATCATTTGAAGTCTTTAAATGAAGAGTGGATGCCTAAGAGATAAGGGTGTGATGCTGAATTACTTTGTGTATTTCTATGGCCTATCTGATGCAGGAGGTCAGACTAAATCACAATAATCCCTTCTAGACTTTAAATAAAATAAATAAACAAACAAACAAAAAAACCCAACCATCTCTATGAAACTCCAAAACCAAAAGGCAGTTCCTGCTGATGAAACCCTACTGTTAAATAAACAGTACAAAAATGGTGCCCCTGAGCAGTATGAAGAAGAAGTTGGTCAGCGGCAAAGTTTTGTCATGCTGCTCAGAAGAAATAGCGACATATTCCTCCAGACTAAGGGGAAGATGTTCAAAAGCAAACATGGGAGTTAAACATCCAACTTGCCTTTTGTGTCGGTGAAATGTCTTCATGAAGGTCTTATCCAGTGCCCGTTTGTCATACAGTGAATGAAAGTCCAGGTGTTTCAGGATCGTTTACAAGACTTTGCAAATGTAGAACCAGAATCAATGTGTATCTTTCCATTGGCTTTAATGGACAATCAGTGGTTTCCCATAGCTGTTGCTGGTAACTCTGCTGATGTTCTCATACAATGCATTTCTAGATGTGCCTGCCTCAATATAAGACACTAAAAGGAGCTCCATGGTTTAGTCCCATGGCTGTATGTGAGGTTTATTGCCAAGCACATGAATTATTGCTGCGCTTACCTGTACAGCCCCTACCTTAGCAGTATCTGCATCCTCATTTTGTAATGTTTCTGGTGTGTCCAAAGCACTATGTAAAATTAAAATGATTTCATTTCACATGGGGAATATCCCTCTTGGATAACAGTGCTTGGATGAATGATACTTTTGTGCAAATGAAAGCAAGCAAGCAAGTTGAGATTTTATTCAGTAGACTGGCTTTGCAAGCTTCAACTTCCGAACTGAAGTTGAAACCAGTTTCATTACCCAAAAGTTAATACTCTATTACTTAATGCTCTACTTAAGTCTCTTCTTAAAATGCTTATACAAGCAAACTAAAGACACAAACTGCCAATGTAATTAGTAATAAATAATTGCAAATAACAATGACCTCATTAATATGCACTGAAGTACAAATTACACAAAAGCAAGTGTGCTCACTGGCAGGGGCGGCTCTATGTTTTTTGCCGCCCCAAGTACGGCAGGCAGGCGGCTTTCGGTGGCGCGCCTGCAGGCGGTCCATTGGGTATGCAGATTCGGCGGCATGCCTGTGGGAGGTCTGCCGGTGCCGCGCCATCGGTGTCCCCGCCGCTGAAGCCACGGGACTGGCGGACCTCCTGCAGGTGCGCCGCCAAAAGCCCTCACAGTGACCAGCAGGCCGACCCCCTGCGGCTTGCCGCCGCAGGCACACGCTTGCTGTGCTGGTGCCTGAAGGCGCCCCTGCTCACTGGTTCAAAGCTGGTGCAACAGTGTTAATGGCATTGGAAGGTTATTTTAAGACACTCAGATTCATTGACTTTAGATGATCATGATGGTCCCTTCTGACTTTAGTCTGATCTCCTGCACATCACAGGCCACAGAACCTCACCCACCCACACCTGTAATAGACCCCTAACCTCGTGCTGAAATACTCAAATCATGATTTAAAGACGAAAGTTACAGATAATCCACCGTTCTAGTTTATACCAGCAAGTGACCTGTACCCCATGCTGCAGAGAATGGTGAAAAAAACCCAGGGTCTTTGCCAATCTGACCTAGGAAAAAATTCCTTCCCAACCCTAAATATGGCAATCAGTTGGATGGCAAGACACCAACCAGACACTTGGGAAAGAATTCTCTGTAGTAACTCAGAGCCCTCTCCATCTCTGTCCATGGGGATATGTGCTACTAGTGGTCTAAGATTGTCTACAATGGCACGTGACCCATCGCATCATACCATCCCCTCCATAAACTTATTACGCTCAGTCTTAAACATCCACAACTCCTGTCAGTATGACCCCCAAGTTTATGGATTCATTAAAAAGTCCTTCCTATTGGGCTTGCCATTTCATGAGCCAGTTTGTTTATATTTTGAATGGAGATTATCCAGGCCCCCCAGTTTGGTCTCATTACACTGTTTGACTTGGACTTCCACCTAAGATGAAGTAATTTCTACTTCCATATCCTCATTTCCATTAGCCACCCTGAACTCATTACCCTTATTAAAAACGGAGGCAGAGTAGGTGTTTAGGTGTTGGGCCATTCTTATATTATCTTTCATCTCCACGCCATCTTCACTGCTTAATGGTCCCACTTCATCTTTCCTGGTTTTCTTTTTATTTATACGGCTGTAACGATGCTGGTTCTGGTGGGACCCAACGGAGAGTGCCAATTCAGGACAAATTGCTTAAAGGAGGGTAGTTACAGTCCAAGGCTGGGGTTTTTCCACCTCTAAGGCAAACCAAACCAGCCAAACAGAGAGGACTTTGGTTTTACCCCACTGGCTAACCAGAAATCACACAAGCAATTCCCTTAGACACTCCAGTTTCCCAGTATCACCACCAGTGCCACTCGTTATGGGGACAAATGGTTATGAAAACCAATACCTCAGTAAAAGATAAAAGGTTCTCCTGATCCCAAAGGACCAGGCCCCAGGTCAATAAACAAATCAGATCTTACCCCCAAATCACGCTGTTGCCAACCCTTTAGAATCTAAAATCTAAAGGTTTATTCATAAAAGGAAAAAAGATATAGATGAGAGATATGTAATTGATTCCATTTAACCAATTCTATACAGTAATGGCAAAGTTCTTGGTTCAGGCTTGTAGCAGTGATGATTTGAACCTGCAGTTTATTTTAAGTCTCTGGAGTACATCCCCCACTGGGATGGGTCATCAGTCCTTTGCGTAGAGCTTCCGTTTGTAGCAAAGTCCCTCCAGAGGTAAGAAGCAGGATTGAAGACAAGATGGAGATGAGGCATCAGCCTTTTCCAGGTGTAAGAACACCTCTTTGTTCTTACTGTGGAAAATTACAGCAAAATGGAGTTTGGAGTCACCTGGGCAAGTCCCTGCATACTTTGCTGAGTTACAAGGCATACAGGCCTTCTCTCAATGGGTCAATTGTATAGCTGATGGTCCTCAATGGGCCATCAAGCAGGCTAGGCAGAGCTGACTCCAACTTGTCTGGGGTGTCACCCAGAAGCATAGCATAAGTTTGAAATACAGACAGTATATAGCCAATATTCATACTTCAGCTACAAAAAGGATACACACAGACAGCATAATCATAACCAGCAAACCATAACCTTGTCTTAGATACCTTATATAAAGAGGGTCAAATAAGATTTGGTGCCACTACAGGACCTTGGTTGCAATAATGATCTATATGGTCCCAGTTTATGTCAATAACGTCACAATGGCTATTTCTGTTTTTTTCTGAACAGCACATACCCTTTAATACCTGTACTCTAGTCATGACTACTGTTCCACCATATTTCTGTTATAAGGTTTCATTTCCTGCACCAGTAGTTCTAGTTCTTCCAATTTGTTACTTAGGCTCCTCACATTGGTGTACAGACAACTTAGTTGTTTCGGCTTGGCTTCAACCAGATTCCTTGCTCGATTAGGTACAGTCATTCTACTGCCAATATCACCTACCTGTTAGCATCATTGGACATCAAGAGGAAAGACAGTGCCACGGCCATTCTTTATATTCTGTCATTCCTTTCTCCATTGCTGTATCTTTTTTTACTTGATTTTCCTCCTGCTCAATATCAGGAGGCATGGAAATTACATAAGCATCTCTCAACAATGTCCCTTGAATTCCTAGCTTAAAGTTCTTTTAGTCAGTTGTGCCAACCTCCATCCCAGAAGTTTATTTCCTTCCCTACACAGGTGGAATCCATCCCATGAGAACAGTACTCTGTCCGAGAACGCCTCCCAGTGGTCAAACATTCCAAAGTCCTCCTTATAGCACCACTGCCTGAGCCATCCGTTGATCATCATAATTTTGTCTCGCCTTCATTCTTGTCCTCCAGGCACAGGTAGAATCCCACTAAAGGTCAAGTGACCCTCTTTCTTTAAGAGTCTTCCCCAGCCTTGCGCAGTCTCCCTGGATGTACTCCAGTGAGAATCTGGCCCTAAATGTAGGAACAAATGATACAGCTAATCAGTGGATTCTTTTGTGCGCCACATCCTACAGCTGAGCTCCTGGCAGACAGCACACCCTTCTGTTCTCTGGATCAGCTCTGGTGACAGGACTGTCTGTTCTTCTTAGTAGAGAGTCCCCAATCATGGAGATCTCTCTCTTTGTTGGTGCGATTCTCCAACCTTCCTCCTGTTTTTTCTAGCTGCAAGTTCTTATCTTCTGTTCTTCCTTGCAATCTTCTGAGAGTCATCCTCTATCCTCCTGGGGCTCCGAACTCTGGCTATTTCCATTGATTTCCCCCCCCCCCTCTTCCTGCAGGGCTAGCCACTCTTGTCTTCTTCCTTGCCCTCTCACCTCCTGTAACTGCCTGCAGGGCCCCTTCTTCATTTTCCAAGTCAGCAAACCTGTTCCTGAGCTCCATTTCTCCTTCACTAGCTGTTTTTTAAACTCTGCCTGGTTCTCATAGTCACATGCTTCCACCGGCCACTTTCCTCACCCATCAGTCTACCCTCACAGTTCTCCAGTCCAGCTTGCATCTGGGAGTCTTGAGTTTTCCCTTCCACCTCCTCTCACCTTCCCTCTATTATCTGCTCAAATCCCCTTCAAAATTGAACCATAGTTTCTACCTGCATCTCCAAACCTCATATCTTCTGGTCCATCAGGTGGCACTTCATACAAACAAAGCACTTTTTAGTACTCACTCCAGGATAATGTACACGCCTCAGTTTCCACATCCAATCACCTTCATTGTCTCTTTCATTCCTTGGGTCACTACCATGGCTGTTTCTGTAGCGGTCATAGGGCCCACTTCATAACAAATATATTTGGTTTTCACAAGCATCAAACCTAATTTTCAGGGCTTTGGTGATATTGAAGTGTTCTAGATTTGATAGAAAAATCTCAGTTCTGTGTAACACCAATAACTTTTCCTTATTATCAGAGTTTTTCCCATAGCCGAACATTTGACTGCTTCTTTTACACCACTGAAGTATTAACCAGATTCCCTGCCCCCGCCCCCTCCAGAAACAACTCCTGTCGGTCATCCTTGAAAGCAGTACTTTTTGGTGATGGCAGCATCCAGTAACTAAGCAACAAAAGATAATCCCTGAACAAGAATTCAAGGTGGATCGAGGTATAAGCCCTATTACATAGATTCCGTTGCAATCCAATCCAATTTGCTGCATCATCATTTCTCACTTTGCAGTAATTTACTTAGTCCGCAACCTAAAAAAAAAAAAATTAAGACTAATTGGAGCACAAACTAAGACCAAGGTTTTCTCGAACACCACAAACAGGTCCTAAAGCTGGCAGACAGACAGACCCCTGAAGGAACACTCAGTGAAAAGGGATCCTTTGTTTATATCAAGGCTCCTAATCCCTGCTCACTGCAATTGGGAAAAAATGGGCATGGTCACAGCTTCCCTATGCCTTGGTAATCCTTGGCTACACCTTCCCCCTCCAAGATCATGGTGCATCCTGGGAGCCCAGCCTATGGAAGAGAATGGGGAGGTATGGCCACACTGAAAAAGAGCCCACCGCAGCAAGTCTCAGAGTCTGGGTCAACTGACTCAGGCTCACGCTCCAGGTCTAAAAAATGGTAGTGTAAGCTTTCCCGCTTCGACTAGAGCTTGGGCTCGGAGACCCACCCCTCTTGGCTGGAGCCAGGGCTCTGATATCTGGCAAGGGAGGCGAGTCTCAGAGCGCAGGCTCCAGCCAAGCAAGAATGTCTACACTAGGGAACTTGGTGTACACCAACAGTGTCTATTTTTAGTGCGGGCCCACATCTGTTGACCCAGGCTTTCAGAGTGGCTGCCCTGTTTGTCGTTTTGTTTTCTGTGGGGTCGGGGGGGGGGGGGGGAAGTGTACCCTGGGAGTATAAAATGAGGTGCTGCAACAACATTGTTGGGGGGAGGGATAGCTCAATGGTTTGAGCATTGGCCTGCTAAACCCAGGGTTGTGAGTTCAATCCTTGAGGGGGCCACTTGGGGATCTGGGGCAAAATCACTACTTGGTCCTGCTAGTGAAGGCAGGGGGCTGGACTCAATGACCTTTCAAGGTCCCTTCCAGTTCTAGGAGATGGGATATCTCCATTTAAAAAAATATATATATATATTTTTGTATTCAGATTTTCACTGAAAAACTGAAGTTCCCCATGGAAAAGACACCAAACCATTTTGCCACCTTTGCACGACCTGGTCCTAACCTGCACTGGTCATTCCTTAGCTGAAGATCTGAGCCAATATATACATTCTTCTCATAAGTGATCACTTCAAAGTCCAATACAATTTAACTTGGATTTAGTTAAGCATCTTTTTTTAAATTAGGCACGTGGTTTTAACTGGTCCCTGGGTGGTAGCTTAATATGGGATTCATTACACAGGCTACAGTAACCATTAGATACAGTGTACATTTTGTTTTTAATGCACTTGTTAGTGAATGTACATAAGACCTGCCATATGAATGTGGTAAGAACCACCTAAGGAGCAGAACAAAATGCATAAAAAAAAAAATAATCCAATGGGTAGATGTAAGGGCTAATATAACTGGAACATACTACTAAAGATATAAATAACCCATTCGTATCTCAGGATAGGTTTTCCCCCCCACTCATTCTGTGGAAAATATGAAGATTCCAATTAGCAGGAGGCTGGGGTGTGAAAACACAATTAGCACTGATTTTCATTCTGGGGAGCTATCTTCAGAAACACAAAGGGAGTATGTTATTGACTGGGATCAGCAGACAGGGTCACCAATAAGCCAGCAACATTTAAAAGGGGACCCTGAATCAACAAACAGACTTTACAATCACCCAGGGACATACGTTCAATTCTGAACTTCAGTCTATGAA
Organism: Trachemys scripta elegans; assembly: GCF_013100865.1. NCBI lineage: Eukaryota > Metazoa > Chordata > Testudines > Emydidae > Trachemys > Trachemys scripta. The sequence continues at coordinate 12,193,869 of NC_048300.1, forward strand.
AAAGAGCCATAAATGAACTTGGTTTTTATGAAATGGCCTGGGTGTGAGCTTCAGTCAGCAGAGTGTATTAAATACCATACTCAGCCAACACATTTATTAAAGGAGAGAAATGTCATTGAGAAATTGCATCTATACTGAAGAAAACTATATATGGAACAGCAAACATCTGTCAAGAGACAGTCGGCTTAATTGCTATGCTTTCCACAGTCTGACATTCCCCTCCTCCACTAACATGGGAGGAGGGAAGCAGACAAAGGGGAAGCCAGCCAGCAACTGCAGAAATGTGAGAGCAGCCGCTATGCAGCATGTTCCTCTCTCACCTGAGCTTGTGAGGGAGCAAGGTGAGGCATTTTCTATTCCTCGGTACTGCAGGGACTTCTCTGTGGATGATAATACTGTGTTACCTGGGCACCCCTATCTGTGCGCTATAGGGTGCTGGAGTAACAGCCAGCCAGGAGGATAACCATAGAGACACTGTGGCCAAATTCTCCAGTGTCCCCAGTTTTTACCCTGGTGTAACGCCACTGACTTCAGTGAAGTGGTTCCCGATTTATACCAGAGGGAGAGGCGTATCAGGTCCTTTGGGTTACCCTGCCCTGTTCCTTTGCTTCTATAGGTCCTGGCTGTGAATTCTGCCCCTGCTTAAAACAAATTCAAAATCCCCGGCCTTTTATTGACAAACTCACAGCCCTTGTAAGAGACTGATAATGATAATCCACTGCTGAACATCAAGAACCACAGGGCTCTTAGCAAATGTACGTTGACATTCAGGAAAGGAAACCTCCACCCCAGCGTGTGAACTTAGCGCAAACAACTCCTTAGGGCACTCCACCCAGCCTCGCCTGGCGTCCACAGCCCTCTGGAATGCTCTCCCTCTCTGAAATCAAGCCCACCAGAACTATCCCCTCTGCTGGTGATGGTCTCACTGCCAATTCAGCCCTTACACAACAAATTAGACATGAGGTGCTTCCCCCCATTCATGGGAGATCTGTTCTCAGGGACCCTTCAACCAAGGCACAGAGATGTCAGAATCCCAATTCCTGGCCTAAAATGAGCCTCCTGAGAATTTGTCCCTTTCTTCCGCCCCACTCAGAGGCCTACTTCTGAGCTCCCCCTGTGAGGAGATGCTCATCCTATCACATGGTCCTTCGTAGAGGACCAAATCCTGCTAGATCCACATATGGATCTAAGAACAGTCACGTGTATGGTGTGTTTTACCATATTTGCCAGAAGGAAACCCTGCCCTCCAGATGTAAATGGTGAAGGAAATACTGTGAATTAAAGCTAAGAGTTTCCTGGTCCCTACATGGACTTTTCCCCACATGGAGGCCCATAGACACTAGGTTCTTCTTAATTATGTTCCTAATGTTTTTGCTCTGGCAGTATTGATCCACTCTTAAATTGGTTACTTGGTTCTTCTGCACTCACGGTCATCTTGCAAAGCCAATTTGTGTGTGAGATCTTGAAATCAATAATAATAATAGTAAAAAGAAGAGGCTGCTCACTTGACTGTGAGGAACCTATGTCACATTCGATACCCTTTGAGGGGCTGTTCTCCAGCCCTGTAATGAAGTACGGTCTGTTAAACAAGCTGGCCGCCCTTCCTTTCTCTGGGATGTTATTGCTGGAAATTGAAACAAGGGTAGAGCCATTTTTTGCTGTGCAGAACCTTGTTCTCTATTCTTTTTAGGGCCAGAGCCTGAGCCAGTCCAACTGCTTGCCAATCAGTGGCTCTATGCCAATTTACACCAGATAACAATCCAGCCCTTCAAATATAAAAATAATTTAGAAAACTGGTTTCACCTCTAACAGGCTTTTTTTCCCAAAACTTACTCAGCCCTTCACAGTTTCCAGTAGAGACAGAAAGTCACTTGCTTGCCTAGGCATGAAGTAGCTTCTTATAGCAGAATGGTGCTGTGGTGTAAGTTTATCTTCTGTTTCCTTGCTGGATTATTTTGAAGGCTGTCTGGGGGATTTGTTAATACCAGCATTAGTGGCCAAATTCCAATTTGGAACACTCTATTTTAACTGCTTAAAATCCCCTTGTCGCTTCAACTGGATGATGCATTCTTCACCATTTTATGGTCTTCAAACTACTAGAGAGTTATAATGGCTACTGTGGGCTTTCCCAGAGACTGCATTTCAGTGCCGGATGGAGTGAAGAGACTCCTCTGTAATTCTGTAGTGAACCTACCTGCTTGGGAAAAAAAAGCCTGTATGAACCAGAGCACACAATAAAAAACTAATAATAATAAAAATAAAATAAATAATAAGAATACTCCCCCACTAGTAAAGACGTTCACCCTTATTTTCAGTTCCACCCAGCTACCAAGGACTCTTTAGCAAAGCTACTTTTCTCGTTCATGTGTGCATTGATGCCTTTGCTTTTTATTACACTCTTATTTCATTGCTCTGCTCCCTTGGAAGCTCTTACTTCATTGTTCCCTGCAGCTCAGCAACCTGCAGTCACCTACAGAACGTGTGTGGCTGAGTCATGTAATATTTTCTTTCCCTACCCCTGCACTTTCTCACTTAATGAATTTGTTAAAGCTATAGCACTTACAGGTCAAGAGACCAGCTTGGAAGTGAATTTGTCCTTGGATTTGGATCAGGACTTGGCAAACACTCAGTTGGCTTCTTACACAACTCCAACTGAAAAGTTACAATACTACTTTGCAAGCCTATTTAAGTCAATGGGAATCCGTTGACTTCAGTGGGTTTTGGATCAGGCCCTTAGTGAGTTCTGTTCAAGGATATCAAAGGGCCCCATTCAGCAAGGTACTTAAACATGTGCAGTCATTAACATCATTGGCACTCTTCGCATGGCTTAACAGAGGCCTTACAACACACTTGGAGGAAGGGAAGTACATTTTCCAGTGGAGGGGGACACAGAGGCATAGACTAACATTTCTGAACTCGGGTGCCTGAAATTAAACACTTCATTTCATATTTAAGCACTTAAATAGTCTGATTTTCACAGGAGCCGACCAGACAGCTCCTGCAGAAGTGAAGAGCGACTAATGCAAAAACAGACCAGTCACTTGGGTGTCTAAATATGGATTTTGTTATCTAGCTTCCAGCACCCAAATTTGAAAGGAAAATAAATGACAGTCCTTGCCCCTCAAGAGTTTACAATTAAAGTAGACCAAAGGGTCTACAATTAAAACAGACAAAACGGTGGGGGAAAAGGAAGCATAAAAGTGAGGAATCAAAACACAGAATAAGGGCTTGTCTACATGGAGTGGTAACAAGTGCCACTGAGATGAGAGTTCTAAAGCACACCAAAGTGTTACGTGCTAACCAGCCTATGTAGACCCTGCTATATTGAAACAGTTAATGCATATGGCATTAGTGTGCACTAGGGAACTTTTAGTGTGAGTCATTGGGCCTACACTGGCCAGTTAGCATGTAACACACTGGTGTGCTTTAGAACTCACATCTCAGTGGCCCTTGTTACCCACCATGTAGAGAAGCCCTGTGTGACTTGCCAAAGGCTACACAGAAAATCTGTGGCAGAGCCAGAACAGAACCCAGGTCCTGTAACCCTGTCCTGTATCTTACTTAGACCTGGTCAGAAAAGGGGGAGGGGGAAAGGGAAGAAAACATTCATGGAAAAATGTGTTTTTCTCATGGAAATTTTTGAAGAGTTTCTGATCAGCTCTAGTTCTAACTGCAAAACCATCCATCCAGGCAATTCTGCCTTTAAAACCAGACTTCTCCAGAATTTGTACCGACATGTTTCCATTTCACACCACTAGAGATTTGCAGCATTTCTGGTACATCTAACAACACACCAGAACATCCACTAAGTATGACCATTTTGCATTTTAAAAAACATGACTCATTTCTGATGCAACAGCATATGCTGTTTGCCCTGGGCCTTGGAAAGTGTGAGGATTGCTGCAAGGGGATATTTGAGGGAAATGTGCCAAAAAAGATTTTTCTTTCAGAAATATCTTGCTGCAGACCATTTTGCTCCATTCTGAGTGGACAGACAGCTCTTGTGCGCTAAGATGATCTCCAGTTTCTCTTTCTACCGCAATAACAGTAAGTAATTTGCAAGATGGGGGAATGGGGGTGGAAAAGAATGAAGTTTTTCCAGTGGGAGGTGGTGATGTCTTTCCCTGGGAAACCTCTCTGGACATTCAGGTCAGTTGGTGATTTGCAAATGCAGGGGTGGAGGGATGGAAGAGTGTTCAGTAATATCCTTATGAGCTGGGAATAAGTTCTTACTAGTAAGAGAAGGGTTTTCTTTTACTCTTAGCACAAAGAGACTCTGATCCTGACTGGGGGCACTCAACGCTAAAATAGTACAAATAAATAATAAGCCAGAGAAGGAAACAAATTGCGGTAGAAGCAGGAAATCCCCCTCCTACACTCCAACTTTACACTTCACTTCAAAGTCATCTGGATATTAATAGCTAGAGTCAAACATTATTTGGTTTTATTTCATGCTTTTTAGTATTCAATCAATGCATTTTAAAAAAATCGTAGACTGCCATTTTCAAAGCCACGTAAGGTACCTAAAAGGCCAGTTTGCATATAGTTGGGCACTTAAATGGAAGATCAATGGGAAGAGGAGTTTCCCTTCCCCAAGATGGGTCTCCTCCGCTCTCCACAGACTGGTTTGTGCTGGAGATGTGGCTTAGCCCTCCAGCTAAGCCGGAGACTAACTTGCTACTCCAGAAAAGGTTTAGGAGTCCCAACAAACAAAAAGGTTCTTCTGCCCCTCTGGGGCTTTTCTTCAGGCCATCCCTCTGCTGGGCCCTTTTCCCAACCCCTTCCTAGAGTACTTGTGTGAATTTGTCTGGCTCTGGTGCAGAGCACTGGGTCCCCAGGCACATCCCTCTGAAGCATCCAGCCTCTTGCAGACACTGGCTCAGGGCCTTCCACGGGAGCCTGTCCACTCTCCGTAGTTCCAACTCCACATTGGCCTCATGCTCTCCTGGCCCTCCTTCCTCTCCCCGACTCAGTCTGGGAGGCAGCTAATCAATAACGGCATAGGGTGGCTGACCCCCATCTCCCCTTAAAGGGGCCAGTTATCTTGTGCCAGTTCTCCATTATCACAGTATCTGAGCCCCTCACAATCTTTAGTGTATTTGTCCTCCAGACACACCCTTGAGGCTGGGAAGTGCTGTGATCCTCATTTTACAGATAGTTAAATGATTTGCCACAAGTTACAGAGTCCGTAGAAGAGCAGGGAATTGAACCTGAGTCTCCCAAATCTCAGGCTCACACTCTAACCACCGGTTCATCCTTCCTGCCCAATGAAAGAAAAAGGGGTGCATAGACCTTTCAAGTGTTATTCCTGGCATGCAGCAGGGTCATCTCGGAGGTAATGTGGTGGGGGACCGTGCACACCTTGGCTAGTCAGGAATGAAGCCTGAAGTGTCTCTTACCCTTTGGCTGATGGGATGGGGGAGCCGGCTGAGCCCCACACAGCAGCTAGTGGAGGGCACTGATCCTTTGGGGTGTGGTTGTGTGGGGGTGCGCGGGGAGTAGGGAGCCAGTTACAGGGAATTGACTAATGCACCATAGTTTCTCCAAAGTAGCTAGGTGAGGTCAGTGCTATACCCCTGCCCGTGGCTGCCCTCACCTAGTTTACTTTGTGGTAGTCACTACAGTGCCTTGTTGCCTCCACAAGGATGGCACAGCAGGACAGGTCACATACATCAGTCATTCCAGAGCAGCTGTCCCCATTTTTTTCCTCCATTACATCTCCCCCACTCTGGTGCTGCCTGCATTGTCAAGGCCTAGGTCTAATATTCATATAAGTTACTGCACGTCCTTACCGGAGCACTGCCTTGCAGCACTGTGTGGTACAACATTCAGCTTCAGTTTCCCACCTGGTCTTCCGCTACTCCACACCACCTCCAATACCTTCTGGGCTGCACAGACTTAACCCTCCAGCTAAGCCTTACTTTTACGAGTGTGCACCTTCCAGGGCACTCAAAGTCCAAAACAAGTATGAAACAACACAAACTCTTCCCTTACCTCCAGGAAATCTGCTGGTCCTGGCCAGCCTTCCCTCCCACCGTGAAGGCCCCACATCCACTGTCTCTGCCTGCCCCCTCCACCTGAGCTGGGCTTTTCCTCTAAAGCATCTCAGTGAAAGCCTGGCTCCTGCCCCAGAGGTCCCCATTTGGGCTGATAGGGCCTTCAGTAGCCCATTAACCAATTCCTGCCTTCCATGAATGGCTGTTATGCCCCATAACACCGTACATTGACCTCTAAAGTTCAGGGTTTAAATTCTCAGAGTATTTCCTAGAGTCCCCTATATCACCCCCCTGCCACTTGGGGCTCCAGCCCCATGGGGCCCCACAGATCCCCTGAAACCAGCTTGCAGCTCCTTGGGGGCCAAGGGCTCCCAGTTGAAAACCAACAGCATCAAACTGGAGTCAAGGGTTAAAACCATTTACCAGCCCTCTGCTCCAGCTGAATTAAAGCCCTGCTGAACTGTCACACAATCCTTCATTAAGAGGGAGACTGAAAAGATGGGAGAACCATTGTCTAACTGGTTATGTTCAACCCTAAACACCTTACATTGGTCAAAATAGGTTTGTTGGCTAGTACATACAGGGGTAGGGGGCTTAGCTACACAGCACATCCAATAAAATCAAGGGGGGAAACCTCCACAAAGCTAAAAAGAATGCTTAACAAAAACCTGTTCTAACATATTAAACAATTACCAGTTTCCAGCAGCTTAGCTCTTCTCGGTTTTTGTCCTCCAGAGTTGGATAGAAATGGACTCTCTCAGCTCTGCAGCCATTCCTTTTGTGCTGGCAGCAGCTCTAATTAGGCACCAATTAACCTTAATTAAACCAATTCTTGTATAACTGCACACACAGACAATTCGCTGAACAAACAGCTTGACAAATATTGTCATTTAAAAGACTTAAAAACAAGTCAAATCCTTAATTGGAAAAGTCAGGTTCTAAATTGCTGCATATTGCTAGCTCTTTGTCCTAACAATGATAGAAAAGGAGTGGTGGCCAATCACCTTCAATGCTCCCCAAACTTTAGCAGGAATTAATTAGTTCTGGCTGATGGGACTGAAATTGATCATTCCCATAGGAAAGCAGGGTAATCAAATATACTTCATTATTGTAAGTGACAGGCTAGTGAGGTAGGCACTGGAGTAATTGTCTTGACACTGGACTAGGAGATTGAAGACCTTGATTTTATTCTCTGCTCTGTGACCTCAGGCAAATCACTTCATTTCTCTGTTTTCCCTCCTCAGCTTTGCCTGGCCTGTTTATTTAGACTGTAAGCTCTTTGGGGCTGGGCCTGTCCCTTGCCTAGCACCCTGGGTCCCTGATCTTGTTGGGGCCTGAAAACCCTACAGTAATACAATTAGGGCAAGAGTCACTAGATGGCGATGCTACAAATCACTTGACAGAGCAGGCAAACACAGTTCAGACTTTGAAGAAATGCTCTGTTGTTAATTTTGGAGTGCAGGGTCTTTCTGAGGGAGTTGTTGTGAGCAGCAGCTGAGTTTGCTCTCTGCCTTGTCTACACTACAGAATTTTGTCGACACAAGTTACGCCGACGTACAGCCCCCGCTGTCGCATATCCACACTATGCTCCTTGTGTCAGTGGGAGCGCATCCACACTAGCAGCTCTTGCATCGACACAGAGAGTAGAGCACTGTGGGTAGCTATCCCACTGGGCAGTTGGCCACAGGGTGCTTTGGGAAGGGTTTGCACTTTATATGATCAAACTGACAGTGCTGAGCACTAACACAAGAATCCCACTGAAGAGGGGGGAGGGAGAGTGTGTGTGTTGGGGGATAGTGAGTGTGTTGGCACGCTGTCTCTTTAAGTTCAGACAGCAGATGGAATCAACCAATCCTGACGCAGAACCTGGTGCACAGACAGCTAGTGTCCCCTTGCTCCCCTGTAGTCCAGGCAGGAACCGGCATGCTCAGCTGGGCAGTAGCTATGTGAGCTCTCCACGCAGCTTCAAAACTTCCTGGGGTTTTGAAAGGGGAGGGGTGCAGGCCTGTGTAGCTAGATGCAGGGCAGCGGAGTTCAAAAGAGCGGGCAGAGCAGTCACGGTGGGCATTGTGGGTAGGGTGACCAGATAGCAAGTGTGAAAAATTGGGACGGGAGTGGGGGATAATAGGCCTCTATATAAGAAAAAGCCCCAAATATCGGGACTGTCCCTATAAAAACGGGACATCTGGTCATCCTAATTGTGGGATACCCCCTGGAGGCCAGTGACTGCGACGTACCGAATGCAGTGTCTACACTGAAGCTTTGTCGATCTAACTTTGCTGCAAAAAGCTCTTTGCCTCTCGTCAAGGTGGTTTTATTTTCTCAGCAAAGCTGGAGAGTTTTGTCAGTGGGAGAAGCATTGTAGTGTGTTCATCTCCACTGTTCTGTCGACAAATGCTGCCTTTTGCCGACAAAACTGTGTAGTGTAGGTGAGGCCTTAATTTCTCTAATTAAATCAGTTTTTAGGGTAGAGGTGCTCCTTGGGAAACAGGCACTAGCATTTGGGCTGAATTTCCTAAAAGAAGGGATTGCCTATGTGCTGTTTGGCCACCTCTGGTCTAGGACTTGGTGTAAATAAAACAAGTTACACTAAAAAAATCCCAGATTCTGCATCACTGATTTCTTCTCTAATGGGAAATCCAACAGCAAGGCCCCAAAATCTGTTACTGCAGGGATTGGCAACCTTTGGCATGCGGTCCATCAGGGAAATCCGTTGGTGGGCCAGGACCGTTTGTTTACCTGCAGCGTCTGCAGGTTCAGCCAATCGCAGTCGCGGTTTGCCGTTCCAGGCCAATGGGAGCTGTGGGAAGCGGCGTGGGCCGAGGGATGTGGTTAGCAAAGGATTCTGGGAGGAGAACAGGGAAAAGAGAATGGCAAACCAGCTAGAGTCAAATGAGGCAACAATAGAAAATATACAAGAATGTGAGGAGGCCAGAATACATTGCATTAGACCAGAAAGACTTGTAGGAGTCTGAAAAAATCAGGCCTGGGCCAAAAATGTCCACAGGTTGGGAGGGGGAGTGTTCATAGATTCTTATACAGAATCCAGAATCATCCTTAAGACCATGAATATTTTTTTCCAATACATCCATCTATGTGTGCTCCGTGTACAGGAAGTGCCTTCGGTTTCCTGCTGCAAGACAGAACATGGCACATCCATTGCAAGTCACAACAGTTGTTCCATCAGTGGCCATCGCCATCACTCATGTAGAAGTGTACCCTAGACAGAAAGTGCCTAAATGCTCTCAGAAACACCCATTAACCTTCTCAGGAGTTCACTTGGCCTCTGGCCTATATAATATACCTGCAGTAGCTGGTCAGTATCGCCCCTTCATTAACAGGGAAGGTTCAACACTTCAGACGCTGGGCCTGATAAATGAGCCTGGAAGCCCAATCACATGTCTCTCAGAGACACAACCAACAGACCAAAGCAAACACATGGCCTAATCAGAAACCCAAAAGCCGACACCCAAGGCCCCCAGAGAGACACAACACATAGACCAAATGCCCATCTTGCCAAGTCCTTACCCTCTAGCACAAGATCTGCAACTACTCCTCAAACGCTCCTTTCCCCCACCCCCATTAACCTACTCCCCACTCACCTGCCAGTAGGACATGAGCTTCTAGACCTAGCTGATATCATGTTCACAGTCTTAGAGCAGTTTGATAGGAATCTGTCTTACTGGAAATTGCTATTGGATTCCTAATAAACCTCCCTCACAAAAGCCCAGAATGGGGACTACTGTTATTTCTCTTTTGAACTTCAGAGATCAAACTATGAAGCTGCCAGGGCCCAAAGGGATGTTGTGTTCAAGGGTCAACCAATCTTCCCCCTTCTTAAATTTCTGCTCTCTCTCCTGCATTTGTCCCACAAACAGATTTTCCATTGAGGCCCCTGGGAATTGTATACTCAGTTGTACACTTTACCATTCATACTGCGCTAGTGGCTTAGGATTTGATTCTGCTCTTAGAGCCGCTTGGGTGGATCCCTGTGCCAGTGTAGAGTTTGAATGAAGTCAATTTCATTGCAGGATCAGGGCGTTATGCAAGTCATTTAGCATTTTTTCTGTTCCTTCCACAGCACAAACTCAACATTGTTATTATTACAGTCAGCTCTACAATTTGCAACTCACGCTGTGCTTGTTAATTGCGAAAGTTACAGCTTTAGAGTGGCAGCCTTTGTCTGCTCCTCCTGCAATCACTGGCAAAACTCCCATTGACTTCACTGGGAGCAGAGGTAAGCCAGCGCTGAGCACTTTGGAAAATCCTATTATAGAATCATAGGAATGAAGGGCTAGAAAAGACCTTGTGAGTCATCTAGTCCAGCCCCCTGCACTGAGGCCAGACCAAGTAAACCTAGATTATCCCTGACGGGAGTTTGTCCAACCTGTTCTTAAAAACCTCCATTCTTTATTGTGAACAGTGTATTCAGTGTTATTTTTTTTCCATTCAAATTATCTGCAGTCCCAAAATTATTAGCTGAAAAATAATTCCGAATAGCAAATACACTCCAGATTTTCCCAAGCTATTCACAGACAGTTCAGGAAGGATGGTCCAGTAGTCAGGGTGCTAACCAGAGATCTGGGTTTAACTCCAATCTCTGCCACAGACTTCCTGGGTGACCTTGGGCAAATCACTTAAGCTCTCTATAGTTCAGTTCTGCACCTGTAAAACAGGGATAATAGCCCTTCCCATCTCACAACAGTGCTGCAAGGATTAATATGTTAATGACTGTGAGGTGCTAAAATATTATTGTGATGGGGCCCTGATACGTACTTAAGATAGATAGAAAAGAGGAAATGTATTGAATACATTTGTTGGGAATTATCCCCTCTAATGTTTAATCGTCCCATATTCTCCATCACTATAATGCACCATTTTTCAAATCTTCATTTGCATTCTCACCAGAGTTTGGTCTTTTTTCAATCCCTGCCTCATTTGAGCGACCGCTCAAGTTTCTCTGTCAGTGAATGACAAGGATTATGCTACCCATCATCCCTCCTATAAGTCCTTGTCTACACGGTATGGTAGGTGTGATTTGTAAAGCACACTCATGTGCTGCACTCTAACTACCCATGTAGACTCTGCAGGCGCGATCTAAAAAGGTACCTACTTCATGTTAAGGCAGATTATGTTAACCTGAATTTAGCTTCCTTTCAGAGCAGGCGCGTAGGATCTACACAGAGTGAAGTGCTTGAGAGTACTTTTCAAATCACATCCCTGTAGTGCACTTTGCCAGCAGTGTGTAGACAAGCCCTAAGCCTCTCAAAGGAGAATTGCTCACACTCTCTGGGGAGAATAAGGGTTTCATGTGGGAGCTTGCAGAGCCTCCCTGAATAATTTCTCTTTGTTTTTTCCAACCTGGTGACACACATATAACAGGGTCGCTCCAGACCTGCTGACACATATCACAGTTTTTCACTTTGTATAAAAGCAGAGACAAAATGCCCTTCTTTTATCTCCCGCCGTTTCAGTTTGGTCTCAGCACCCGCGCGCGCACATGGCACGTCTCGTTCTTGCTGACACGACAGTTCTATTTTTCAGCAATGCAGCTGGCAAGCCTGCAAAGAGCAGAAACAAGACCCAAGGGCCTGCCATTGCACACTGCCTTACATGTGATAGCCAAAGCTGTTCTGCTTTTCACACCACTAGAAATTCAACAGGGATGTGTTACATTAGCACATGTAACAGTCCTGGCTGGTAGCAAGCCTACGGTTTCTTTGTGTATTTTTTTTTTCCTGCTGCTCTGCAGTCTTTGCAGAAGGTGACTTACGTTTTTATTTAGTGAGCTGTACTTCCATTTGAAGCAAATGTGCCAACCTTTCTTCCCCCCACACACACACAAAGGGAGGCTTGGGTTTTGTTTTGTTGCTGTTGTTAGTGGCGATGGTTTGTTTTCAAAGTACAGCCTTCCTGATAATCTTACCAATAGGATTCTTTATAACTATATTAGCAAACAAACCCCCGTGCACATACAGATAAGTGTGCAAAATGCACATCATCTCCAATTTACTAGCTTGGGTCACATGATATTCTCAAGAATTGATGTTAACACTAAGTGGCATTAGCAGGACCTTCCTATCAGAACAACATTCATTGGCAGTTACACTCCTAGAGCAGCAGTTGTGCTACACGATAAAAAATTATATTATCCACATTCAACTTGTATCATTGTACACAATGGTATGCCGGTGCCATATCACACTTCATTCACACACTAGACAGGGTAGCTCCACAGAAATGCATTTCCTGACACTTTTCATTTGAAATATTATTCTACTAATTAATACGCTGCAGATCAGAAATGACACATGCCAGGTAAAAAATAGCGTTCCTATATTAATAGAGTAAGAGCATTAATTAAAATCCATTGCGCTGAAAATGATCACTTTACAAACTTACAGAGAAGCTGTCAAGGTTGGTAAATCCCAGGTTTGACGCCCTTTGTTTTCCTGTCTCTCTCTGCAGAGTCCCTGTAATTCTCTGTGTCTTTGACATCACAAAAGCGTAATTGCTCTTTAAAAACAAATCAGCAACCTGGCATTTAAGAACAACCCTCGATACCACATCAGTGTGATTATGGAATGGAGGTAACCAAAGAGGTCTTGTTCCTTTTTCCAGAGGGGAGGGGCAGGAAGTGGTTGCTACACTATTCATTATTATTTTTTTAATTATTGCGCCAGGTGCTGTACAAAACATGGAGGAAGGGGCACTCCCTGCTTCAAGTAGTTTACAGTCTAAATGCCAGTAACGGCTTACAGCCCTAATGTTGCATATGCTTTAGTGTGGTAGCTAAGGAACCCCCTAGAAGTCCCCAGAAACCATACAGTAGAGATTATGGGGTCAAACAGGTAGTGTGTGGCTGCTGAAAAGACCTAGGAAATTCCCTAACTACTCCATTAAGTTCCTCTGCACATATCAGAGCTAGCGATAAGGGTGCGTTACTGCCTTTTGGGTTGGGATTAGGTCACCTCCTGAGACATACCCCCAAAAGGACACATCTCTTGATCTGGAGCAGGGGTGGCCAACTTGTGGCTCCAGAGCCACATGCGGCTCTTCAGAAGTTAATATGCGGCTCATAAGAACATAAGAATGGCCATACTGGGTCAGACCAAAGGTCCATCCAACCCAGTATCCTGTCTGCCGACAGTGGCCACTGCCAGGTGCCCCAGAGGGAGTGAACCTAACAGGTAACGTTCAAGTGATCTCTCTCCTGCCATCTTTCTCCTTGTATAGGCACTGATTCCGGGGCTGGAGCTACAGGTGCCAACTTTCCAATGTGCTGAGGGGTGCTCACTGCTCAACCCCTGGCTCTGCCACAGGCCCTGCCCCCACTCCACCCCTTCCCGCCCCCTCCCCTGAGCCTGCCGTGCCCTCACTCCTCCTCCGCCCACTCCCCCCACAAGCCTCCTGCATGTGGGGAAACAGCTGATCGGGAGATGTGGGGAGGGAAGTGGAGGCGCTGATTGGCGGCGCTGCCGGTGGGTGGGAGGTGCTGGGAGTGGGAGGAGGGGAGCTGATCGGGAGATGTGGGGAGGGAGGGGGAGGCGCTGATCGGCGGGGCTGCCGGTGGGTGGGAGGTGCTGGGAGCGGGTGGGGGAGAAGCTGATGGGGGGCTGCTGATGTATTACTGTGGCTCGTTGGCAATGTATATTGGTAAATTCTGGCTCCTTATCCGGCTCAGCTTGGCCACCCCTGATCTGGTGGGTTAGTTAGCCCTTACCTGGTGCCCCCCACCCCACAGTCAGTAGTAGATGGAGACAGAGATCCAACTGAGGACTCCAGCTACCAGCTCCAGGAGCAAGTCACTGCTCCTCTCCCCAAAAATTCATGAGACATCTGAGAAGAGGCTGGACTAGGAACAGGGTGGTGTGTGTAGTGAGGGGTTCTCTCTGAAGGATGTCTGCATTATAGAAGGTGCAAAGGGCTGTAATACGTTTTTTTTTTTCCCTCCAGGAGCAAGTGACTGAGCCACAGTTCTCCACAGAGCTCCAGCCGGGGCAGTGCAGCTGTGCACAGCCGCCTATATGGGACACCGAGCTCGGCCTAGCCCTAAATTCTGGATGTGACAATGAATTGGGAGATAGGAAGAGAGACATAGACCGTAGCAAGAGGGGAGTGGAAGCATGAGAGCTACTGTGATACCTTTACATGGGCACTCAGTTTAGACCTGCGCCCCTCAGGAGAGTTCAGTCAGGTTGGTTGCTGGGAGCTGTTCGGTTGCTCAATGAGATCTGCCTGGTGTGGAACTGCTACCCGCTGTATTCATGGAGCTGCACACAGTGCCCATCCTTTTAACTTCACACCAACCACCACATCAAAAACACTTCGGAGAAATTCACCAAAACCTTCAAACACCAAAAATTCAACGACTGAACTTCACAGTCAAAGTTGCCCCATCCCTTATGCCCCCTGAGGTATTTCAAGGAAGCTATGGGTATGCTGAAAAGTGCTAATGGCTGGCCTCACGGGGGATTTGGATCCAAGGACAGTCATAGACTTCATCAAAGCAAATGGACGTGCCAACCGCTCTCCTGTAGGCTCAGCGGGAGGAGCAATCATGCACCTTTATATAGTAAAAACAACTGAAGTCAATGGGGGCTACTGCCCAGGGCAAGAGGCCATATGGGCAGGACAGAGCTGTTCCCTGGTTACAAATGCAGGGTGTAGGATAGGGGTAGCAGGCGGCGTGTACAGAAGGAAACAAGTCAAAAGGAGTTATGAGCTGACCCTGAGAGCAAGCAGAGACACTGGTCTTCTTGGGCACACAGCTCGCTGGAGGGGCTGACTTGGGGCCTTTCTGAGCAAGGAAACTGCCTGCTGTTGTTTGTTTCTAGTGTGCGCAGGGAAGCAGGACTTGTGAGTCACAAAAATATTTGCAGCAATATAACTGATTTTTATGGCTGGATGCCTCATCCTAAAGGAAAAAACCTTGCAAGGCCAGGAAATTTGGCTAAATGCTTAGGCCAAAAGAGCAACAATGTGAAAACATCCACTTTTTCCTAGATATATTCAGGGCCAGATTCTCACCCATGTTGGGTAGTACCTTGCTCTGCAAGTAGTTCTATTGTTTTCAATAGGGCTACCTGCTGAGTAAAGTACTACCCAGTGCACGTGAGGCAGAAAGGACTAGACTGTGCCACCCCAACTCACAATGGTGAATCACCCCAGCTTGTGCTCACCAGTGTGATTACAGGGCACAATCTAGCCTTTGGAGAATATTTCGCCATGTTAAGAGTCAGCTTATACTGTCCAATTTTGTTGTGCCCTTAGTAGAGGGCTCTCTGAGAAACTTGTTTTGGAGCGGCTTTCTGCAATTTAGAGAGAAATATTATTAGAGGGGAAATTGGTTTGTAAACCTAAAGAACTTCGGAACTGATTTGGTGAAAAACAATTCAACAATCAGGCAGCAAGAGAGTGTTTAACTCCTGAGCATAGGAAGAGAAGACCACGCTAGAACACAGAGCTAATGTAACCTTAGAGGCACATGACAGTGTCTCACCTAAAGCAGTCTCCCCGAGTCAGTAGCCCACATGCCAGGATCCAACTTTCATGACTGCAAAAATGTCCTTTTTGCTTCCTCAGTGAAGGAAAACAAAATGTCTTTTCGTTTCTCCTTATATTTCCCCCAATTCATTGTTTTGACCCCAGAGCCAGGATGGCACCCCGTTGTTTGTTCTCCAGTGTGCTGTCTTCAAATCCTCCTGTTGCCCTGAAATGCTAATATAGTCCCCATTGTATTTGGCTGAATTGCTTATTCTGCATAGGAACCTAGGTAGACATGAGGATATACATCCCTAGGTCTGGCAATACCAGTTTTTTCCACTTGTGCTGGGGAGAAACACCTTGATGCAAGCTATAAGGACGTATTTTTCAGTACAGAGACAGAACTTTTTAAATATAACATTTCACAGTGATATTAAGGACCAGCATGATTTTGGCTTTCATTTAAGATCTTACTATGGTACCAAAGTGTTCAGTGTAATGAGTTTGTCAGGCTTGGCACAAGCAGCTGTGACAGTACAGTGAACCTTTTGCCAGTTGGCAGTGAGGGATTATTAAATCACAATTACATCAAAGGACAATGGCTTCACAGTAGAATCAGATGCCCCACTCCACAGAGCCCAAGGACAGGAGCTAATACATCTCTAATTTGAACATGATGTTTAAAATAGCGATTAAGGAGCTAGCCAATACATCAAACTTCTCATAGTCCTCCCAGGAGAGTGGGATTTAGAAGGTGGCTGAAGGATTTATCTAGTTACAAAGCTGTTTCTTAACCCTGTTCCTAGGAGTTCTGACTGAAGAGGGGCAAAGTTCAATAGGGCTTTAGTGAATGAACCTTGAATGATTCTTATAACCTTTCTATCATAGGGTTTACATGTTTTGGACATGTTAAAACAATTTAATATAGCTGCATTTAAGTTAACGCTATTTTTTTCTTTCCTAAGGTCCAGACTCTGATATGCTTTCAGAAGCTGAGTAGCATCATACACCAAGAGTAGTTAGTGGAACTGCTCTAGAGTAAGGTGTTACTCAACTTAAGTAAGAGGGGCAGAGTCTGGCTTTGTATATTTTTCTTATGGACTAGGCAAATGTTTGTGAATATAAGAACAGCCACACAGGGTCAGACCAATGGTCCCAATATCCTGTCTTCCAACAGTGGCCAATGCCAGGTGCTTCAGAGAGGATGAATAGAACAGGCAATTGAGTGATCTTGTCGTCCACTCCCAGCTCCAGGCAAACAGAGGCTAGGGATACTTAGAGCCTGGTGTTGCATCCCCGCCCATCCCGGCTAGTAGCCATTGATGGACTTAATATGTATATATTAAGTGTTGTACTCTTGATATATACCCTTTGGTTTGGACCGCACCTGAGTGATTCAGATGAAGTTCTGGCTGACCTGTTCTTAAAAACGTCCAATGACTGAGATTTCACAACCTCCCTAGGTAATTTGTTCCAGTACTTAACTACCTTTATTAGGAAGTTTTTCCTTAATGTCTAACCTAAATCTCCCTTGCTGCAATTTAAGCCCATTGCTTCTTGTCCTGTCCTCAGTGTTTAAAGAGACAATTTATCATGCTCCTCTTTATAGAATCTTTTACTTGAAGACTGTTATGTCCCCCTACCCAGTCTCCTCTTCTCCAGACTAAACAAATCCAGTTTTTTCAATCTTCTCTTATAGGTCATGTTTTCCAGACTTTTAATCATTTTTGTTTGTCTCCTCTGGATTTTCTCCAATGTTGTCCACATCTTTCCCAAATTGTGGTGCCCAGAATGGACACAATGCTTCAGTTGAGAAGGGGCATTCCTCTTACAGAAGTAGGTGCCTTTGTAGATAGCCTTCAGCTTAGCTCCCAACTGAGAAATGGCTGAAAATATCAACAAGCAGAGGTGGTATACACACACACACACACACACACACACACACACACAAGCAGCTAGGAGTCTGAGTGCAGCTCAGCTCCTTGTTTCATCAGATCAATTTACATTGATTTTCTTTTTCAAGGTTATCTATGCAAGGAGATATGCTAGAAACATACATTTTCTCAACAGAAGCTGAGATTTCCCCTTTACAGAGCCCAGAAGCTGGATCTGTTAAGGCGTTCATGTGTAGAACTGGATGAATTTTTGGGATGAATTTTTTCGGCAGATAAACACAGATTCAGCAACATGAAACACAAGCCCACCAGCTAAAGAAGTGCATCTGAAGAAGTGAGGTTCTTACCCACGAAAGCTTATGCTCCCAATACTTCTGTTAGTCTTAAAGGTGCCACAAGACCCTCTGTTGCTTTTTACAGATTCAGACTAACACGGCTACCCCTCTGATACAAGTTCACCTCAGTATCCCCAAGATGTTTCAGTTGGAAAAACAGTCTGAAAGACTTTCGTAAAAAACAGAGGTGTTTTGTTTCAACATTTTTGAAATGAAATCTTTTGATTTTTAGGTTTGAAACAACTTAAAAAAAAATTAAAGGAAATTTTGAAACAACCAAAAATGTTTTTAAATGGTCATAATCAAAACAAAGTTTATTTCAACCTCAAAGAAAGTATTTTTTGACTTTTAAATTCACCAAAAATTTAGAAAAGTTTCAATTTCGATTCAACACGAACATTTTTTCCCTCTGGAATTATCAGCGAGCCAAAAAATATCCATTATTTGCTCAGCTATACTCACCTATGCCTCCTCATCAGAGGATAATGTTTCTGGCCTGGTAGAAAAACTTCAGGCTCAAACTGCAGCTGAAAAGGAGGAGTGTAGTGCCGTGGCAGGAGCGGAGTCCTCTTGTGGGCCTTGTATTGCCCCAATGTGGCTACAGGTCTTCCGGGGAAGAAGTCTGCACCTCCAGGGCCCACTGTAGCAGAGCTCCGGCCCACCAGCTAATTGTCCCTCCAGTCTTACTTTCCCTGGTGGGGGAGGAGAGTTGAGCCCCCAAAAGTTCCAAAATAAAAGCAAATCCAACTCAATATTGGACCAGCCCCCAGTCTTCCAGTGGGGTGCTTCCGTCTTCTCTTGCTCACGCATTGCTCGCTCCTGGCATCTGGCTGCTCCAGCTAGCAGCACAGAGGCAGAGCTACATCCTCCTTCCTGGCCCGCCAGTCCACAACTGAGCCCGGCTTTCTCTTTTTATTCCCCCTCCACGCCTGGCATTGGCTTCATATATAGTGGAGGCGGGGCTAGCTGGGGCCATAGGCTCTCCTTAACCCCTTCTCTGCTAGTGTAGGGCCTCTCTGCCCATAACAAGGAAGTGGGAAAAAAATAAAACTTATGGGCCTAGTGAATATATTTGCTGTGATGTGCAACTTTGGCCTTTCACAGCCTAACCATCCTCTTCTATTTCATCTATAAGTCACTGGGAGAAAGGCCTGTCAGAAAGACAGTGGGAGATGAATGCCCATCCTCAAGAGGACCCAGCTGGTGAGAGCTGATTGCAGTTCGTGCCTGCCACCGAACAGTAACTGAGGCCATTTTCACGGTCTTTTAACAATTTATTTTCTGTTTACTCCCTTGCCTCCCTGTATCTCTTCGGGCGCACGTGAGTGACACAGACAAGAAGCAGCAGTGTTTTCATGACAAATTGTCCCTGTTTTCCAGATGACTGGGGAAGCACTGTAGATTTTTCTACACCACAGAATTCTAGTTTGCCCTAAGAGGATGGCCATCTCTGAAAAAGCAGATTTCTGAGATGACTTTTTTATCTCCCCTTTACTACCTGTCTAGTTTGTCCCCTCCTCCACTTATCTTCATTAGCACACAATGAAGAAGAAGAAGTGGTCATGCCATGACCAAAGTTGCTTACATATGTAAGCAGGGGCTGAATGAACTCTCCCCTGGCAGCTAGCTGGGAGGGGGAGAAACTTCAGGAGCAAACTGTATTTACATGAACACACTTACTCTGCTTAGATATTTAGTAGATAGAATGGTGTTTCTCAAAGTGATCAAGGTTGGCAGGTATTGGGTTACAAATCAGTTTAGTGCTGAATGCAGAGGTAGTGAAATGCTGTTATCAACATTGTTGTCTGTATTGTATGAATAAAGGGGAGCAGAACTGTGCTTAACCTGTCCCGAATGAGGGGATCACCCTCAGCTGATAGGACCTCGTTAAGCTAGGGGCTGGAATGCCAGACCCCTGTGAAAGTAAGACAGATGTCCCAGCCAGGTGGTGTGAATTCTCCTTGTGTGTGTCTGGTCTGGTTTAACCTGTTCCTCCCCACTGTTCACAGATAGAACTAAATAAGCTTCATTAGGCGGCTTTTATTATGTT
The DNA here is from genome assembly GCF_013100865.1 of Trachemys scripta elegans. Lineage (NCBI taxonomy): Eukaryota > Metazoa > Chordata > Testudines > Emydidae > Trachemys > Trachemys scripta. Next base: position 12,213,631 of record NC_048300.1, read on the forward strand.
AAGTACTCAATGAGAGCTGAAATCACTCCTGGTGGGGCAGTGTTTCTGCCCAGCCTGCTGAGAGCTAAAAATCAAGAGACTGACCTACAGAGGTCACAGCAGAAAGGCAGATGGCAGCGGGAGGTGACTGATGGGTGACCGGGGAAGGTGGCGAGCAGTCAGCTGGTAGAGCAGCCAGCCAAAGCAAGTGCGCAGATGGTGGAGCAAGCCAGGTGTCTTCTTTCCCGGGTGGGAGGTGAACTCACAAAGAGGCACTTCTGAACCCTGTGTCCTCACTGACCAAGGATAACCATTGTGAGTGGGGTGCGGTGAGGAAGCAGAGGGGAGCACAGTAAAGGAACTTTTGGTTGTATAACTGAAGAACATGGGGCAGAAGACTCTGCCCCATGCACTCTGGGGAGGATGTCCTGCTCACAGTTTATGAATCATGCTTGCAGCATTTTCCCTAATTAACGTCAGGTGACTTCCCTCCTTTCATTAAAAGTTTCTATGCTATAGTCAGACTCTGTGCTTGCGAGTGGGGAAGTATTGCCACTCAGAAGCACCCAGGGGTGGTGTGTAATTTTCCTAGGTTACTGGGTGGGGGTTAGAACCAGTTCTGTGTTGTCTTGTTGTAAAGTAACCCCTAGATATTGAACCCAGCCCTGGTTACTGCCAGCTCCACCTGGCATAGGGGTTATACACAGCTAATGAAATTAGAGGCACATCTGATACATTCACATAATATTGACAGCCACACTAACACTCTCATTGCCTGTCACTCCAGGTGAAGTCTTCCAGTCCCTGTGAAAGTCAGGCGCTAGCGGTATTCACTAGCGTTTTTTGGCATATTAAACAGAGTCACCCCAGTGACCTGTGAGAGATTAGAATGAGTCTGAAGGGACTCAATATGCCATAAATATCCACGTGGGTGCATGTCATTAGAACAGACAGCTTCGTCGCAGTTTCGAGTAGGTTCAAATCTCAATGACAAACTGCTTTCGAAAATTCTCTCTGAACCTGAATTAACTGTCAGGCTAATCCCCATGCAGCAGGGGTAACATTTGCAATGAGAGAGACAGTTATACCCCAGTGAGAGTTGGTTGGTCACCCCCGGCGCCCCAGACCAGACCACGCTAGGACGTTTAGAATTTCGCTGCCAGAGGACTGGCATGGCCGGCTGACAAGACCCCAGCAGCCACAGCAAACATTCTGGGAGCACCTGTTCTTCGTTTGCTCCTGCGTCACCGCTTTCCTCTCGTCGTGCTGACTCCCCTTGTTTTGTTTGGATTTTGTATTCCCCCTTCACCAGCCTGCCAGCTGCTGCTGCGGCCTCTTTATTCACACCGGCAGGAGAAATTGGATGAGTGCTGTATCAATCTTACCTCGCTGGGCCTGACTCCTGCCGGGGTAAATCAGGAGTGACTCCACTAGAGTGACACAGGTGGGAAAGCGGTGTGAGTGAGAAGAGAGTCAGACCCCCTGCCTCTTGCTTGAGCAGCGCTGTTGCCCTATTGGAGACCAGGCTGCAGCACTGTAACGCTGCCGTCTGTCCTGGGGCTGAACAACAACGATCCTAGTTATCAACCTCTCTAGCCGAACGTCGGCCATGTCTGTGGTTATGCAGTTTGGGATGAGCCGCAGCAGCCTATCCCCATTTAATTCCCCTGCCAATGTCCATCGCTGGCTGGGCCTCAGTCCTTTCTAACCAGGGTAACAAAATATTGTTCTAGCTGCAGCAAAAACAAAAACCACCACCACTTTCTGTGACAGGTCACTTACAGCTTCAGAGAGCAAGCCTGGCTGGCAAGCTGCCCTTTACTGGCTGTCGTGTTTGCTGCAAGATGAATGAAAGAATTCATTTGCAGATCTCCTGCCGCCCGCCTGACAAAATGGGTTTTAATGGACTGATACGTTAGCTCAGCAGTGCAGAACAGTATTAAGATGCTGACTCTGGATCCTCACTGCACTTCTGCTACCCATTGTTAAACTTAAAAAAAAAAAAAAAAGAATGGAACTGAAGACTCATTGTTCTTTGGCTGAAGAAAAATAGATCAGTATATGGGCCTTGGGGCTCTGATCAGAGATATGGCTTTAGGATGCCCTTCATTTAATAGCATTTATACTTAATATTTTGCTCTTGTGTGTGTCTTTGCTAAAGGGGTGTTTCCAGTGGGGTCCCACTGGGATCAGTTCTCGGCCCTAGGCTATTTAACATTTTCATCCATGACCTAGAAGAAAACATAAAATCAATCACTGATAAAGGATGCAGATGACACAAAAACTGGGGGAGTGGTAAGCAATGAAGAGGATAGGTCACTGATTCAGAGCGAATTGGATCACTTGGTAAGTTGGATGCAAGCAAACAACACATACTTAAATACTGCTAAATGTATGTATCTAGGACCAAAGAATGTAGGCCATACTTACAGGATGGGGGACTCTATCCTGGGAAGCAGTGACTGAAAGATTTGTGGGTCATGGTGGATAATCTGAACATCAGCTCCCAGTGTGACATTGTGGCCAGAAGAACTTATGAAATCCTACGATGCATAAACAGGAGAGTAGATAAGTTGTTTTACCTCTTTAATTGGCCCTGGTGTGACTACTGGTGGAATACTATGTTGAGTTCTGGTTCCCGCCATTCTGGAAGGATATTGATACATTGGAGAGGGTTCAGAGGAGAGCTATGAGAATGATTAGAAAACCTGCCTTATAGTGATAGACTCAAGGACCTCTATCTGTTTTGTTTAACAAAGAGAAGGTTAAGGGGTAACTTGATTACAGTCTACAGATATCTAGTGGGGAACAAATATTTAATAATAGGCTCTTCAATCCAGCAGAGAAAGGTATAATATGATCCAATGGCTGGAAGTTAAAGCTAGACAAATTCAGACTGGAAATAAGGTGTAAATTTTTGACAAGGACCATTGGAGTAATTTAGCAAAGGTTGTGGCGGTTTCTCCATCACTGGCAATTTCTAAATCAAGATTGGCTGTTTTTCTAAAAGATCTGCTCCAGGAATTATTTTAGGAAAGTTCTATAGCCTGTCACTCCAGGTGAAGTCTTTCAGACTCTATGAGAGTCAGGCCCTAACTGTATTCACTAGCCTTTTGGGGGCATTTTAAACAGAATCACCACAGTCTGACAAATGAAGATTCCAACCTGTGCATAGATTCCCTACGCTGGCTAGAACTCATTCGTTGCCTGCATAGTTATAAGCCTGTGAAGGCCAAAAGAAATCTTGAAGGCTATTTTCCCTACTTTTGCAGACCTGGAACGATATTAAAGATGATTGTGCATTTTGGAAACTTCCACTCAAGCAGCTAGGAGAGAACATTGGAGCAGATGCAGAAGAGGAGAGTGAGTGGGGTAGAAATGCCTATTGACAAAAGATGGTAACATTTTTAAAACAGTCTTCCTGATGAGAGTAAATTTTTAAATGGAGACATTCTGATTTTTTTAAAAATTTCACCTCACAGGGTTACAGTATACTGAGATGTTGTTAATCAGCGCAGCTCCTTCAATGGAAATAGTTCAATTTGTGAATGATTTTTTCATTGTTCAGATTGCTCCTTTTCTATCCAGTCAAAATTTTTTTGCAAAAATTAACTTTTTTTGATGTTCCTCCTTTTTGTCACTGAAAGAGGGGCAAAAATGAATGTGGTTTTCATTGGGGGTTTCATCAATTGGGGAATTCAACAATTTTCTTCATGAGAATATTTGTTTCTGAAAAGAGGCTTTTTGATTATTATTTTTTTTTTTTTGAAGTGTTTAATTCCGGAAGTTTCAGCCACCTCTACATAAAGTTGTTTAAACTTGCTGGGTAATGGGCAAGCCATGCTATACGTGGTTCTAACACAGGCTCATATGTGGACAGGAACCATGTTTGAGAGCTATGGTATCCACCAGAGTTAACCTGCTTCCCCTAGGCCTCAGCCATACTGAGGTTTTTTGTGGAAGTCAAGCACTGCATTGAGAGGGGTGGCAGTGCAGAAAAGCCCCGGGAGCTTTACCCATTGTAACGTCTAGATCGGCTCTGAGCAGCAATAGGTGACAAGGTGGCAACTGCAGCAGAAGCTGAGCTACGCGATCACTGCTGCCAGCCCAAATATTTCATACAATGGGAAGAGATTTTCATAGAATACTTAGTGTAGCCCTTCTGTGTGATTTACTGCAGACAGTAACTGTATCAGAGGAGCCACTAGGCCGGATTCCTGTGCCAGTCTGATAGCTTTTATTATGCGCAGCTGCATGCTGCGAACCCATGCTGGGTGGCAGGAGCTATCTGTGTTCATCAAGAAGGAAGAGTTTTCAGGCTTCAACAACTAGCGCTTTTTCACTGCGTATGGGAGAGGAGGCATCCCCTGCCCTCAGACCAGCCTGTTAGGCAGTGAAGCTATTAGGATATCTACCTGAATTTAATTGTAGACAGGAAGTTACAAGCAGTGGCGTAGCCAGCTTCTAAGAGGAGGGGGAGCAAACATAAAAAAGGCACCCCCCTTGGCTCCTCCTCTGGCCACACCCGCTTGGCTCCTCCTCCGGCCGCACCACCCCTCCCCCCCTCCATGGCTCCTCCGGCCCTGCCGTGCCTCCCCCCTCGCTCCTCCGGCCGCGGCTACCGGCCACCATGCTGCTCCTCCCACTACTCCGGCCGCGCCCGCTGCCCCCCCATGGCTGCCAGCCGCGCTGCGGAGGTGGGCAACTGAGAGGGGGAAAGCGGTGGCCAGGAGGAGAAGGAGCTGACTAGACCCACACTCTCCCCAGACCACCAGGAGGGAAGAGAGAAGCCGCCACTGCCTCCCAGCATGGACCTAGCAAACTCCCCCAGCAGCAGCCGCAGGATGGCGGCGGGGTGGCTGCCCCCCTCACCTGCCCCGGGAGCGGCCCGGAGAGCCTGCGGAACGGCTATGTGAAGAGCTGCGTGACCCTCCCCGAGGCAGAACCCCCCCTTGGGGCTTCCTCTCCCTGCTGCTGCTCCCCACTGCCTCCCCAGGGCTCTGCTCAGCCTGGGCGCCCTGGCAGCCTTTGTCCTCTCGCTCCTGCTCTCCTACGGCTGGAGCAGCCCCTGGGGCGCACCCTGCTGGGACTGTCCCACTGCCTCAGCCCCCTCTTCAGCATTGCCTGTGCCTTCTTCCTCCTCATCTGCTACCTGGCCCGGGACAAGCGCAAGGAGCCCAGCGGCAGCCCGCGGGCCGCCAGCCTGCGTCCCCCCCCTCGCTGCTCCGGCCGCAGCTGCCGGGCCGCGCTGCAGGCCACATGCCACGCCCTCCCCCCCCCTGCTCCTCCGGCCATGCCCGCCGCCCCCCCATGGCTGCCAGCCACGCTGCGGGCCGCCAACCTGCGCCCCTCCCCTCGCTCCTCTGGCCCGGGACAAGCATGAGGAGCCGGGCGGCAGCAGCAGCCTGCGCCCCCCTCGCTGCTCCGGCCGCAGCTGCCGGGCCACGCTGCAGGCCACATGTCACGCCCCCCCTCCACCGCTCCTCTGGCCGCTTTTGGAAAGGCGGGAGAAGCGGCTGCTTTCCCTGCACCCCGCTAGCTACGCTACTGGTTACAAGGCCAAGAAAGCTGATGTCTCTCACCATAAAGTTCTTTTAGTTTAAACCAACTAACATCAGCCATGAGTAAGGCTATGATTTAGTCACAGGTATTTTTTTAGTAAAAGTCATGGACAGGTCACAGGCAGTAAACAAAAATTCATGGCCCTTGACCTGCCCATGTCTTCTCCTATAAATACCCCGACTAAATCTTAGGTGTTCTGGATGGGGCAGTCCAGGGCGCTGCTGCTGCAGAAGTCACAGAAAAACACAGGATCCATCACCTCCATGAAAGAATTGCAGCCTTACCCATGAGCTGTCAGAAATTGGTGGCATAGGAGGGGGCCAGCCTGTGCCCCAAAAAAGATTCTGGAGGGCAGCCTCTGCAGAGCGGACACAATCCGGGTCATAGAAGATGGTCGTAAAGGCTGGCAGGAAGGCATCCCAGTCGGCAAACACTGGGCTGTTCTGCTCCAACAGTGGGGAGGCCCAATTGAGCGCTTCACCAGAGAGCCATCTGACCACTAGCACTGCCTTAGTCTGGTCTGTGGGACATGCAAGGGGGTGGAGCAGGAAGAGAAGAGCATTAGTCCAGGATACCTCAGGGGCTGGTTCAGGCGATGCGTTGTCTGTTCGGGCATATGGCGTCATTGCTTCTCCCTGTGAGCTTGCAAGCTGCTCGCATACAATCTGTGCCTCGGCAGTCAGCTGCACCACTGGAGCCTGTGACCAGTCTAATTGCTCACACAAGTGCACACTGTATAGCGTGGGTCTGTAATGTGAGGTTCTCTGCCTGCAGAGGGGTGACGAGGTCCTGCAGGTCCCAGGCCAGCTGGGAGCCCGTGGTTGGAGAGCAGCCTACACCTTCCATCATCTGTGGAGGGGTTGGATGGATTTGTGGCAGACCTGAGCAAACTGTCACAACCAGGACATGGGCAGTCAGATCTAGCTGGGCGGTCAATCAGGAGTCAGGCCAGATCAGGTACTGGGAGGTCAGAGTTTGAGACAGGCCAAGGGCAAACCAATAGTCAGGTATCAGGAGGCAGGCGGGGTCAGGTTACCTGGAGATCAGAGTCAAGCATCAGATTACAGACAGCAATCAAATAGCCAAACTGAAGACAAACCAGAGTTAGAAACTGAAGCCTAAGGTCTCAAGCAGAGGTAGGCAGGCTGTATTGTTGCTCCCCAGACAGTCGCCCTTAATGGCTTCCTGGTTTATATACCGGTATCGGCCAATCAGGAAGCTCTGTGGAGACGTCACTCCGGCCCTGCTGGGCGGTACTTCCTGACCAGCCCCACCGCACAGGGTCCTCCTGTAGAAGTCTAGCCTAAGCCTCCTATAGTGATGTGGCGCCTCAGCAGCCCAGAACCTCCCTAATTGCAGGTTCTAGCCCTGCAGAGATGGGTTGTTTCTGAAGCAGAGATTCTAGTTCAGCCTATATTCCTGTATGATTTCCTAACCAGGAAGCTCCAGCACGGCTGGTAGATCTAGGGAAAGCGTCTTTTTTTATCCTGTTTCCTCAGAATCTAGTGGCCACACATGGGGGATTGCTTCCTGGCCTTCCCCCCCAGAACATGGTCCCAAACCCATCCCTAGCTACCTGTCCAGCTCTTCCGATCAGTGAGATGCCATTGCTACCTTTCCCCCTACCATCTCTTTTGTATCTGAGCTGCAGGCTAGGGGGTAAGGGAGTGGACTCACCCCTGTGGCGCCTCCTGCTGGTCATCTCAGGGAATTAGCTCTCCAGCCATTGGAGCACCCTCTGCATGATGTCCCACAACCGCTTGGTCCCTCCCGGACCCAGTGCCCTGTTATCTGGGGTGCTGGCCCCTGGCAGTAACCCCTCAGTCTTAGGGTCTCCCCTGGGGAACCCCCACCCACTATCCCCACCTCACCTCAGTATACAGCTACTGCCAGTCATTGTCTAGCCCCCATGCCCTGGGGCAGACTGCAGTATCAGCCTACTCCATCACTGACAAGGTTGGGTTTGGACCTGCTGCCTTTGCCTATCCCTGGGCTGCCCTCTGCAACCCCCAGTACCTGTTAGCCTTCTACTAGGCCTCAGCCTGGGACTTTCCAAGCTGGAGCCTCCCCAGCTCCTCTGCCTTTCCCCAGCCCTGCTCCACTCAGGTACTCTGCTCAGGTCCCTACAGCCAGGTCCCCTCCTCTCAGAAGCTAGAGAGAGTCTGTTTGCTTGAGCTCCTGGCTCAAGCCTTTATAGGACCAGCTGGGCCCTAATTGGGGCATGGCCCCAGCTGAGCGTGCTTCCCACTCAACCTGGGCTGTTCCCCCAGCCTGCTCCCAGGGCTGGTTTTAACCCTGTCAGGGCTGGAGCGGGTAACCACGCCGCTACAAGGGGAATGCTAATTCTGCACCCACCTTAGGGTGACCAGATAGCAAATGTGAAAAATCAGGATGGGGAGTAATAGATGCCTATTAAGACAAAGCCCCTAATAGCAGGACTGTCCCTAACCCACCTGCCCCTGGGTTTAATCAGTTGGGTGTGCACTAGCCCTGTCTAACTTTCAAGCACTTAAGCCTTTCCAGGTCGGTGAGGCCCCAAACTAACAGGTGTCACCCCCCAAGACAGACAAGGAAACCCGCTACCCTGGGTACCACTAGTTGCTTAACTACAATGAAAGATTTGGCAGATGTCTTGCTCGAGGGATGCAAACAGGGTTCCATTTCTTAAATCTTGGGATTCCTAGGACAGATTCCTACCTGTCAGATTTCTCTTGGTCTGGCAAACGTAAACCTATTTTTTTAAAAAACGTCTTGCTTGTTAAGAAGCAAAATATGCAGTAACTAGATGGACATTTAATGAGAGAAGGCTGGACAGCAAAACAGGGACCTTTCATTTGCAGCTCTCAAGACAGAGTTTATCCAGAGGTGCTCAGCTTAATGAATTGGCTGGTTTCAGATAAAATCTAATGGGCATTATTCATATCATAGGACTAATATGTGGTGATGCAAATTTCATATGATTGAACTCCTTGCTTAAGAGAAGCCCTGAGCTGAGCTAGCATAAAGAATCATTGAATTATCTGCTATTCCTAGCAAGCAGACTCCTCAGGTCACAGCTGGAGAAATCCATCTGCCATAATTTAGCAAATAACTCATCTAAGATGACTACCATTTTTTGTCCCATTTATTTGTATCCCAGGCACTGATGCATCAAATACATTCTAATCAGTTATATTGCCGTGCTAAAAAAACAATAACTGTTATGAGTTATGTCAAGGCATCCACTCCCCAAGGCACAGCTGGTAGCAGTACATATATTTAAGGTTGATCAGCACCTCCCATTATACAACCTTATTTTTAGTTACTTATAACTTTTGACAATTTTTTACCATTTTGGCTGAAGTTTCCAATCCCGGGTGGCTGGCTCAGGCTTAAGGGGATTGCTACATAAAACTCAGCACAAGGACCACAATAGGCAGCAGGTTTAAAACAAATAAAAGGAAGTATTTCTTCACACAACGCACAGTCAACCTGTGGAACTCCTTGCCAGAGGATGTTGTGAAGGCCAAGACCATAACGGGGTTCAAAAAAGAACTAGATAAATTCATGGAGGATAGGTCTATCAATAGCTATTAGCCAGAATGGGCAGGAATGGTGTCCCCGGTCTCTGTTTGCCAGAAGCTGGGAACGAGCGACAGGGGATGGATCACTTAATGTTTACATGTTCTGTTCATTCCCTCTGGGGTACCTGGCACTGGCCACTGTTGGAAGACAGGATACTGGGCTAGATGGGCCTTTGGTCTGCCCAGTAGGGCCATTCTTATGTTCTTATGGAGTCTCTCTGTACAATGCCCAGCAAATTGGGATCCTGTTCTGACTGGGACTTCGACTGGATCTACCAGTTTTGTATTTTAATGAGTTTAAGTTCTTTTAAACAGTTTAAGTTCTTCTCGAAGCCCACTGCAATCCCATTAAGCAGAAATCAGATCTTCAGAATGAAACCAAATGGGAACCAAATAACAGAGAGTGACCGAAATGCCTCTAAAATTCTATCCGTTGAAAATCTTTGTTTTAATCTTAAACAGGCTGACAACCAGACAGCCTAAAACTCCTGTAGCGTAAAGTTGCTCAGACATAACCTACGGTCAGTGCAAGGCACATTACAATTATTCACAGATAAGAACCCCTGTTGCATAGTGCTAAGGCTGTGACAAACAGGCAATTCATAGCTCAAGCTGACATTCCACCCTTAACTTGTCACCCACTGGGGTGTTTTTTTCCTACTTGTTAATACCACTGCAGGAGTGGAGGTCAGCACCTCAGCCTTAATTCTGAATGCTGTGGATGTTGTTAGCCTGCTTTGCACTCAGTGTGGTTTAAATTGATTGTCTCAATGTTATCGTCTTCTTCATTACTGGAAGAAAAAAAAATTTCTGTGGAAGGTGGAAAGACCCTCATTAGAAAGCATAGAAAAGGTGCTATAAATGCATAGGGCCCGGCAGTGTAATTCAGGAGCTGAACTGGAAAAAAAAAATCAGTTCGGTTTGAACCAAAACTGACGTTTTTCCAGGTTTTCTCAACAAAAACATTCTGTTTAAACTGAAACTAAGGGTTTTGGTTTCATGTTTTTCATCCTTGATTTTTGACAGCTGGCTAAATTCCAAAACAAACCTCCAGCTGGAAACAAAAAAGTAAATGTTTCATTTTGAAGGGGCGAAAACGAACCAATTAATGGAAGAACTTTGGTGCCCCCCAGAACAAGGTACTTTTAGTGAATTTACTAATTAAAAAAAAATTGCGCAGCTCTACAAGTTAGCTCCAAATGAGGACGGGTTATGATGATTTAAGTTGTCCTTTTTAATCATGGGGAAGTGACTCTCTAGTGCTCATGAATGGTATCTGGATAATACAAGTAGAAACTGCTGTCCTAGTCCTTGGTCACTGTATTTTCCATTTGTCTTAGGGGGGGGTTCTTCCCCTGTGTAGGCCACACACTGAGGCACTGGAAATTTGAATGCCAGGGGATTTTTAGTGATCAGCGACCTTAGATTTATGCCCCAGTCTGACCCGAAGAGATCCCTTCTAGGGCAAGAGGGAAGCCAAGCCTGCATGTTCCTCCAGCCTGCCGAGACCACCAATGCATGTGCCACTTAGGATTCAGACAAATGTCCACTAGGAATTGAACTAAGCGCATGAACTACTTTCAGTTACTAAGCAAGAACCAGGTGGTACTTTACTGACTGTGGGCCCAAGCAGTAATGTAGTAAAGTGTAAATCAGGTAAATTAAGCGTACCTGCTTTTCATTTGGGGAATATGGAGTTCAGGGTAGGTTAGTTTACACACTCCTTTTTTTACCACTATACCACTGGCCCCAAGTAACAATTGCCCTGCACTTAGTCAGTGGCCCCCGTGCAAAGTAGATGTACTGTTCTGATTCAGTAACATGTTTTTCTCACTTGACGCTGGTGTAAGTGACTCCAGAAGGTAGAGGGCAATGGTGAATTGAGCCCTTGGTTTGATTTGGCTCAGTGCCCCAAAGATAGAACACCTCAGCCCCTGAGCTATGCCAACCCCACCACAGTCTTTAAGGAAAGGTGAGGAAATTGGTACAGAGGAGACTTCTTCAGAGCCCCCACCCCTAGGTCAGCAGAGTTTATAGGTTTCATCCCGCCCACAGGTAGGTAGCTTCACATCATTGCACATCTTGTCAAACCAATTACTGCCCTGCTGCATAATAGCTGATTTCACAAGGTCTGTGATGGGGAGAGCTATATCTCCAAAGACAGGCTTTAAACCAACAGCTGTAACGGCTCCCCCCAACAGCCTGCCATCCCTACAATCTGTGTATCTGTTTAGAGCATAGCCTTAACGAGAGTCCACACATAACAATGAGAGTCCATACATAGCATCAGAGGAGGAAGGCCAAGCATACCCTCAGAGTACTAGTCATAGAATCATAGACTATCAGGCTTGGAAAGGACCTCAGGAGGTCATCTAGTCCAACCCCCTGCTCAAAGCAGGATCAATCCCCAGACAGATTTTTGCCCCAGATCCCTAAATAGACCCCTCAAAAATCATTTCGTTTTTAGGGGTTTTTTGCCAAAAAGTCAAATTTTTCAGCTCAAATTGTTCACATGTTTTTTCCCACGTTATCAATTTCCCCCTCACAAAAACGCTACAAACCATTTTCCAACCACCTCTAGTTGTGATTGGCATTATTGCAAGTTTAGAGTCTGTGCTATTTGCTGGAGGCCTGGCTCTTAACATAATGGTGAGCCATTGCCTTGATTTCCCCTTGGCTTCTGAGCCTGGAAACTATAAGACTGCAATCTGTTTGAATGAGACCTGCACTCTTAAGCCTTGTCTACATTACTAAAATCACCAGGTACCATCAATTGGTATGGCTGAAACAGGATTAAAGACAGTTTAGGGCTTGTCTTTACAGGAAGTTTGCCTAGGATAACTATTCTTGATTAACTCCACATGTGGAAGGCCTTATTCCCAATTACCTTAATCCACTTGAGAACAAGAGCATCCACAAATGGTATTAATCAGGAATAATCTACTTTAAACTCACACTCTACCTTATTCTGAATTAATTTTCATGTGTAGATAAGCCTTATATGCAAGTGTAAACAAGGACCATGTTGATAAACCATGACTATACCTGGAGCACTGGGGATCTCTGTAGGGGAGAAGGGGTGGTATAAGAAGGAATCTTATCTCCAGGCCACAGGGTTACTGCAAAGCTGTTCTGCAACCACTGTTGAGGAGCAAGGTGCACGATCTCCTTTGCACTGCTTGTGACTCTCCTTTGCAGGGAGTGGTGGCTGGACAATCAGCACTGTAACAGACATTGGGACAGTTTACTGAGGCTCGCGGTATATTCTCCCACTCCCAGTCTTTATTCAGGCCTAATCTGATGGTATCTAGTTTGCAAATTAATTCCAGTTCTGCAGCTTCACGTTGGAGTCTGTTTTTGAAGTTTTTTTGTTGAAGAATTGCCACTTTGAGGTCTGTTATTGAGTGACCAGAGAGACTGAAGTGTTCTCCTACTGGTTTTTGAATGTTATGATTCCTGGTGTCAGATTTGTGTCCATTTATTCTTTTGCGTAGAGACTGTCTGGTTTGGGAGTGGTTGGGTCATTACAAAACCTAAACTTAATTTCCCCAATACTAATTTCTCCGTACTGTTACTCACACCTTCTTGACAACTGTAATGGGCCACTGTCTTACCACTTCAAAAGTTATTTTTCCTCCCTTGGTATCCTGCTGTTAATTGATTTATCTCGTTAGACTGACCTCACACTTGGTAAAGCACCCCAATCCTTTCATCTATGTATACCTGCTCCTGTATTTTTTACTTAATACATCTGATGAAGTGGGTTCTAGCCCACAAAAGCTTATGCCAAATAAATTTGTTAGTCTCTAAGGTGCCACAAGGACTCCTCGTTGTTTTTTTTTTTTTGCTCTAGGACAGTGACTCTCAACATTTTTGGGCTCAGGACCCACTTGTAAATGTTTATGGCCTGTTGTGACCCAGTAAATAGTCTGATAGTGGAGGGCCTGGGAAGGTTTTGGTCAGGACTGACTGGACCAAATGTGTGTGAGTGGAGTTGTGACCTGGCTCATGGGGTTGCAGTGCCACTCACTCATATTTAGCCTAACTGGACTCCCATCATCATGACAGCTGGGCGGAACTTGAGTGACCTGGGACCCCAGAGGTTGCAGTGCTTGGAGCACAGAAGAGAGCCTTGCCAGCCCCATAGGACAGGAGCCGCGGGAGCTGCCATGTGACCCTTTGAAACATTCTGGCAACCCACTTTTGGGTCCTGACCCACAGGTCGAGAAACCCTGGTTTAGGAATTATTTTGGGAAGTTCCACGTTACACAGGAGGTCAGACTAGATGATCACAATGGTCCCTTCTGGCCTTGGAATATAAGAATCTATGTTCAAATAGTATAACTTCCATCACTTTGCATTACTTGCCTTGCCTACCTCTATACCAGGGGTCGGCAACCTTTCAGAAGTGGTGTGCCGAGTCTTCGTTTATTCACTCTAATTTAAGGTTTCGCGTGCCAGTAATACATTTTAACGTTTTTAGAAAGTCTCTTTCTATAAGTCTATAATATAGAATTAAACTATTGTTGTATGTAAAGTAAATAAGGTTTTTAAAACATTTAAGAAGCTTCATTTAAAATTAAATTAAAATGCAGAGCCCCCGGACCGGTGGCCAGGACCCAGGCAGTGTGAGTGCCACTGAAAATCAGCTCGCATGCCGCCTTTGGCACCCATGCCATAGGTTGCCTACCCCTGCTCTATACTGTGAAACCAAATCCATTTTAATGTGTATTGGGCCTTGTGTATTGCAAGAAGAGGGAGCAAGATTTGTTCCCCTGACAACTCCAGTCTGTGATATGAAACAACTGGGTACCAGTTCCTAATACTCAGAGTTCTACAGAGAAACTGGAGCTACAGAAAAGGATTTCCAAGATGGAAGCATTTCAGCCTAAGAGCTTATGGCTTTGTGTTGCATGTCACAGGGCAAGCCAGCATTAGACTGCTCAATCTAGCTAACTGCAGCCATGGAAGCACTATAGCAAAACACTTCATTAGAGTGGAATTAAAGGTTCATAACCTTATTAGTTCCACCACTTGAATGCCTTTGTGATATACCTTGAAGCACTAAATTCAGTGAAGGGGAAAGAAAAGCAACGGTATATAAACTCATGCTCTGAGCAGGAGGGGGAAGCTGGTAGGACACTCGCTTCACTCTTTTACCCTTCTTGGGTAAGCTCTACTTTTAACTCATGTTTTCCTCCATGGGAGTTATTTTTGTGTGAACTTCCACAAATTTGTTGCTTGCTGATTTTGCTTTCTGTCGCAAAGCCCGGTGGGAATAAGATAGTCATAAAAGTACAAGTAAACAGTTAATATTCATGCATGATGAGTGTCCCTGGCTAACTGTGGCTTGTTACCGAGGAAAGTCTCCACTCTCACCTTTAGTTTATGTTGTAGCATCTTACATTAATTGGGGGGGGGGGAAACAAACAAACCTTGAACTATGTGCATTCTACCAACCAGAAAATCTGATTTTAAAAACTCTTTAGGAATGCAGAGGAGGTTTTTAGAAGTAGTGTGCATTCTTTCTAGTTAGCTATGGGCCCTTGCACCGGTCCCCACTCCCACCCCCAAATCTAAACACCTCTGAACTTTGGGAAAAACCATTTTGTGGCTTGAGCCCATCTCTAGCTTCAATATTATAAGGTGTGGTGGGTGTATAGGTCTGGTCCCTGGAAGGGTTATGAAGGGGTTCAACCCATTAATGGACACAGAGGAATACACCAGTCAAGACAGCTGGAGCTGCCGGCCCTGCATAGAAAAGGTGACAGTTGTGGCTTGTTGGGCTGCTAGGAGGTGAAGGAAGCCATAAAAAGCAGCAGCGTGTGCCTGCTGGGAAACAGAGGGATTCTTGAGAAAGGAGGCAAGGGGCTGTCTGGTCTCCTCTTAACCCAGGAGACTCCTGAACCGTGCCAGGACTGGAAAGAAGAGAGGAACTAGGAAACCCTCTGGTTTCCACTGAGGAAAACTGAACTAGCTCCCAGTAAGGACTGTTGCTCATTTTGGATCATGGGAGGAAGGAAGCTCCCCTTTGACTGTGCTGGCCCCCTGAGTATGGGCCCCCTGCAGGAGTATTTTTCTGCATCCTTTGGGACTTGACTTAAACAGGCAGTGATCCAACTCACAGGGTTAGCAGCTATCCCATTAGCTGGGATGGAAGGCGGCTTTAGGATTACGAGTATAGAGTGGCATTCTGGAGACTTGTGTTGAAGTCCCACCACCACAGACTTCTTGTGGGGCTTTAAGTAAGTCACTTAATTGGTGTTTCAGTCCCCCCCTTAAAATAAGGCTAAAACCTCCCTCCCAGGATAGATAGATGAGGATAGACTCTATTGGTAACTATGGTCATGAGAGCCATAAATGACTTTGCAAAATCTTGGAACAGAGTACTGGACCATGCAAGTTAGCTGTAGTAGGATCAGAGCCATGCCCTATATCAGTTCTACAGGAAAGTTGTGAGAGTTTCTTCTTCCCCATTTATAATACTCTTGTAATATAGTATTTAGCATACCTATAGCAATTAAACGCTAAGAAATCAGCACAGGCCTGGGACTACTTGAAGTATGGTGTGATGAGGCACAGTGACTGGCAGTGCTAAAACAGAAGAAAACCACAATATCCATTCCTGTATTGTTTTGAATGATAGTGAACATGCTGACCACCTCCCTATGCACCTCTCTAGAATGTGTAGGGAAAACTGGGTGATCATGGGACACTTCAGTTGGAGTGACATATGCTGAAGGTCTCATGCTGCCAGGACTAAAACATCCTTGGAATTTTTCAATATTCTCGATGACAATGACCTGGAAGAAAACATAAAATCACTGCTGAAGTTTGCAGATGACACAAAAATTGGAGGAGTGTTAAATAATGAAGAGGACAGGTCACTGATTCAGGGGGATCTAGATCACTTGGTGACCTGAGTGCAAGCAAACAACATGCATTTTAATAGGCCAAATGTAAACCTATGCATCTAGGAACAAGCAACGAAGGCCATGCTTATAGGATGGGAGACTCCATCCTGGGAAACAATGGCTCTGAAAAAGATTTGATGGTGCTGGTGGATAATCAGCTAAACAGGAGCTGCTAGCCTGACTCTGCGGCCGAAAGAGCTAATGCGATCCTGGGATGCCGACACAGGGGAATCTCGAGTAGGTGTACAGAGGTTATTTTACCTCTGTATTTGGCACTGGTGTGACTACTGCTGGAATGCTGTGTCCAGTTCTGGTGTCCCCGGTTCAAAAAGGATGTTGATAAATAGGAGAGGGTTCAGAGAAGAGCCACAAGAACGATTAAAGGATTAGAAAACCTGCCTTATAATGATAGATTGAACCAGCTCAATCTGTTTAGTTTAACAAAGAAAAGGTTAAAAGGTGTCTTGATTACAGTCTATAAGTACCAACATGGGGAACAAATGTTTAATTTAGCAGAGAACGGTATAAATTTAGGTTGGAAATAAGAAAAACTTCCTAACTCTCAGGGTAGCTAATCGCTTGAATAAATTGCCTAGGGCGGTTGTGAAATCTCCCTCATTGGAGATTTTTGAGAGCAGGGTAGGCAAACATCTCTCGGGGATGGTCTAGATAATACTTTGTCCTGCCATGAGTGCAGGGGACTCTCGAAGTCCCTTCTAGTCCTGTGATTCTATAACACAATCCAATAGCTGGTAGTTGAAGCTAGACAAATTCGGACTGGAAAGAAGCTATACATTTTTAACAGTGAGGATAGTTAATCATTGGAACAATTTACCAAGTGTTGTGGTGGAATCTCCATCACTGACAATTTTGAAATAAAGATTGGAGAGTTTTCTAAAAGATCTGCTCTAGGAATTATTTTGGGGGAAGTTCTATGGCCTGAGTTATACAGGAGGTCAGACTAGTCCAGTGGTTCTCAACTAGGGATGCAGGCATCCCTGGGGGTACACAGAGGTCTTCCAAGGGGTACATCAATTCATCTAGATATTTGTCTAGTTTTAGAACAGGCTGCATAAAAAAACACTAGCGAACTCAGTACAAACTAGAATTTCATGCAGACAATGATTTGTTTATACTGCTCTATATACTATACACTGAAATATAAGTACAATATTTATATTCCAATCAATTAATTTTATAATTATATGGTAAAAAGGAGAACATAAGCCATTTTTCAGCAATAGTGTGGCTGTGACACTTTTGTATTTTTACGTCCAATTTTGTGAGCCAGTAGTTTTTAAGCGAGGTGACTCTTGGGGCTATGCAAGATACATCAGACTCCTGAAAGGGGCACAGTAGTCTGGAAAGGTTGAGAGCCACTAGACTAGAAGATGATCACAGAGGTCCCTTCTGGCCTTCGAATCTATGAACTTCTTTTCTAAAGTCTACAAATCAGTGAGCAAAGATCCAGTAAGCAAAGATCCCCATTATGATCTCCACTGAAAACTCATAGCAGCTGTTTTTCTCCTGCAATCAGCTGACCAGTGAAGCCATCAACACACACAGTATTAGGGCCAGTACTGTTGACAGTTCTCAGCACCTCCCTTCTAATGAAGTGAGTGAGAGTTAAGGGAGCTCAGGTTTTAGAGTAGCAGCCGTGTTAGTCTGTATCCGCAAAAAGAGCAGGAGTACTTGCGGCACCTTAGAGACCAACACGTTTATTTGTTATGCTCAAATAAATGGGTTCGTCTGTAAGGTGCCACAAGTACTCCTGTTCTTTTTTTAAGGGAGCTCAGTAGCTCAAAGGAGGTCTTGGAGTTTTGCAGGGTTGAACCCTACCTGAGGGATGCCCTATCTGTCCTCAAAGAGGAGAGATTAGATGGAAGAATAGAATGAGGAAGCAGGCAGGGTGGGCTTTAACTACCCATTCAGCCTTTATTACCTCGTCTCTCTCACATTGCAGCGCCAACCAGGGTCATTCCACTCCCCTAATTTCAATCAGAAACTCACTATGTAGCTTCAAAATAAAAGCGAGGAGTGATGATGGGATTTAAAAAAACGCCCGCCCCAGACACACAACGGCTGCAGCGGGGTACAACGGCTTAGCAAGACACTTGCATCAGAGCATAGGGGCTGCCAGTACAGAGGAACCCACAGAGCTTGCTGTGGATGTGTGTGAATCATTTTTATTCAGAAGTGTTCCTCCAGAGAACACGGTCTAAATATTCAATCCATACATTTTTGCAATACAAAAAAGCCCCTGAACAGCTGTTCCTATTTCCTTAAACTACAAAGCTGTTTTCTCAAGGTCGTATTGCTCATTTAAGACACAAAACAAAAACAAAAAAACCAAAACACAGAGCAGCAGAAAGCCTTTTAGCAAGCTTAGAATTCATTTTCATATCTTTCAGGAAGTGAGCCTGTTGTATGCGTTCTGACATTGAAGTGTCATTGAAGGACACTTACCTGTTCCATGTTACCATGGAACAGGAAGCTTGAAATAATTGAGGGCCACGGAGGTTCCAGCTCACACGTTTAGGAGGGTCACTGGAAACCAACTTTCTTGCACACGTGCAGAATAATTAAGGGCACTCTGGCAGCTCACCTTTGTTCCTCCAGCAGTGGCTGTCAGGCATTTTGTTTAATGGAGTCCTGCAGCCGCTTTGGAGCTCCCTATCAGAACCTGCACATGTTCAGTAGAGGCCTGGGGCACTGGAGCATCAGTCCCCATGTGATGCTTCCTGGGGGTTACAAATGGTTGTGAAGCATCTTGGTACCACCTGCCCTTAGCATGATGAAACAATGTCTGTGCCCGTCCAGGGATCAGCTTCCCAATTCCACCAGCTACAGGCAACATAAGCTGCCCCACACCTGGCCAGGTCCTGCTCTATCTTTACAGCTTAGCGATTGGCACAGCCCAGCTCTCAAGTTCTCTGAGCATCTCTGAGCAACTCCAGTCCCTGATCCACTGGCCACTCACAATATTCACAGATTCGCTGCCTCCAAATCAGTAGTACCCCCCCCCAGTTTACCAATTCCATCTCAGATCACTGCTCCACTTAGATATGTTTGCAGTGAAATCAAGTATAGGTTTATTTAACAACGCACAGAGATTTGAGTAGTCGCAAGTAGAAGTATTGGAAACAAGTAATATAAAATAAAATCAGAACACGCCACATTCTAAATCCTGGACTTAATTAACAAGGTACTCTCGTGTCTCACAAAGCATTGCTGACCCCAAATCCTTGCAGCACTTTACAATCGGGTTTGGCTGTGGCCTCCCCGTTATGAGACAGACACGCTGTCAGCTTGCCTCCTTGATGAAGGAGCCTATGTGTTTCTTTGCCCCCTCCCTGATTTATACCAGTCCCATCCTTTGTCTTTAGCCTTGGTCCCATCTTTTGTCCCTGCTGCTTGTTTCATCAGGTATATTTCCTTTCTTGTCGATTTGGCAAATTTTTGCAAC
This sequence comes from Trachemys scripta elegans, assembly GCF_013100865.1. Lineage (NCBI taxonomy): Eukaryota > Metazoa > Chordata > Testudines > Emydidae > Trachemys > Trachemys scripta. The sequence continues at coordinate 12,233,115 of NC_048300.1, forward strand.
TAGCTCAGTACACAAACAGGCATAGAGTGTGAGGCATACAACACACGATGCACAAGTGGCCAGACCAGGAGATAGGCATCTGTTACCTGAAAGGAACATTTCTGAAATATATCACCTCCTGGTGACCTGCCCTAACTCCAAAACCTTAACGTAATTTGCAATTTAGATACATAACTCCTTAGATATTATCCATATGTACATTTTGCAATTATTAGGATGACCAGTGTGCCACTGGCTCTTGGCAGAGACATCATATGACACCTTTGTGAACTCTTATGCATATATCCGACCCAGGGGGTTCCTATAAAACCCTCTGCACCACCTGTGACATCTGACTATTGACAGACACCAACAGGTCCATGGGACAAACGTCTCACCCTGCTCCATCAGCTGGAAGAACTAATCTGTTAAATTAATAGCTGTGAATGGCACACAGAAGTGGGATGAGGAAGAATTTCACTCAGTTTTCTCATTTTCCTGTAATGGTCAGCACCCCAGGTTCCCAAATGCAGAGCTGTCATTGAGTGTATAAAATTGACCATTTTTCACATGACTAAAATGACCTAATCTAGGATTTTTTGAATGTGTCAAGAAGACAGAGGATAACGGAGAACTGGCTGCTATAATTTATTGGGATTTACAAAAATCCTTTGACAAAATCCCTCACAAGAGGTTATTTGGGAAGCTAAGTAGTCATGGGGTGAGAGGTAAAAATTACTGTCATGGATTAGAAACTGGCTGAGAGGCAGAAAGCAGAGTACATATAAAGGGTGAGATTTCAACCCAGCAAGATTAAGTAGGATGCCTCAAATTCTGTTCATAATAACAAAGGGGCAGATGCCAGAAAGTGGCAACATTTTCAGGTTGCAAGTATTTTCCCTTGCTCAAGCTGAGAGAAGACTGAAAATCTTTTGGGAGCCCCTAACCGAGCTAAATGAATTGGGAGCACGATGGCAGATACGTCCGTGTTGGCAAATGCAAGATGCAACGTAAAGAATATTGGAAAGAATAATTTGACTATTCAAGCACACAGCTTTGCTCTAAAGTAACTGTAACTGCTCAGGGAAAAAACAACATGTTCCATTCCCAGAGATGGTCAAACAGAACAAAGTGAGGGGATATAAAATGTGGAGTTGTAATAGTATAATTCCATTTTAGAGAGTGATGCTACGGCCTCAGCATGAAACACTGCCTTGAGTTCTGGTCCCCACCCAGAAATGCAGAGGGTCCAGTGACAGGCAACAAGAGGATTAGAAATGTCTCCATACAAGGAGAAAAGGTGAAAGCTCGTGTTAGTTTAGGGAGAAGAAGAAGAAAAGGGGGACATGATAGAGGTATATAAAATCATGGCTGTACAGAGAAGGCAGGTTCAGGCACTCCTAATCAATACAAGAAGAGGGCAGCTAATGGACTGGAAAGACAACAGATTTAAGACTGACCGGTAATACTTCATACATAACTACATAATTAACCTGTGACACTCACTTCTATGACCCCATTCAGGACAAGAGCTTAGCAGGATTTTAAAAGACTATTAGACAATTATATGGATAACGAGAACATCCAGTTACATTAGGTAGGGGAAATTAGAATGCATATAAGCCCTCGAGCTATGAGGCATCAAGCACCCACTCATGGGATTAGGAAGAAAGTTCCCCTAGACACAGATGTCACAGGGTGACTGGTCCCTTTAAGGGGAGATGAGGCCAGCCACACCTGTGCCATAATTAATTAGTTGCTTTCCAACCTGAGGGGGCAGGACTAAGGAGGGTCAGGTGAAAAATTAATGGACCTGGGCCTTATAAAAAGGACTGAAAGTGAGCTCACAAAGAGAGTGAAACTGCAGGCAAGCTGGCTCTGCTGAAAGACCATGAGCTGCAAGGAAAAGGGACCTCCAGGGCTCTATACCAGAGCTGGGAAGGACATGAGTAGAGAGCCCAGAACAGCACTGGCAGCAAGGCCCAGAGGGTGAGCTGAAGAGAAGCCCTGAAGAGCAGACAGATGTTTTTGCTTGGTTGGGACTTTTTAGTTTGGACTTTTGGTACCCTGGAAGGGTTATGTTTGTTGTGCTAAGCCATATCTCCAGCACAAACCAGTGTCTGAGAAGCTGAGGAAACCAACCTCAGTGAGGGAAAGTGAGTCAGGGAGTGGCAGCTGCCTCATTCTTGACTAAAATGGGAGGGCTTATGGGGCATGGAGGTGAACAACTTATAGCTCCTTGCTACATAACTGGGACTCACTTAACTAAGCGACGCCTCTGGAGCAGGCTCTCCACAACAAAGATGCAGCAGTGTCCTATGTGCAAAAAGCTGGTGCAGCCAGGCAGAACAGGGGAGATGGAAAGGAACCGCCACTGATCTGGGAATGACAAACACCTTGACTTTATATGAGAGCAGCATTAAAGTTATTGGCGCCGCCCTTTTCGAGATCACAGCAACAGCATTATTAGGGGAATAAGTTAGGGAGAACATAGCTAGCAAACCAGTGTGGGTTTTCTGCCAGTCATGGTAGCAGAGGGTCTGGGAGGCAGGTGTAGGGAAAGCTTGTCTTTCTCACCAACAGAAGTTGGTCCAATAAAAGATATTACCTCACCTCACCTACCTGATCTCTCAAATATCCTGGAACTGACACGGCTACAACTACACTATATACTTGCACCTGAGTAGCCATTTACTCAATGAGGGTGAAAGACACTAAGCAGTGATTTGGCAGTGTTTTGCCACCATTGCACACAATCACTTTGCACAGGTGTAGATGACTCCACAAGGCAAAGAACAAAGGAGAATCTGGCTTTATGAGTTTCTAGAAAGGAGAGGAGAACATGGATTGAAATGTAGCCCTGGTCTACACTGGGGGGAGGGTCAATTTAAGTTACTCAGCTTCAGCTATGTGAATAACATAGCTGAAGTCGACGTACTTAGATCAACTTACCGTGGTGTCTTCACCACGGTGAGTCGACTGCTGCCGCTCCCCCGTCGACTCTGCCTGTGCCTCTCATGGGAATGGAGTACAGACGTCGACAGGAGAGCGCTCGGGGATCAATTTATCGTGTCTAGACTAGACATGATAAATCGATCCTTGCTGGATCGATCGCTGCCCGCCAATCCGGCAGGTAGTGTAGACATACCATAGACATGGTCAATAGAAAAGGAACCCTCTTTTCCCCTGCATAGACTGTGGTAAGTTCCTGCTTTACAATCTCGCCTACTAAATATAGGTTGAAAATCCTTTCACAATATATTCTATATGAAAAGATTCCACCTCTCTGTCACATCCCCATCAACAGGGAAATTTACCCTCTGGATTACAGAAATGATGGTTGTGTGCTCATCTAGATGTATTTGTTCATAAAGATGAGACGTCCAGAAATGTTTTCCATGCATCTTAAAAACTTACCATCCTTTCACTGCTAGTGCCAAGAGCTATTCAAAGGAGAAACTGCTCTGAACAATGGATTACCAGGGTGACAACATGGGCAGCTGTGGATTCATTCAATTAATCAGAAGCCACTTCCTTGCAGCAAAGTGGGTAACTGAAATTAGCTTTTTAATTGACAATGTGCAGCTCTCTATTATAGACACACCTCCCTGTTGGAGGAAAGGTGCCCCCAAGAGGCATATCGTCCATGCATATCTCAGCTCGCTGTGCCTGCTTCCAGAAGGGAAAGATTCCAGTACTCTGCCATACTTGCCAGGAACAAACATTCTTTCTCTAGCTGATAACTTCCATGCCACATCTGATGATTTGTGTGTGTGCCACATGGATTCATTTTCAATAAGGCCAGAGGACCAGAATGCCTGTGTATCATTTTTATTCCATGTATTGCTGCCAGCTGCTCTATTTGAGAAGACAGTCCTTCCAAGATTAATTATTATTGTAGAGTGAAAATCTCTCCCCCTCTTGTGTAGTTAACCTTCTCTTATTTTGTTTGGAGAAATCAGAAATCCCTTTTGACTGCGTAGCTGACATCTTCAGCAATTTATCAAGGCCACAGAGCAAAGGTTGCCTTTGTGGTTGTAGGTATAGTTGAATCTACAGTGTGCATCATCAACAACAACCCAATACAAAAAGAGAACATTTTCTATGGTGTCTTTTTAACCTTGTTTTGTTGCCAGTTTGAGAAGTGTTAAATGGTAAGTGACGAACTCTATACAGCAGTGTTAAAGAGACAGCTGGAGCTCTGGTTCTCCAATAGCTGGCTGAGCAACACCTCAAGGCGGCCTGCAGTGCTGCTTTGGTCAGTGGTGAAGCCTCTGTCAGCCTTCATGCTTGCTGCTTCAGTAGTTGTATCCCAGGCCAATACTATTTGGGGGTTTCCAGAGTATTCTTAACCCCTGGGCCCGCCTCCTCTCTGCCCTTGGCACTTCCGCAGCATGCCTCTATCCTGTATTTCTTTGGTGCTAAGGATTCAGCCAAAAACCAACTTCGCTAAACACCTCCTGAACTGGTGTTGCACTGACACCGCATTTAGAGGTGACAGAACCAAACTTCAAAGTGACCTGGAGAGATGAGAGCAACGTGGGGAAGGGTGGGTGCAAGAAACAGAGATTTCCTTCGAAGCATGTAACCGAGTGGCCTGGGAAGATGAGTGCGGTGGTCACTGCTAATTGTTTGCAATTGTATTTACAATGTATCAGAGGGGTAGCCGTGTTAGTCTGAATCTGTAAAAGGCAACAGAGGGTCCTGTGGCACCTTTGAGACTAACAGAAGTATTGGGAGCATAAGCTTCCGTGGGTAAGAACCTCACTTCTTCAGATGCAAGTATTTACAATGTTACCACAGCATTTGTAGTATTCCCTGTACCATTAAATGTACCTGGCTATTAAGCTTGACTAAGGTAGACAGGAATTGCTAGAGGGAGCCTGGCATATAGAGGATGTGTTAACCTAAGGGAGTTGGTTTAGCTGTGGAGGCTTCAGGGACGGAGACTGTCTAAATCCTGGTAAAGTGGAGTGACTTCCTTCCAAGCCTGTTCTGAAAGTCTAGTGAAGATGCAGGAGAAAAGATCCAGATAGGAGCTAGTTCATATGGCCATCTCAGTTATACAGTCATCTTCCTATAGTCCCTTCTGAACTGGCTATTGGATCTCAGTTATTCCATCTACTGGGTAAAACATTTTTTAGCTCCTGAAGTGACCTTCATTTAAGCTTGTGTCAGGATAGGCTAGAAGACCTAGTTGTGCTAAAGAGGAAAAATAAACATCTTTGGGTCAATACATGTTCTCTTTTGGGGATCTATTAATCCCAAATTGGAAGGGCCAGGGTATAGATGTGGAATTAGGTGCTTAGATAGTATGGGAGAACCCTCAGTTACACATTTCTGCCTAAAAAATTCCTTCCATTAATCTATATAAAGAATCTGGGATTAAAGTCACAGGTAATTTAGACTGTAAGCTCTGTTGGGGACCATCTTTGCTATATGTTTGTATAGAGCCTAGCACCATGAGGTTCAGCTTTCTAGATGCCACCACAATACAAAATACAGATAAAGCATTGTGGATCTACAGATGGATTGTGAACTGGATTTTTACATCTATGAAGTTGGGTTTGATTCCTGAACCCAGTTTGACAGAATGGGCTACTGCCTGAGAAGGTAAATTGCTAAGGAGCTGGCCAGAATAGGAGCAGTGTTCCGGTAGGTCAGAATTCACGCCCATTGTCGGAGCTGTGCGGGGAAACTGGCCTGGGGCCTGTTCACAGTTGCCTGCTTCCAACCAGAGCTATCAATTCTTTATTTACTCTGTATTAAAAAGTCTCAATAAGATTTTTTTGGTGTGTAAGTGCATAATGCATTAAATTACTCGAGTCCAGAAAGGCTGCATATGTGAGCCTGTTATCTAAATAGGTTAGCTACTTCCCACAACCTGGGCTAAAAAGTGGTGATCTCAATTAAAAGTAGTATCTTAGGTCCCAATCCTATTCCCACCAAATGTCCCATGCACTTCAGGGGGAACAGGATCAGGACCCTAATATTTTAATAAGCCATTTCCTTGACAAATCACAAGTTCATGGGCTACACAACATTCAGGATAAAGAATATCTCAATCAAATTAAATAGATGCTATTCAGACCTTGATGGTAATGAGTGTAATTAATCACTGCTATTGTGTAGCATCTGTAACATGGCAGCGACCTATAAGCAAAACAGGGCAACCAAAGGCAGCCTGGGAATTTGACCATAAAAAAATGCAAGAACAAATAAAAACATGTTTATATTTCATTTTGTCAGGCTGGGTTCATGATCCTCTAGTAATAAGGTGGGATAGGAAGAGTCCTGTCACACACAACACCGTTCCCATTAAGGGCCCCAAGCTAGTTTTGCCATTGACTTCACTGGCCCATAGCTACAGCACCTTGAATTCAAGTGCCTGTCTCTTTACACAATTGCACTAGGAGGAGGGGGAGAAAGGGGTGGGAGGGGAGACAGCACACCCTTTCTGTCTAACACAAGAGTCACAGACCCTATTTCTATCAGAGGGCTGCCGAGATAACTAGCATGAGGAAGATGCAACTGTCTCAACACACAGCAAAATCCTCCAGAAAGTAACTAACTGTCTTAACATCAAAGACCGAAGAAAATTGCCGGCACTTAATTTAGGGTTTCACCACAATTTTTGCTGCTTGCTGCCAACTCTAAGCTTTTTGTTTAGAAGTTTAGTTTCTTTATTTCTCCAGTGTAAATCCAAAGCCTTGACCGTGGTGCTGCTCCACTGCAGAAAACTCTTCCAGCCAAACAAAGGCAGTAGCAAAAGTGAGCCGACTCAACCTATTTGCTAAAATGAATTATACAAGCTCAACATTGCATTAGTCAGTTTTAGCACTGATTATTTATGAGTGCAGTTGTAATTAAAATGCTATTTGTCAGTAAAGAAAAAAAAATTAAGACCAGAAGGACAATCATGATCATCTAGCCTGATGTCCCGCACATTGCAGCCACAAACCATCGTCCTGTTATTGCATAAATCAGGTAAGACTGATCCTGTCATGAAAAGGCCAATTTGCTTATTTTAGCACTCACTATGTAGTGCATTGTGTACACACACACACAGGAAATTTTATTGGGGGGGGGGGTTGTTACATAAATGGATAGTTAGGCTCCAAGGATGGGGTTTTTCAAAAATACCTTAGAAGCATAAATCCCTTTTACTTTAAAGTATGGCCCAGATCCTGCAAATAGCTCAATACAGGAGAATCTTGGAGTCAGCGTAGCAAATTTTATGCCACCTGATTCCCTACACTTGTGGGGAGTATGGCCGGAGTGAGGAGGGGCTGGGCTAGGGTGCCCAGAGCTCCACCCAATCCTCAATGACCCCCTGAGGTCCTTGTTAAACTGCTGCAGCCAGCATAACTCACAACAGCCCATCAATTACTCTAGTTGCTCGGGTAGCAATTTCAGTAGGGTTACCAGGTGTCCAGTTTTTGACCTTGAAAAGGAACTCTGGTGGCTCCAGTCAGCACCGCCGACCAGGCCATTAAAAGTCTGGTTGGCAGTGCTTTGGGGCTAAAGCAGGCTAGTCCCTACCTGTCCTGGCACCGTGCTGTGCCCCGGAAGCGGCCAGCAGGTACGGCTCCTAGGCAGGGGGGCCAGGAGGCTCCACGCGCTGCCCGAGCACTGGCTCTGCACTCCCATTGGCCGGGAACCTTCCTGCACCCCAACCCCGAGCCCAGTGAAAGTGAGTGAGGGTGGGGGAGAGTGAGCAACCGAGGGAGGGGGAATGTAGTGAGTGGGGGGTGGTATTGTAGGTATTGTAGGTACTCTGGTAGGTATTGTGCCAGGATTATCTTCACCAATCCTCCTCCTTTTAGTCTTTGTTTTTTCAGGTCTCCCCCTCCCCCCACCCTATTATTTTGATTGCACTTTATTCCTGTAAAAAATTGCCAGGTTGGCTGCTTGCGACCAAACCCCTTTTCTTTCTCCATAGAAGAGTACAAGCAATTGGCACTTCCCCAAGCCACCCACCCATGTGCAACCTCTATGGGTGAACCAGGGAGAGTCCATTCTGCAGAGTCAACCCTTGGCCTCTCTCCACCAATAGAGATCAAGGATTTTGTGCTGTGGGCACCTGCCCATAAGGAGCGGGAGTGAGTCCCACATCAGATACCAGGCTGTACCCCCTTTATTTTCAGAGTCATGTATTTTATATGCTTCAGAGATCACTTCACTCCTGTGTCCTCAAGCTCCTACTCTGCGGTGGATTCCCCTATAATGAAGTTGTCAAGAGCCATTGTGAAATACAAATCCTTCCTCAGCAATAAGAGCAACATTATTGCATTGGAATGATTATTAATGGCTGCAGACAGTGCTATTCAGTCATACAACAGAGACTGGAATCTGGCATTCCAGCGTTAACGCTGGCCAAGCTCTTGCCTTTTACAATAATGCTGTTGCAGAGAAACAGAAGCAAAACACACGGGGAAGGCGATTTTATTGGCTTAGAGAGTTTTAGGTTTAATGCATAAACCAGAACCTCCCAGCGTTTGATCACTATGTCAGGCTAAGCCACAAGGATGCGTGATGACAGCCAGGCAGCAGCTACATGACACCCAAAAATCACTTTGACTTTAACACAAGCTATGATCGTAAAGCTGGGCTGCGTTCCAGCCTGTACCCAATTCAATTCTGGCGGCATACAAAAGAGCCACATCTTACAAAGATTTGCACACTCACGTTCAGTCTGAGTGGTTCTAACAGCTGTACAGCGAAGCAGAGCAGGGCTGCTGCTGTAGTATAAATCGGAGCTAGCTCCTTAGCAAGTGATCATGGGAAAAGTGTGTGTGTGTGTGTGTGTGTGGAGAGGGAGGGAGGGGGAGGGTTGTTTAAAAAAAGATGCTCTGACTGCCGTGCTAAACCGTATTGTGAAGACTTTGTTTGCCTTGCTTCTATCACTACGGACAAAAGGGGGTTTGCCTGACCCAGGAATTGGTGATCTGTTTTTTGGTTTACTAATGCTTTAGATGAAGGATATATTTATAACTCATTTGTCAAGGATTAATAAAGGATCAACTAAGGCTTTCATAAATGGTTATTCAATTGTTCGAGAGCCAAACGGGTCAATCAGTTGCTTCTGACCATTTAACACTTGCTATTGATGTGCACCCTCCTGTGGCAGGCCACAGCACAAAGACACACCTGCCTCAGTTTCCCCTCAGCGCAGGCACTAAAACACACCCACTACGGTCTCTCCCAGTGTCCGCTCAAAATTCCATCTTTGAGCAGAATGTATTCAGGTTCACAGACCATAGTTCATGGAACCTGCATGGCTTCTCCAACTCCTAAAGTAAGGCACAGAAATGCACCGCAATTTCCCCAGCTCCTCACCCAGGAGACCACCAGCACGCGGATTCCAGTTCCTTTCTGCCCCGTTCCAGACCCCCGCCCCCTCCGGGCTTTCCCAGTGAGAGTAATGAGTCTCATGCCTTCAGCCCAAGACATAGTTCAATGGCTCAGCTCCTTTTCAGCCTCCCAGCACAGCGCTCTCCAGCTCAGGACCATCAACAATTGTCTCCTGCTGGCCTCCTAGCACATTCTTCCCTCTTCCCATTGAAGTCTCTTTCTGCTTTCTGGTCTCTGAAGACTCTCTCCCAGGCAGCTCTTGCCTGCCCCTTTCTTTGCTCCTCCAGTCCAGTCTGTGCTCTGAGGTTCCCCCCCGACTCACCACTCTCTCCCATGTATATGGCCCAGATGTGCTCTCTTAAATCCCAAGTGGAGTGAGCTGATGAGTCACAAGGGCACTGGTCCTGCTCCCCGTTAAAGGAGCAGTGTCACTCTGTGACATCCATAACATGTTGATCGCATCAGTCAATCATTTAATAACCCTTTGTCAGCTGCTTATATGAAGGGTGCATTTATAAAGTAGCACCACTAGAAGTACAGCCCATACGAAAAAGGGTTAAATTGTGAGAAGGAAAAATAAAATCAAAGCCACCGACAATTAGCACCTGGACCCTATGAAAACCAGCAATGGAAAAAAAATAGTTGTAAAATCTGTTGCTACATTTTGTGCAATGTGCAACTGCTACTCTGCAAAGAAAAAAAATAAACACATTAGAATAAATAAGTGGAGGCAGAAATCCTTGTGCTGCCACAATATCCACAGCTTTCACGCAGAACCCAGGATATTTAACTATTTCCAGCCAAGGTTGCAGGTAGAAAAATTTTCAGACGCAAAGCATCCTCTTCCTTCTCTAAGTATAAAGGCAGCACAGTTTTCTTAATACCCATTTCTTAATATTTCCTACTGTCATCCACATCAAATTAGAAGTATTTCCCCTCAATGTTCACACAGTTTAGACAAATACAGGAAATTCCATCACTTTTCTTGAACGCAGATTTAGTCTCCCCATAATTCTGAGGGAAGTTAGATTTCCATTACAACTCCAGTTTGGATCACCCCCAAACTAACCAATCTGCCTATAAATGTCTCATACGTAATCCTCTGCTAGAAAATTCTCTGATGGTGGAGAGAAGAGGCTTGGGGTTAATGCTATGCAAAGATAAAATAGATACCAGATTTGGCATGTGTTAGCTACTGCAGTTTAAAATTAAAAAAAAAAAAAGCTTTTCAACTTTTAGAAAAAAGATCCTTAATGTTTTTGAAGTGTCACGGCTGACCTAAAAACTCTAATTTCAGTTCTTCTGCTCTCCCCAGCAAGGACTGATGGCAGACTGACTTGGGAGATTTGGGTGGGTTAATTTGAGTTCTTTCCCTCTATATTTCTTGTTATAATTTTAAATGGGAAGTCTGAAGAGGTTATAAACGCTAGGACTGCCAGCCCAGGTCAGAGTAGTGGTCCATCTAGTTCAGTTTCCAGTCTAACTTAATCAATACCATACATTTCAGTGGAGAGTCCAAGAAACCCCTTGTAAGCAATTAATCATCTTAGTAATTTATTTGGGACCACCCAGAGTAGGAAGCAGCGTCCTGGGTGGCAAGCAGTTGTACATCACTCCCTTAAACTGTATGCCTCTTCAGACTGCAGTTATTTGCCTTTACAGTGCTGATCATATGGATGGCCCTTTATAAATAGGGCTTTCCTTGCACACCCCAAACTCCCCTGAAACTGCTAGTCATTTGGGTCATTGTAAGATGTAATTTAATCATTAAGTTATTGTGCACTTTTTTTTTTTTGCGCAATGCAGACAGATATTTCCTCAATGACCTAGTTCCATACTATATGAATTTCAGTGGAACTACTTGCAGAAGCAAGCAAGCACTATCTATGTATTTTGCCGTCCCAAGCACGGCAGTGAGGCAGCCTTCGGTTATTAAATTGCCGAATTGGCGCCGAAGCCGTGGGACCGGCGGACCTCCCGCAGGCATGCCGCCGAAGGCTCCCTGACTGCCGCCCTCATGGCGACCGGCAGGCCACTCCCCGCGGCTTGCCGCCCCAGGCACGTGCTTGGTGCGCTGGTGCCTGGAGCCGCCTCTGAGCCAGGGCCAGCTCCAGGCACCAGCATTCCAAGCAGGTGCTTGGGGCGGCAATCTGCAAGGGGCGGCAGTCCGTGTGTTTTTGTCGCTCCAAGCAGCGCGCCGAATTGCTGCCGCGGACGTCGGGGGCGGTCCGTGTGCCGTTAGGATGGCACGCACATTTCCGCAGCGGCGGCAATTTGGCGGCAGCTTCTATGTTCAGCTGCCCGTGGAGGCAATTCGGTGGCTTCTGTCTTCTGGCTGAAGACAGAAGCTGCCGCCGAATTGCCATCACCGTGGAAACGCGCGTGCGCCCTAACGGTACACGGGCTGCCCCTGCCATCTGCACCAGCAATTCGGCGCGCTGCTTGGGGTGGCAAAAACAGTAGAGCCGGCCCTGCCCTGAGCTATGCTAAGTATTTTGGGCCCTAGTTTTATGAAGGAAACAAGCAATGTTTATAATGATACGGCATGCATTCCGTTGTCTAAGAGATCCATTCCTTTCAGACACTGAAAATTCCCCTCATGCAGTCTGTTATGCCTGTTTAGTTTTCATTTATTCAGTTATCAAACTCATCCCCACATATCTCCTAAAACTGCGTTTGACTTTGACCGATTTTGGGGCTTTTTAGGCTCAACTCTGCTTTTTCCCTTGCGTAACCTTGTCGCTGAAAAAATTCCAATGTAGACAGCTTTGCCACTGTCTGAATTCTGCTGAGAAAGGAGCTAATTTTGGGCTATTATCTGTTGTAAAGTTAATATTTTTTCTTTGAGACTCTGGTAAAATGAATAGGAGGCAATTGCATTTTATCTACTGTATTCTATGTGCAGTGATGGCCTCATTAAATGGTGGATTTCTTTCAGTCCTTTGTGATCTGTAATTCTTTCCAGACTTTGGGTTTTCTAAATATTCTCAATGCCTTTTTGTAGTTTTAGCTGATTGTTTCAAGGATTCTTTACTGTACAAACTGGAAGAGATTTGTTTGTTTTGCTCTCTAATTTGTCCTTGGCTTTGCTAAAGCAGCTGTGAGAATAGCTCCCCCACTTCCCCCACCCTGTATTTTTTTTTTATTACACCAAGTTTTCCTAGCTTTGTTAAGAGACTGCATAGGGATCCAATTTAATGTATTCCTCTTAACTCTGTTCCATTAAGTTCTCAAGCATCAATGTAATTTCAGAGTGCCCATTGATTAGGGCTCTCTTCCCAAGGGACACCGTATTGTGTAGCATGTGTGTAGATCTTTGCGAGCCCCGTGGCATGAAAAGTGCAATTGTTACTGGGAGGCAGAGAAGCTGTGAATCCTTTTCCTGATTCTCCAAGGCTTTTGCATGTGTGTTTGCACGAATGGACACAAAGGGAATTCTCAGGTATGTTTTTCCACCCGCCAAACGGGCTTGTAAATGTGTCTCACAAGCGGTGCAAGCGCTGGTGAAGCTGCAGTCCTGATGTCCAATTTTGACAGCAGCGTTTTTCCATGCGTAGGAACCAATCCCAAAGCCCACTGAGTGCATGGGAGTTTTTCCATTGACTTCAATGGGCTTTGGCCCAGGCCCACAGAGGCAGTTGCATTTGCACTGCAAAAGAGAATCCCTGTTTACTTGCCTGCCTGCCTCCCATGAGCCAGCCACGGAAAGCTGAAAATATAGTCCTGGTTTACTGATTTCTTTCATGTTCTGAATGAGAGATGGATATGAGCTGCAGTTTGATCTAGAGGTAGAGTTTTAATACAAAATTGGCGTGGTCAGAGCTGAAGTTCATTATAAATGGTAAAGGCTACGATATGAAATGTGGGTGAGGCTTTGGGTTGAATATTGAATGCTGCAACGTTTGGGGTGTTTAGATCCAGAGCCAAAATCCTCATACCCAATACATTTGGGAGCATGGGCAGCACTAACACACGCTCTCTCTGGGGGTGGGCAGGGGCTGTTCACCAATCATTCGACAGACTAAAAAACAATACAATCTCTTTGTAAATAACTACATGTTTTGGGGGCCAATCTCCTGATTTGTTGGGGATCTGACTCATTTATTTTTTGATCTCTTGAGATGGGCAATACGCCGAGTGGGACTGACTTAATTACATTGCATTTAAAAGCCGCGGAGCAAGTTACACACCCTTGGGAAGACTATTTTGGGAATGAGAAGAAACTATTAATTATTAATTGCTTGTCATCCCAAAATATTATCCTCAAGTGCATGTCACCTTCTCCACTGAGCATGCTCTAGTCCAGAGTTCTTATATTTAGCTGTAATGTTAGCGTCCGCTGTTGAAAATGTTAATTCCGGTGCAAAAGACAGACTGCGATCTCATGTTAGCTGCCAGGGTTGTTTTGATTTTAATCCTACTAGCCGCGTTCGGGATTGGCTCGTGAACATTCATGAGCTCATTTGGAGACAATCTGGGGGTGTGCCCTCAAAATAATGAAAGGTATCAAGGTGTGATGCGGCAGAAAAAGAAAAAAAAAAGGTTGGGAACCACTGAGTTATTGAGCTTGATGCAGGAATCACTGAGGGAAAATTGTTTGGCTTCTATGATGTTCATATTAAATGAATCTAAGGGCTTGTCTATACTTACCGCGCTGGTTCGGCGGCAGGCAATCGAACTTCTGGGTTCGATTTATCGCGTCTTGTCTGGACGCGATAAATCGAACTCAGAAGTGCTCCCCGTCGACTCCGGTAATCCTGCTCGCCGCGAGGAGTATGCGGAGTCGACGGGGGAGCCTGCCTGCCGGGTCTGGACCGCAGTAAGTTCGAACTAAGGTACGTCGACTTCAGCTACGTTATTCACGTAGCTGAAGTTGCGTACCTTAGTTCGATTTGGGGGTTTAGTGTAGACCAAGCCTAATAGTCTCTTCTAGCTATAAATAATAATAATCTATGAATCCAAACTATGTTAGTAGATCTAGGGCTGGAGAATACTGCCTCTAGCCTGCATAATTTAAACCCTCCGGGTCAAAAACTTCATCCTGGTATTCACAAATGGACAAGTCTCAAAGGAAGCTACAGTAGCAAAGAATTGTAGCCAAAAGGAAAGGAAGGGGGAGGGAGGAAGGACAGTAATGAAACCAAATTGCTATTTCTTCTGCTATAAGACAGCGGCATCACGTAACCTTGATCAGCCTGAGACATTTTCCATGTAGTCATTCTTTGTGTTTAACACACGATTATTCAAACCCTCCTCCTTTGACTTCATATCTTGGAACAGTTTTATTGCGAAGATTAGTATCTCGGTAACCACTCCATACTTCTATTATATTCCATAGAAGGAAAAAAAAAAACAGGTTAATTAATCTCTCCTTCCTTTATGTTGTAAAAACTCATCTGTCCATGTAACGTGTGGCTTTGCTTCTCTGCTGCAGCCTGTTTTACAGTAGCACAAAGCCATGGAGGGATTAATTGAAGGTATTTGGCATTCACACTGTGCTTAAGAGGTTGTCAGAGATATGTATATTTGAATCCAGTAGCCAACTGAACCACACAGGTCTGACTGCATTGAGCACAGGGGCATGATTTACAAGGGCTAGCGGTTGCCCAGTTACTGTCAATAAATCACATTTGGTATTTAATTTGATGATGCAGAAGAAAGAATGTTAAAAGGTAAGGCAAAACCTGTCAAGACAGAGATAAAATGTCCACTTTCCCAATTAATAATTGGGACTTTTTATTTTTATTTTTTGCATCAACAGACCAAGCCACCTTTTCCTTTATAATTGCAGAGGTGGATTTCCCTGTATTATATGATGTTAAAAGCAGGACTCACTGTGTCGCTAGAGAGAGTCTTGTATTCAGGAGATCCAGATTCAGGTGACGAATCTGCCATGGGACTTGCTATGTGACTTTGTTCTGTGCCTTAATTCACCATCTGTAAAATGGAGATAATCCTTTCCCACCACACTTTCTCTTGTCTACTTGGACTGTAAACTCTTCGGGGCATGGTCTGTCTCTTACACTATGTATGTACAGTGCCTAGCACAGGGGAGCCCTGATCTCAACTGGTTTCTTTAGGGGCTAATGTAATATCATCACCACCCCCATTAGTATTATGAACAATAATAGCCCCTGTGTTATGGGGATGAAATCAGTCCGTGCACACATGGTAATTTGCTTCCTTTTACTGTCATTTAGAAACTCTACCAGCGCTGAATTATGAAATTACAACATAAAAAGCAAGACAGTATTTCCTGAAGGTAGGCATGCTAGATGGCATTGAGATAACTCATTTGCCTTCTTTTCTGGAGGCACGAATTTAAATCCTCCTTCCATCACAAGTGAAATGAATTCGGAGGGGTCAACCTAATCTTCGTGGCCACATATCCACCTCAGACAGTCACCATGTATCTTAGAGGTTATTGCTTACAAACTGATGTGCCAAACTAGGAAGCCAGAGGCCTGGAATTCTGGCTCTGTGGGGCTAAAAGCCTAGGCAAAGCCAGTATATCAGTTGCTTTACATTTAAGAGGACGTACATGAGTAGTGACTTTGCTTGTGGCAGATAAACAAGCCAACATCCTACATGCACCTGCTTGCTTCAGAAGCTGCAAAATCCAGTTCTAGCTGCAAATTTTCCTCTTAACCTGAAGCAAATTTGACAATTACAGTAGTAATCCATTCCATATCATATTTACTAATGTGCACTAAAGGTTTCTCTTTTAGACTGAAATACAGGCCCACCGTTTGTTCATAAACAGAATACACGGTGCGATTATACCTATATCATACATATAATATACCAATGATGCATGTATATCTATATTCCTAGACAAGCTACATGAAGGCTGCATCTGCCCTTCGAGCTGGGTGTGATTCCCAGTTTGAGTGGACATAGTCCTGTATCTCTCAGCGAGCTAGCATGCTGCAGCTAGCACTGTAGCGTGGGCAGCCATGAACAGCAGCATGGGCTAGCCACCGTGCGTACAAGCCCGCCCAGACCCTGTGGGTACCTACACAGAGTGGTGAGCCTGTGCCATGTCTTGCTGTTGTGGTTATGCTGGTTTTAGCACGCCAGCTCGAGGAGAGCCAGCCTGAGTGTGTCTGTGCGCATTGAGAATCACACCCCCAGCTCCAAGGGGTAGCCAAAGATGGAGTTAAGGTTCAGAGGCGCCTCTGGGTAAAAAACGTTTCAGAGATGTTATCCCAAAACCTGAGCATTACAAACCCAAGAAATGCAGAGTTCAGGTTAAACTTAAAAGAAATTCAAACATGTTATGGCACAGAAATGCATAGTTTAACACATAGTAAGGCACAGAAATACATTCCCAGAAACACCTCTGGATTTCCCCAGTGCACGTGATCAAATGCCTTATGCGGGGAGATGGCACCCATGGAGTACGTGCCCATGAGAGCCGGTTAGGAGAAGAGCAATGAGTTGAGAGCTCTTGCTCAAACTCCTTCTGTTTATCCAATCCTACTTACTCAGCTCCTGCTTTATGGCAACCTGTACGAAGATGGCACAGTACAGGAAGCCCTGCTTGCCAAATAGGATTGCATGGTGCAGCCTCTGGAAAATCCTGCTGTGAGGATGTGAGGAGTCCCAGAGCTGTGTAATGTTATTTCAGGCCCATCATTTCAGACTGAGAACAACCAGGTGTCTGAAGCCCCGAAGCAGCTGCTGAGAATTTGGAATTCCAGCCCACAAAACAACACCATAGCCAAGCACGTAACCAAGTCTGCTTTGCTGAGTGAGTGGGAGGAGGTTGTTGGAACTCCCTGGGCATGATCCAGCCTCATGGGTGGCACGTAATGAAGGCTAGGGGAGGCTAAGCCTCCCCAAACCTCACGCTGCTGGGGTAGGGCAGTGGCGGATTTGGGGTCCCCTGAAAAATCGTCGACCCCCACCACAGCCCCAGAGCTGGAGGAGCTCTCGCTCCCCGCTGAGGTGGGGGCACAGAGCTTTTCCAGTGTCAGGGCAGCGGGGCAGGGGAGAAAGGAGTGAGCATGGGCAGGGCCTCAGGGGAAAGAGGCGGAATGGAAGCAGAACAGAAACATGGCCATGCTTGAAGAAAGAAATCCAGGCTAGTCCCTTCACTCCCCCTCATAATACAGCATTAAATGTAACATCTAGCACAGCACTGGAGCATGCTAATCCTGACTGATTTGGGCTGACATCAACAGAACAGCGCCATTCAAGGCGAGATCTCTTGGGGTGAGAAATCAGTCATTAGGTTATTGTTTTCCCCAGCACTATATTATCCCCTTGGATGCTCACTCTGTTTTAAATTACCCTCATGCACTTTAATACTAGTCATGAAAAAATAACCGACCACTCATGCCTAAAAGATTTTAAATGATCAGAAACAATACAGGTAGCTATGGAACGGTGATCCTTTTGTTTTCACCTACTGCATGCTTACAAGTCCTAAGCAGTCTTAGTGCTATCGAGTAAGTCCTGAGGGACGTGTAGAGCTGCCACACTACCTGTACACTGGAGGTGCAGCCTTTGGTTTCCCGGGATGCTTCCTGCTGAGGTAGGAACAAAGGGTACGTCTTCACTTACCAAGACAGGGCAGTCACAGGCTGCAGCTACATAGAGTAGTAAGACAGCTTTGTTGCCTCATTTCTGTACATCGTTCCTGTTCATAATAGAGAGTTTATCTTGTCAGGAGGATACTACACTCTCCCTATGTGGAGATGTCAGGGGTCATTTTGTTCCGAGAGATCAGTTCAGATTGTCAGAGAAAGCACATTGTGAGTGATCCCTAATGGAAACATAAGAACGTAAGAATGGCCCTACTGGGTCAGACCAAAGGTCCATCTAGCCCAGTATCCTATCTTCCAACAGTGGCCAATGCCAGGTGCCCCAGAGGGAATGAACAGAACAAGTAATCATCAAGTGATCCAGCCCATGTCGTTCATTCCCAGCTTCTGGCAAACAGAGATTAGGGACACCATCTCTGCCCATCCTGGCTAATAGCCATTGATGGACCTATCCTCCATGAATTTATCTAATTCTTTTTAGAACCCTGTTATGGCCTTGGCCTTCACAACATCCTCTGGCAAGGAGTTCCACAGGTTGACTGCGTGGTGTGAAGAAATACTTCCTTTTATTGGTTTTAAACCTGCTGCCTATTAATTTCATTTGGTGACCCCTAGTTCTTGTGTTACGAGAAGTAGTAAACAACACTTCCTTATCTGCTTTCTTTACACCAGTCATGATTTTATAGACCTCAATAATATCTCCCCTTAGCCATAGCACGAACCCGGGTCTGCGTCTTTGCAGTGTAAACAGACCCTGAGTGTTTGCTGAGCTGAGTCAGACTGATTTGTTTGTGGATGGAAGGGGGGCTTGTGCTCAAATCTGAGTTGGAGCCCAGGCTTAGAGTGCAGTGGAGATACTCCCCCGCGTACTAGTGAACTGCCCACACAATACACATACCTTTAAAAAATAAAATCCCCCAACCATCAAAAGACATAAGACATATGCTCACTCCTGCTCTTTGGGTCAGTTGCACGCAATGCTCAAGCCAGCTCTTGGTACTGGTTGGGACTAATATTTGCACCTTTTCTACATATGTTTGCATGGGAGCCTTATGAGTTGGGTCAACCTATGCGGACAGCAGACAATGCCACCTTTGGGTGCAGAAGCACTTTACATGGGAAGGAGGATGGGCTTGTGCTTAAGATTCTAGAGTAGGACTCGGGAGATTTCCATCTCTGCGACAGATTCCCTGTGGGACCTTGGGAAAGTCACTTATTGTGTCTGTACCTCAGCTACGCAGCCGTAAAAATGAAGATCATAAAGATACTTCCATGCCTCACCAGGTGCTATGTGGGTAAAATCCATCTGGGAGGTGCTCAGATGCTACAGTGGTGATGGCTGCAGAAATACTTAGACAGCTCGATCAAGGTGCAGAGGGAAATTGCCTCGGACCCCCTCCCCCATTCAGCAGTTCCCCACTGCAGCTGGTTCCATCTGTAAAATACTTCTCTGCCTGAGTACAGTGCCAACAGCAAGGAAAGAAGAGACCCTGGAGAGAACCGTCTTCAATTCCCTGGGAAAAGAATGCAAGGAGCAAGATGGGGCCAATAAGAGGCTGATCGGAGACCTGAGGTTTACTAAAACCCCTTCCTGGAATTGAGAAAGCGAGAAGCAACTAACCAAAGCAACACAGACTGTAATTTAATGCTGTGTTGAAAGGGTAAGAGAAGTGAAAAAATGAGGTGATTGTGCAGTCAAAATCGATAAGAGGATCCAGAAAGGCTTTTTTAACAAATAAGACATTGGAAAAAGGAGAGAGAAATTAGAACCAATAATAAGCAAAAAGAGGATAGCAACAATGCTGACTTAAATGGCTCAGCAAACAGCTGCTTTTTACACTCTCTCTATAAGAAGGAAAATAAAGAAGAGAGGTTTGGACAATTTGGCAGCACTGAAGACCTTGTAAAATTGGCTGTTGATAAAAAGCTGGTGAGGAAATACTTGTGTACTTACATAAGTCCGCAAATCTACATAATGTGTGGGGAATTAGCTAATGAACATACTGGGCCACGGACAAGTTCATTGCGTTTTTTTTTTTATTTCTGGGTTTTACACAAAACACTGTCTCTACTTGAGTCTGTTGTAAAACTGCATTTGGTGCCTTCTTGCCTACAAAAGAAAGTTAGGGGTAATGGGATGAAATGAAAAAAAGGCACATAGCGATTCATAAATCCCAAGGCCAGAAGGGACCATTGTGATCATCTAGTCTGCCCTCCGGTATAACACAGGCCAGAGAACTTCCCAAAATAATTCCTAGAGCAGAGCTTCTAGAAAAAGTATCCAGTCTTGATTTTTAAATTGTCAGTGATGGAGAATACACACACACACACACACCGTGGTAAATGGTTCCAATTTAGGCTGAATACCAAGAAAAACTTCCAGATAATGTGATCAAACAAAGTGCAATAGTCTCTCAAGGAAAGTGGTGGAAGTGCCATGTCCTGGGACATTTACAATTAGAGCTTTAGGAGGTGTATTGCAGGGAGCAATCCTGCACTGGCCAGAGGATGGACTTGCAAGGCTAGATTTTAGCCATCTAATTTCTATGTTTTTTTTAGGACACATATACAGAATCAAAGGAGACAAACAAAACATGGGGAAGATTATCCCCCCATGGACACTAGCAGGGTAGGCAGCGCTGCTTTGACTGCTTTATGGTATTCCATTCTTTCCTCTCGGAGAGGTCCTGCATGGTGGCTTCAGACAATTGCTTTTCTTCCGGAAGGGATCTCTTATACAGTGATTGGCAAGGCCCTGTGGTTTTCTCCCTCCCATTCACTGTATATGTGGGGCCTATAGGGAAGATAGTATAGCTCTTTGGATTATGGCTTGCTCACTCGGGTGACACCCAGTTCTATTATGTTTTCCATCAGACACAGGGCTCAGTTTCACAGCAGGGAGCCTACCAGCAGTGAAATTGACATTCTGCTATTATTTCAGTGCAGTATCTGGGTTTTCTTCATTCCCTACAGTAGTTGAGATTGGGATATGGTGAGGTTCAGTCAGGACAAGACAGAACTGCTGCTGAAGGCTTGAAGGAACTTAAGTCTATAACAGGGCTAGTTTCCGCCCCTGTAGTTGAGGGGAGTTGCCCATCTTTTGCCCAAGAAGTTTGTAACTGGGGAGCATGTCTGGACTCCTGTCTACTTCTGGGGTCCCAGGTGACATCTTGGCAGGGGATTAGACTAGATGACCCTTGTGATCCCTTCTAACCCTAAGATTCTATGATTTTATGATCGGGGCATAGTTTTAAATCAGGGCTTGTCTAAACTACAAAATTAGTTTGACTTAAGGTAGGTTGATCTACAGCCACTGCAGCAATTAAATCAGCTGTTGGTGTCCACACTTCTGCCAGTGGAGTGTGTCCTCACCAGGAGCTCTTGCACTGACGGAAATGGGGCATTGTGGCGCACTGACAGCTGGAGTGTGGGGCACTGACATTCACATGGGGCTCACAGCTGGGAGCTCCCCCCACCCCTGGGCTGGCAGCTCCAGTGTGAGCACAGGGCTCGATTTCACAGCAGGGAGCCTACCAGCAGTGAAATTGACATTCTTGTCAGTTTCATGGCTGCTATTATTTCACATTTTGTCTGGGCTCTGGCTGTCAGTCCTGTGCGTGGGGCTCACATCTGAAGCCCCCCACCCCGGGGCTCATAGGTCAGGCTGTCGGTGCCAGGGTGTGGGGGGAGCTCTCACTGTGAGCCCAGTGCCTGGCTGACTGTCAGTGCCAGGGCCGGGGACCTCCAGCTGTCAGCCCCACATGGGGCAGACAGCCAACAGGCAATGTAAGTCACGCAGTGTCTACACGGACACTGCATTGCCCTAACTACATTGACCTAAGCGCTACATCTCTTGTGGAGGTGGAGTTATTACCCTAACTCTGTCAGTGTCTACACCTACATTGGTGGGAGCAACATTGTAGTGTAGACACTGGCAGAGTTAGGTTGACATAAGCTACCTTACATCAACCTAACTCTGTAGTGTAGACCAGGCCTTGGTCTCTGCAATATACTCTACAGGAGGCTACACCGGAAGCCACTTAGAAACAAACAACTGGTGTTGAAGAGGGAAGCCTGCCTCCCAGATGGTATTAACAATAAGAAGCATGACTCATCTCCAGGAATTGCATTGGCTTCCTATTCATTTCTGGGTGTAATTCTCTCTACAAAGCCCTACATGACTTGCTATATATGAATAGCCATACGTCTTGTTTCTACGTAAGTGTTGTACCCAGGGGTTTGCCTCTCCCACCTTGATCTTTTTTTGAGGTGAGTTGCCCCAAGAACAGAATTTTCCCTCCTGGCCTGAGCTCAGCCATTTCTGTGACTTTCGAAGTGGGAGTTAGGCTTTCTTCTCTTACCCATGTTCACTGTCTCATGTGGGTTCCCCACACCAACGCTTCTCTTTTAAGAGTGAATTTGTGCTCCTTCTCCTTCTCCTCGAGGACTTAACATGGACTCCAGGTGAGCTCTTCTTTCATGGAAGTAGAATGATGAGCAACTTGGAGTCAATGTATCTTTTGCACTCTGGGGTGTCTAGTTATGAAACGGTGATGCCTTTTGTTTTCTGAGCATTGCAGCTTTAAAGTTCTAAGAACAGAGTTCAGCAGCCATTTTGTTATCATAGCTCAGTGCAGACTGTGGAGCAGCACACTCTGGGCTCTCTCACTTTTGTTCTTCTATGTTATTCTCCTTAATCTAGAAGAGAAATGATATCAGCCTGGGGACATGATTCCTATTTGGCTATGGAAGCATAATATGCCCCATACATTGGATTATCCTGGTGTGACACTGGTGAAGGCTTCCCTGAAACCTAGTCCCCAGCAACTGGTGTGAAATTTGTTTATAGAATCTTTGGGGACTTTTTCTTTCCACTGTTCCTCAGCCAGCTACAGAAACGGAAAACAGGTGATGTTAGTGACATTTTAAAAAAGAATGCTGCTGACAATAATAATGAATATTACTTTTAAATGTTTATTCTGGAAACATAATAATGTGTTACAGCCAGAAAGTGATGAACAAAATTTAATTGTGCCAAATCTGGAAATTATATTGAGTAATAAAATTGTGAAACAGACAAATACTACTCTTTAAGTGCAAATCTTAGCACAGCCATAACTATGGAGCTATTGCTGACACCTCCCTAATATTAATGGCCAAAGAGTCTACTGGAAAAAACACAGGGGCAAGTTTTTTACACATTAGATAATTTCCGAGTGAGTGAAGTGTTTTAAACTCTTGCAATTTTAGAGTGAGACTGTGATATTTGGTATTTTCCTTAAAGCCTACTCTCTTGGGGTCATGGGGTTACATGAGGATCTCAGCTTTCATTTTAAAAAATAGGTAAGTTTCCAGACCTCATAGTTCTGAAGAAAAGCTTGAAAATGTGATCCCAATGTACCATAAAGTTTCAAATGCCAGCTAAAAAGAACACCACATTTATTTTTTTTTTCAATCGCATTATTTTTAAGCCAGTCTCATGATCGTTAGAGACCTGACTCATGATTTTTGAATTCTTGGGGTTGACAGTACTGGGTACTATGTGTTTACTTAATGAATCCATTTCAGAATGTCCAGATAACTGCCCTGTTCTAATTGCTGTATGTGGTTTAAGTCAACATCCTCAAAGACATTTTGGCACCTAACTCCCATCGATTTCAGTGGGAGTTAGACACTTAAATACTGTGGAAGATCTGGGCCATAGTTAATAATTTACACATTTTCTTTTCATCTTTCACTTCTCCCAAAACCAGCAGCAGCACCTTTCTATCCTCAAGCAACCTGCAAATGTTTTAGCTTCCCGTATTTGTTGCTAGGCGGAAAGGGGTTTAATCAAGAAATGATGGATAACACTAGATAAATAGAGCATTCACCTGATGACATATGAAACTGTAGCCCAGTTGTTATTAATGTTAATGTTTTTCTAAATCTTCCAGGTGACAAAAAGTGCTTTGAATGTCAGATTCCGTGCTTGGTCTGTGTGTCAAACTCCCTTGATAGCAAGATCTCGCTGAGAAAAAGGATCACATACTTACGGATTTTACATTAGTGCTATCAGGTTTAAAATATTGGTAAGTAAAATGTCATCCACTTTAGACAACAGCTTAATTTTTATTCCAGTTGTCTTTATAAACTATGGGCTGGACCTCGCAATGGACTGCGGGCCCCAACTATCTACCTCCTGTCACTACTAGCAGATGTTAGTATTGGAATTTTGGTTTTATACCATTCCCAGAAATACAGATCCTGCCTTTAGAAGCAGTGTTCTCTTAATGCCATCTGTGACCTGTCCCAGAACCTCTCTAATGGGCAGTGCTTGCAGGAACGACACATCCAATATGGTGACATCCATTGCTATGGAGGGATTTGGGGGTAACCAAACCAATCCAGGCTACTCAAAGCCTTAGAAATCCTCTGTTCTACCCAGAGCAGAACCTTGTTGGCTCATATCAACAGCCATTGAGATGGCCAGATTCTTACTAATACTTCCATTGAGTAGTACGTTTGTGGTCTTTAATGAGAGGCATTCAGCAAAAGACTGGCTGCCTGCACTGAAAGAGTTAAAATCTCTCTGCTAAACAAAACAAACTTGACTTGCATCTGAAACATCTAGAGCTTTCCTACTATCACATGCTTACGGTGAACCAGGCTTATTCACTGTATGCATGAATAGAATGCAATATGTATTACGTGGCCTAAGAGTGAGAAGGATTTTCATTACAGACTTATTTGTCTTCTTTCCTTCTAAGAAGGTTGCAACTTATTTCTAACATTGCCTGGCTCTGGTTCATCAGTGGAGAAACATTACATCATGTCATAAAACAGCCAACCTGTCTTCTCACTCTAAATATCTAGAAAGAAGATTAGTGCCCACGCCACTAATTCATCCACATCTGTCTTGACGATCCAGACTGCCCTGCTGTTGCAAAGCACATCTCTGTTGCAGATTTCAGAATAAAAACAAATCATTAAACTCAGTATTCCCTTCATACTCAGTAACAGAACGACTGCCATCCCTGACGGAGCTGTCCTGTCATAGTGGAAACTACCAAGATGCTGTTTAGCAAGTCTAGTTTGTATAAAACACAGCTATTTATATCCCTAGTACTGCACAGCAGCGATGGGAAGTGATCATCAAAGACATTTTGATTATATGAATAAGAGTCAGTTTCAAATTTATCCTTGAGATGTACGCATGAAGTCTTTTGATACCGAGGCAGCAGTACCAATTAGGGATACATTCCTTTTCCATCATAGAAGGGTGGGGGGTTGGTCAGTACTTAGGTGGGAGACCTTTAAGGCAAATTTAGTGTGCTGCAGGGAGTGGCTTTCATGTTGTCAGTATGTGGCAGATTCTTCCCTTTGAAGCTGTCCTGCCAGCTGCTGGAAACACTGCTCCTGCCGGTGCTGCCTTTAATAAGTGATTTTGCTTTTGCTTATTAAAGATCCCAAAGCTCCTCTTGCAGGAACTGGACTCTCAATCCTGCTGCCCTGTCCAAATTCCAGCTTGGGGAATTACATTCTGCCTACCTAAATCCCTAATGTCAGTTGGACAATATTCTTCTTCACCCTAGGGTAGCGTTGCAGTGGCTGATAAACAGCTGACGTGATCCGACCCAAAGGTATAAATCAGCTGTGATTGATGGAAATGATTCCTGTGCTGCTACAGTGATTTGTGATCATTAGAAATGCTATATAACTGCCCTGATTACTATTATTACTCCCCCTCTAATAAGTTAGTAATACAAGACCCCAACATTAGAAGTGATCAAAACTAGGCCAGTTAGTCTTCTGGGGGCATTAGCGAAGTGGAAAATCTTATGGAACTGGAATGCAAAGAGATCAGGCTAGCTGGTCTGGAAAGTTTCTCTCCTCCCCAATCATCGTCTTTCCACTTAGAGTGTGAATTTAGCAAACTTCTTTCTGAATAATAAAATAGTCAAAACATTCTGCATGAAGATTCTGAGCCAGTGTCCTTATTTGGCCTTTTGTCTCTGCTGAAGTTGATATGCTCTGTCACTTTTCAGTCCTTTTGGATAAACATGAAGGCACTTTATAGAGCAGGAAGATCTTATTTTATATATGGTATGGTATATGCATCATGCAGATTAGCCTGAAATGGAATCCCAGCAATGTAACCAAAACATCTTGATTCACTTCCTGTCATTGCTACGCCATAGTCAAGATATAAAAGGTGGTGTTTGTACATAATCTCAAAAAGCAGCATTTCACCTGACTGTTTTCTCTATATTTCTCATTCACTTTTACCTCTTATTTGTTCTCTCATCAATAGCTCTAATCTGGCAAATATTTAAGCACATGCTCAACTTTATCCATGGGGGTAGTCTCCATTATCTTCAAGGGACAGTGATGATTTCTCTGAGCTAGAGACCTCGTGCGCCCACAAACCCCCCCTGCTGGACTCTATCCCCTGAGCCCTGAACCCACCAAACCTAACTGAATCCCACCACGTGAGGGTCACCCCATCCCCATTACCCAGCCCACTTACTTATACCCATGACTGTCTCTACTTCCTGTATGGGTGATAGACCCTCACCGCTTATCGACTGTTTCCTGATCCCGCCCACCGGTTACCCACCCCTCATTGGGGACATTGCAGTCTGTATATACTATGTGTGCTGCCCAACCCCAAAACACCAACATCCCCCCTATACTCTGTATGTTACCCCCAATGACCAATAACTGACGCTTCAAATTTTCTGTACCATTTATTTTTTAAATATTCTCTAATAAAATTTAATTCTCCTCTCTCCCCCCCCCCCCCCCCCCCCCACAGGTTGGTAGAAAAACACTGCCTTCAAAGGGGCTACTAACCACAGTTGCCAACTTTCACGCGGTAAATAAGCACCCCGACTTTCACAATAAGCCAAAAATCAAGCTAATCCCATTTCAAAACAAGGCCAAAACAAGCCAATCCCTAAGAACCTCAACACTCTATGTGACTAGATCCCCCCGGCGTGCAGTCTGGGACTGTGGTGGACCCGCTGTGCACCCCTGACTCTCTCCCCCCCCCGTTCTCCCTGCTTGCCATCCCTTGCTGGGAGCCAATAAAAACAAAGAAGCAACAAGCTACAAGCCAAACAAGCAACTCACAAGTCAATTAAGCCAAAAACAAGCCCAATTTCTGTGTTTTTTTTTCGTGGGTTTGGCATGTCTACTACTAACATGAAGTTACGGGTTTATAGGATCAAGACTTATATGATTAGCATTTTCTTCTCACTCCTCTCTTCCCTTTGTAAATATCTACTAAGCTCTAGTGTTGTTACCACATCCCTTCGCATAAGCCTATTTTTCCCGTCCCCTCAAATAACTATCCTCCATCTCTCTTCAGATACCATATTTTCCTCTATAACTTTTTGTCACTTGATTGGTCCTTCAGTGTAGTTTCTCGGATGGTTGCCTGTCCCATATTATAATGTGCTGACTGGAAGCCCGCACAAATTTAAAAATACTTATTTCCATAAAAACGCACTCATTGCCTTGCAGGCTGGTGACAGGCCATTAGCCCACCATCAGATTAAGAGAAATGTATTATTATTTGTATTCCCAGCGCGCCTAAGAGTCCCAGTCCTGGACCAAGACCCCACGATGCTAGGTGCTGTGTAAACACAGAACAAAGAGACTGCCCCTATCCCAATCTAAGTATAAGATGAGAGACAACAGCTGACTTCAGACAGACTGGGAAGAGACAATATTGGTCCTGTGGTTCCATTTGTCTGTCTGTTCGCAGGGGGAGGGGGGGAATCGATTTTTAAATCAGAGAAAAGACAACCAGTGTTAGTTTTATTTGTTGTAGCTTCATTGGAGGTCAGCTGTGAACGCCTGAGCCAAATTCTCTACTGGTATAAACTGGTACAGCTTCAGTGGGCCTGCGCCCAACTCACACCAGCTGAGTATTTTTGGTAGATAGCACCTCTAAGGATGACAGGCCCCTTGAAAACAAAGGAACGTGCATGTATTTTTTGCAATTGAAGCAAATTCAATGCCAAGTCATGGTTTTAAAAGAACTGGGCAGGGGCTAGAGGTGAAATCAGACACTCCCCTTTATGGACTTGGAGGACAATCCTGCTCCCTCTGAAGTCATTGAGGCAGATCTTCAGCTGGTGTAAACTGTCATCGCTTCATTGAAGTAAATGGAGGTATGGCACTGCTCCCATTGACTTCAGCAGAAGCATGTTCAGGACCTTGATTGTAATGCACTGATGAATCCAGCACCCGTGAATGCTCGAAGATATAAACAGTGCACTCACGTGTTACGTTGGGGTGAAAGTCACCTCTGGGTGGAGAAGCAGTACATGGCAAGGTGGTACGTAGTCCCTCGTATTGGTCTCCTGTAGAGGGGTGAATTTCATCCACTAAAGATAAAATCTCAGACGTGAGATGGAAGTTGTATCAGAAGGGAAGAACTGCCGATTCACAGAAGAAACTGACATAGAGAAAGAGCTCACGCAGCACGGTATAAAAATCTTGATATGAAGATTTTATGCAGAATTACACTTCGTGAGAAAAATAGGAGTTTGATGTCATGGTTATTTCCTAAACTGGAGTACTGTGTGCATTATAAGCTGTCCCACAAGGATAGTATAGAATTTTATTTTTCTTATGAATTTCCTTAGTACAACAGATCCTATAAAAACTGCTAAGGAGCTTGTTTACTATCTTTGAAACTACCTCATTTTGTCTCCCTTTCTGGTCCAATAACATGCCAGTTTTATTAAATGACAGAAAGCTCAATAATTTAAAGGGACACTGACATGCTAAAAATCATATTTTTAAATCCCTGGCCTATGTTATAAATAACAGGTTATATTATTAAAACCAAAAGAATTTTCTGATTTATTTTTCATTATTTTGTTGGGTTGTTTACTTCTTGTGTTTTCTCAGCTTGGACTTTCAAATAAACCAGGCAGTTGCTGTCTGTAGTCAATGTCAGGCTTTCCGGCAGGAGTATGTTGCTGCAGTGTTTAATTTGAAAACATACAGAGAAAATGTTTGTTTAATTAATGTATTTATTTTTAAAGAAAGCATCCCGCTGGATTTTTTTAAACAAAGGTTTCTCTTCTATTGGTCTTAGGGGAAATAATGGGGCTTGAAATTACCAGTATCCCTAACCTCTTATCAAGAGACTTTACCATAGAGTCATCTTCTCATTAAGTCACATACACAGGCTTATTTTGTTTCTTAACATATTATTTTTTTATTGAGATATTGGGGCCTGATCCCACAAACCTTGTGGCAGAGACCATCAACTGATACCAGGGAGTTCTACAGGCTGAGAAACTCCAGGTTCATGTCCCTAGTATGATCAGGTCCCTATTATATTTAATTCTTAAGCACAACTCACACAGTTCGCATCCTGATCCAACTCCCTCTGAAGTCAACAGAAAGACTCCCATTGATTTCAGCGTGAGCTGGATCAAGCCATTAATCCCTTAAATGAGTGTTCATTAAAAAGTAGAGAGAACATTAGAAATTAAGCCTGAAAATGTTTCCCTCCTACACCCATCTCATGGTTCTGACAGCTGCTGTAGCAGGGATCTTGTATTCTTTTCTTGGCTATTAGGAGCTCTGTCAATCAGGAAGGGCTTGGCTGCACTCTGCTCTCTGATCACAGGGGCTGTTTGATGACCCATGCTACTCAAAGGTTTTTTCTTATAAGCACACTACTCATCTCACACTGCTTTTCTTTCAAACGTTCGCTTTTCTGACACCTTGGACTCTTGGAGTGCTAGCATGAGCGTACTGGGGACAGTTTCCCTACAACAAAGAGCAGTAGCCTCAGGACTGCCTTTTAAAAGGACCCTTCTGTACCCAATTCCTTCCAGCTAATTTTTTCAATAGAAATTTGATTTCCTCTTTTGTAAATAATTTTTGCCTGCAGTTCTAAACAGAAATCCTCCTCCTGGGTAACAGCATCTCAACAGCAAGATTTACTGTTCAAATTTGCAAGCCTATTCAGCTGAGATTTTAAAGCCTATTTGAAATATTGTTATTCTCATCCATTCGGACAATAGGTTGCTTAGCCAATCTGGGGACTTGATCCTGCAATCCTTACGCACGCAACCAGCCTCATTGTCTTCAGTGTGGCTACCCACATGTCAGGACTGCTTGGGAGAGAGGGGGTTGCAGGATTGGACCCATGTTCATCTCACTAGCTTTCTTCTCTCATTATTATATTGATCCCAAGGAGCCACAGGTGTGGTCCATTGTGCTAGGTGCTGTACAAAGATAGAACAAAAACACAAGGGGTTGTTAAATTGACATGCATTTGGTAATAAAACCAGATAAGTAATAGACTTATTTCAGAACCTGGGCTTTCCATATTACCTTGATGCCTATTAATATCCTTTATCATAAATGGTCAGTTCATGCAGACCTTACTAGTCAGGACCTTGTCCATTATTGTCCCACTCCTGTTCCCACAGCAGACAATGACAAAACTCCTGTTGACATTACTGGTAAAGAATCCAGCCCTGTGGGGACTTATTACACTCATTTGAGTCCAGTGTTGCCACCTTCTGTGGTTTTATGAGTATGGCAATATTTAGTGGTTTTCCTCAAGCCTCAGCTCCTGGAGGCAAGTGATTTCATGAAAATATTCCATTTAAATACAGGGGGAGGGATAGCTCAGTGGTTTGAGCAGTGGCCTGCTAAACCCAGGGTTATGAGTTCAATCCTTGAGGGGGCCACTTAAGGATCTAGGGCAAAATCAGTACTTGGTCCCACTAATCAAGGTGGGGGCTGGACTCAATGACCTTTCAAGGTCCCTTCCAGTTCTAGGAGATAGGATATCTCCATTTATTTATTTATAAACATAAAGTCAGTCTCTAGCCATCCCAGTTGCAGAGAAAAGCCTGAAGATGTGAACTTTAAAAGCTCGGAACCCACAAGACAAACAGAAAGAACCTAGAATGTGGGTCCATTTTTTGAGTTTCGTGATTTTGAGGACCTGGCTCATAATTTTTGAATGCTTGGGGTTGGCACTACTGCTTTCCTCCCACTGGGTCTATGGCTGCTCCCACTGAAGATGCTGGCAGAACTCCCACTGATTTTAGGGGAAGCAGTTACGGTCCCTTAGTCTCTGCTTTAAGTTCAGACTAGAGATAACCCTAATGTCCAGGTGTAGCTCCCAATGCCGACGATGTTCAGGGATATCTGAATATGTGGGCTTGGTTCAGGCTCATTTCAAGGGGTCCATGTCTAGGATGAAGATCCATGCATTTCTGCCATGAGATTCAAGGTCCATGGTCTGTAATTTTAAAATCACAGACCATGTGGTTTTTCTCATGATAGCATAAGGGTACATCTTCACTTACCGGAGGGTCCGGCGGCAGGCAATCGATGTTCTGGGATCGATCCCGGAAGTGCTCGCCGTCGACGCCGGTACTCCAGCTCGGCGAGAGGAGTACGCGGCATCGACAGGGGAGCCTCCCTGCCGCGTCTGGACCCACGGTAAGTTCGGACTAAGGTACTTCGAATTCAGCTACGTTATTAATGTAGCTGAATTTGCGTACCTTAGTCCGAAGTGGAGGGTTAGTGGGGACCAGGCCTAACATGGATTCTGTTTGTA
Source organism: Trachemys scripta elegans (assembly GCF_013100865.1). NCBI lineage: Eukaryota > Metazoa > Chordata > Testudines > Emydidae > Trachemys > Trachemys scripta. The sequence goes on from NC_048300.1 coordinate 12,264,588, forward strand.
ACAATTAGCATCTGGATCCAGGGGTTTGTTGTATAATGAAATGTCAGTGTCCAGGTGGGTGGGAGGGGTTATTGCACCAGAGAGTCATATCATGTAGTTTGTGGTTCTAAGTTACCCTTTGTATTCATTTACTTTCGTGTTTGCTGCTGTGATATGAAGACAGACGCATATGATTGAGCTCTAACATGGGGATAGTGAGCCTGACCTCCTTTGTAAAGCACTATATAAGAGTGAGGTGTTACTATACCTCTGGGCCCTTCATTAGCCCATAGTTTTCCTTTGAACATCTAGAAATGAAAATTACAATATATAGTATTTATTTCATTTTAAACCCCACTTACAGCAGCACTTAATTAACTTTTCATCATCTAACACCATTTCATCTGCTACTTTGGATTAATTACTGTGGAATATTTTAACCAGCAAGGCCTCCTTTTGAAAAAAAAATTGACACTTAAAACTGAACATTGTGTCTGACACATGTCCATTTCATCTCTATACCGCTAGGATCTCTAATCAGTCGCCCTCTTGATCTAAGACGTATACATCTTTAAATACCCTTCATCACAGTCAATGTTTAAAAAGCTCAGAATGGTTCTGTCTACACAGCAGATGGGAGGTGTTATTCTCAGCTCAGGTAGATGGACAAACACTAGCTCTATTCAAGCTAGTGCTTAAAGTTAGCACTGTGCTGGTGACAACACAGATGGTGACACAGGCTGAGTACGTATGCGGAGGTCGGGCAGGATTGTAGTTGGTAGGTTAGCCCCAGCTACCATGGCAACACTGCCATTTTTAGGCACTAGCACATCTGGGAATTACCCTTCCCAGCTACTGTCTAGATTAGTGGTTCTCAACCTGCGGCCCATGGGCTGCTTGTGGCCCAATCAGCACACATGTGTGGCCCATGTGACATCCTCACGGCCATACAGGTAGTATATATATTGTGTGGATGTGGCCAACATAACACACAGAAACCTGCATATGCAGTCCACGGTGGTAAATAGGTTGAGAACTACTGGTCTAGCTGTAACCAGAGTGGTCTGCCTCTTTAAGAGAATGTCTGTCTTCTTTACTTCGTTTTCCCCCTTAGAGATGCTGATGTCTTTCCCATTCTGGGTTCCCTGTTTTGTGTGGTCTGGGCGTGCGAGTGAATGATAGGAATGAAATCTGAATGGAGGTGCATTCTTCTTCTGGTTTATTTCTTCATTTTGTTAATCATGGTAGCATTTGGCCTTTTCTCGATCCCACCCTAAGACCTAGGGAATGGACAAGCAGGCAAATACATACACCTGTGCTGATGGCCATGGGGGTATTAATGACTGGCAGAGCCAGATTAGCCTAGCTCTGCTGCAGGCTAGGGGCAGCAGGTGAGCAAATGGGAAGGTGAGGCCCAGAAAACAGGATTTTTTCAAAAAGAATGCAAGATGACTGTGGTTTGAATAATTTATATTTATTGAATAGAAACGAAGATGGGTGATGTAACACATGTAAGGTTAAAGAAACAGTTGATCGCCTGCTGTGGGAATGCAGGGAGTGTTTCCAGGAAAGACAGGTTCTTTGTGAAGAATTTATGAGAGTTTATTGTGAGGGGTTAGTGAAAGTAGCGGGAAAGTGGAGCGACACTAAAGAGCTGGGCTATGTTTTTTGAAGGATATAGAGCAGTGTAAGTGTGTGGGAATGTCTGAAGAATAGAGCAGGTAGTAGACCCAGTAGGTGAGCCTGCTTCACTATAAAGCAGCAGAAGAAGAAACAAGAAACCTCAGGGGAAGTGGGATTGGAAAGAGAAGGCTTCAGAACTGGCTACCCAGACTAGTAATACTTGGGCTAAGATCCCTATATATAGAGAGAGAGAGAGTAAATCATGTGTGTCTAGCTCTTTGTGTTTCTTTGCCCCATAATGAGGGCTGAAACTTTCCATTTCACCCGAATTGATCTGCAGCACCTTTTTCTTTCTGAGCCAATTGAATTGACGGGTATCTATGATCTGGTGCTGGAGGAACAGCCCCACAGAGCCACCTGGACCTGACATAACACATCATGGGGGAGCCTTGTTTCTAGAGGAAATGGTGGCCCTATTGTGTGTGGAAGAATGACATAGTGCTACAGGAAAAGGGGAGGGGAATTCTAGGCAGAAAGACAGTCACAGTGCAATGAGGTGAGCTGCTGGCCAAGTTCAGGGACCTACGAGTGGTGTGCTACAAAAAGAGACCATCCAATGAACAAACCCTAGATTTTAATTATGGTGTTCTCTCATTCGTGCACAAAATTAAAACCCACCCGTCCTCTATCGTTCTCTTTTTTTAATTAAGAGGTTTTGCTACACTAAATTGTTATATTGGTGCAATTCTATCAAATCGAACGAATGACACCAAATAGTCCCTCTCTCAAGATTACGTACGAAGGGCCAACGCCTGCCCTCTCTTGTGTGGAGGAAAGGAAGGTATGGCACTTCCTCCCTTCCCCCATGCAGCAGTAGGGCAGGATTCAAAAGCCAGTACTCAGTAGAATGCAAGGAAGCTATGTTCAGCCCAGTCCTGAGGTGGTGGGATGGGGTTGGCCAGCTTGGGGCATGGTCAGACGTCTGACCTCTTTCATGTGCTGCACTCAGCAACACATGCTGGGGGAGAAGGGTAGCTGTTCCTTTCTGTAGCGCACTTGTCTCTTTGAAGCATCAGGAAGCTTTGGGGATACATGTATAGCTCCCTCCTCCCCCCACCATCATGCTATGCAGCCCCCTGCTCCCTCCACCCCACTCTCCCTACCCAACACGGGTAAGAGCATGACAGATAGGATTTTACCCTGAACATCTCTCCAATAATGTCAGATTCAAGATGTTGTTCCTGGCAGCTCCTAACGATAAATGCATGTCATTAAAGAGAGAGAGAGAGAGAAGAAGGCGGCAGCTTATTTAAGAAGTACTGGGTCAAACCTATGGTGATCAGTTGAATGATACTTGAAAATTACTGCAGGGTGATCCCATTGTAAGTTATGATAATTAAGTCGGCTGTTAACACACTGCTCATCCTTACTGCCAGTTCAATTCCCTTAAACATTTTACATCCCGCTCCTTGATCTGCCCTGGGGTGTTGTCATAAAATGCAATAATCATCTTCCTTTCTAATTTCCCACTAAAACACCACGTTACTTTTCATTAAAGCTCCAGGCCCCTGGTTAGCTGATGAGTTGTGCCCCCTTTGCTTTGAGGCTATTGAAGCCTGTTTCTGCACCTGGCTGAGCTCTCAAGCAGGAGTGGGTTTATGGAAACATGTTTCGCTAGTTCTGCAGGTGACTCCCATAGGAGCTGCTTCAAACCCATTGAAGTCAACTGGAGCCTTTCATTGACTTCAGTGGGCTTTGAAGCAGGCCCACAGAGAGCTGTGAAGTCAGGGTGAGTTTATCATGAGCCTTTTAAAACCTTTCCACCTAACTCAGTAGTAGCAAAAACACCCTTCTAGCCCTGTGTATACTCTGTATGTGCACGCAAATGTGTCAATGTGTACAGGTATCTCCCAGGGTGAAGAAGGATGGTTTTGGAGTGAAGACACTAAACCAGGACTTGAGACCTATGCTCAGTTTCTAGCTCTGCCACAGACTTTCTGTGTGACCTTGGGCAAGTCACTTAAACCCTGATCCTGGAAAGCCTTATGCTTTGTAACTTCACCCACAAGGGTAGTGCCTCTGAAGCCAAGTCAGGTGAGCAAATTTAAGCAGGTGTGTAAATGTTGCATGATCAGTGCCTCAGTTCCCTATCTGTGAAATGGGAATATTTCCTTAACTTACGCAGGTGTTGTGAGGATACATCCATTAATGTTTAAGGCAATAGGGGTCATGTAAGCAGGGAGGGTCCCTGTGCTTGCTGCTGCTGTCTGTTGACCTAGGTAAGAGCATGGAGTAGCATCCCTGGGTCAGATTGTCCCCTGCCCACATAAACTCTATGGTAAGGGTAGGAATGAAGAATAAAGGGCAGGTCATTCTCCACCCAAGTCCTGTATCCTTTGATTCTTGTGCAGCACAAAAGACACACTTCCTCATCAGGGATGGCTCTGCCGATGTTGGTTGACCCTCCAGTGCCTCCATTTGTTTGACAATGAAGTTGTACACCGTATCCTGGCTTACAGCTTATGCAGTCTCCATTGGCCCTATCACCTACCTTTATAGAGCAAAAAGGAGTTAACGTTCTTCGAGTTCAGACATTAAATGCCAGGAGGAAAAATGACCATCTCTGGAGACAAAGATTTATAGTCGCTCCTGAAAGGTCCCTTTTTATCCCAAGCCTTTTCCTCAAAGCAAGTTTGGGTTGCTTCATGTTAAAGTAGTCTGGTCACAAATGCACCAGTCCAGGCGAACAGGCAGTAATTCACTTTGGGGGATAGTTCCATGCTACTGAATGAAACTGCCTTTCACATTTTATAATGTCAGCAGAACCTGTCAAATGAATTATTGCCTTGTAACAGACTCAAGTATCTGTATTTTCCAGAGCAGTTAATACTAATGCAATTGAATCCGTGAGCATTGCTATGCAACGTGCTAGAAGACAAAAAAATGGGGTAAGAAAAGACCAATCTGCACCAAAACACTGCGCTGGAAATCACAATCTTTGGCTGCAACTTCCTGGCTTGTGGGTTTGACCTTAAATCTTTTAGTATACGGGATCAGGGATGGCCAAAACTACAGCCCTTAAGAGCTTTACTGTTTGACCTGCAACTAGTTACACGGTTCGAGAGAGCTTTACATGCTAGGACCTGTAGCCTTGATGGGCTACACCTCTCTGTTTAAGATAATGGACCCAGTCCTGTGAGATGATGAGTGTACTCAGCTCCTCTTGGTGTCCATATAAAACTGTGGGTATTCAGCACCTCATCGGGGCATCCAGCACCCCACAGGATTATGGCTTACAGCTTCAGCTGCTGCAAACTGCTCCATTTGGTGCAAATCACTTGCAGTCGGGAGATCAGGGAAAGTTACCAATGCATATCCCTTCGGTCGGGCCAAGTCTGGATGCCTGCCTTTAAGGCTGTTGATTTCTAAACACCTGGCTTTTACCCCTAGGGCTTGCATGGTAGCTCATATGCGGCACTCACTTTGCCTGACAAAACAGAGACGAGAGAGCAGCAGCCGCACAGGTTAATTTTACAACAGCTCAGGTGTTTGTCGCAGGCAGGCAACGTTTCCTATCTTTAGTACTAGACATTATTATATTGTGCTTTCGTTTGCTAACTGCTCCAGTTATGGCTTCCATTTGCAGTAAATCTCTCCTTCTGTCTTGCCCTCCCCTATTCAACATAGGATGACAACCTTTCCAGGAAGCCTGTGCTGTGAATAAAATTCACTGAAGCTTTAAAACAATAAAGGAAAAACAAAAACAAAAAGGTCAGTGCTAGCACAATGGCTAATGGGAAGATGCCTGCAAATATGGCCTAATTCCACCCCAGAGTTCTCGGAAAAACCTGCCCAGCATGCAAGCTTCCTTGGAAAATAAATAAATAAATCAATAGCTCTTCAAGCTCTGAGGGGAGCATCGCTTCCTATTACCTGAGACTGTCTTTGTCAAGCAAGAACAGATGTGTCTTAATGTGACTGTTCTAAAAATAAGACTCTTCTTATTTTCCCTGTGCCTCAAAGCAGCAAAATCTAGCCCCGAATAGCATGTGCTGTGCTGTCTAAAGGAAAAAATATTTTTAATCATTCGCAAGCCAGGTCCTCAAATCCACTCCAACTGAAGTTAATGGGGGCTATGGAGCACTCCCGAAAATCACTCCTCACTGTAACCTCATAACCGCCTCCCTACCAGCTACAAAAGCTAAGGAGAAGAGATGGGCATGCAGCATTGGCTAAATGTCAGGAGCTTCATGGCGAATGACTTTTATACCACTGAAAATTTGAACACAGCCCCGGTATGCTGGAGTTCTGAAAATGTTATGCTAAATTTGTGCATACACTGTCCTTTCCTTTTCCTGTCTACTATACTTGTTCTGGTACATACTGTACTTGTGAGTAAATTACAGTAGCAGGCAGCATCTTGCGTCTGCGTCAACTCCTGTCTCTCCCAACAAGGAAATAACCCATTCTGCTCAGAAGCTATAACATTAAAATAGTTTCAAACACAAAGAAAAAATGTATCATTATGCAAAAAGCGCAGGGAAGCAAACACTCTGCCAAACAGCAATACACAATCCTCCTGGAGGGAAATAGAAAAAGTCTGGTAACATTTTAATTTTTTTGCTCACTGGACATGTGATTCACCTCCGGTTGTTGTCAGAGTGCCAGGGTGGAAAGCAGTCACTCATTGTTACCACAACATACTCAGTACAACTCAAACTGCATGTTACATGGCCCTCAGCATTTGATATAGCAAATTAGGTATGCATTAATATGTGCCCATGCAATCCCCACCTAATGTGTGTAAGCAGTTACATTTTTGTGTTGCAGATACAAATAGCCAGTTGGGTGCATAACTGGCCATTTACACACCCAAATTAGATGGACAATTACACTATCATATGGGAGGGTGTAACTGCATACACCCAACCTTGAACCATCAGGCCCTCCATCTAAAACTGTAGGTTACATTGTAGACAAAGGACTGAATCATACTCTCTTCCACAAAAACATACTAAAATGAGAGAGAAAAAGTATGTTAGTGAATAAGCTTCCAAGCTCTGGAAAACTCCTTATGACTACCTAAGTGAGCCAGGAGATCTGTACAGGACACTGGCCCCAGCCACACAAAATGGCAACCCTCTCAAATGCCCCCTTCTCCCTCACAGAAGCATGGCTGCCTGGATTGCTGTGCTGCCGTTTATTCACGAGTAATGCCTATGTGCATCTATCCCCTCCAAAGTGGTAAAAAGCACATTGCACAAATTAATGCTGCTTTGACTAGGGTTAAGTTCCCTTGCCTTTTCCAGTAGTAATTGGATGAGTTTCATACTGGAGAATGCAAAGTAATTAATCTTCTTCCCACCACTTTCACCCTCCCACCCCCATGTCTCCCCCCGGGGCAAAATTTTGCACAGCCTCAGCAGTACAGTATTTGCATGGTACAGCTGTCTGGAAGCTCCTCTCCTTCCATTATTTTCAGTTGTACGTGGACAGCTTTCCAAGTTCTCGTGTTCTCCAACTTGGGGCACAGGGCCCATTAGTAGGTGTTGTTTCATTAGGATACTTCCCTTCATTTTAATGCTTTGGTATTAAAACAAACTGGGTGTTTTGAAGCGCTTTAAAATAAAAAGTATGCTAAACAGTTATCATCTAATAAATTACATAGCGTGTCTTAGAAAAACAAATTAGACCTGAAGTGCTGCAGGGTTCTGAGACTCACGCCAAGAACAAAATAAGTACTGGAGCTGGTAATTCAGACTGTTAATATACAGTTTTGAATGTTGCCTGGTGTTTCTGAAACGATTTGTCCTGTCCTCAAATCCTCTGTTTATCTATGGAACCTACACTGTGCAGGCATAAATAGTCTACAAAAACAGTTTAACAACAGTGGTTAAATTCTGAGGACTATCTAGGTTATAACCTCTGGTCCCACCTACAGTCCAGTTACAACCAAGTCAGGAGACACAGTTACAATATGTTTCCATTTTGTAGAACAGACAGAGGTGAAAGTAAGACGGTCCGGTCCGGCGTACCAGCAAGAGCCAGTATGCCGTGCCGGACCGCACTGGCTTCCGCAGTGGGGATTTAAAGGGCTCTGGGGTCCCCGCCGCGGCGGAGAGCCCAGAGCCCTTAGAATCTCCCCTGAAGCTCTGGCAGCCGGAGCTGCAGTGGGGATTTAAAGGACCCGGAGCTCGGTAGCGGCCGGAGCCCTGGGCCCTTTAATTTGTCCCTGAGCCCCGGGGGCTCCCAGCCACCTCTGCAGCTGGGAGCCCCGGGTTGATTTAAAGGCTCTGGGGCTCCCAGCCACAGCCGGTGCCCCAGGGCCTTTAAATCTTGAGAGGCCCAGCCTCTTCCGGTTGAGGCCACGCCTCTTCTGGATGAGGCCACGCCCCCCTCAGGACTCCGGCAGTACCGGTAAATCCTGTAAGCTACTTTCACCCCTGAAAACAGATGAGATCTTAACAGTGTTTTCTGACCAACCTAAAACCGATTACAGGTTTACCCCAGATATGAAACATGAGCATGGTCCCAATGCACACTATAAATGGATCTGGGTTGCAAATGGATTACCACCAACTTAATTTAATTACCACTGTTAAACTTAGTTGTTTACCCAGTGTAAACAGAGACTTATGCTGTATTGTACACAGTGTGTAGATAAACAGGAATTCAATGTCCGCTCCTTTCAGAAGCAGTAAATTTGCATATAGATAGACAGAGAGCTATCTACCTATATGCAAATTTAGGGCTTCTGAAAGGAGCAGGATTAATATCACAGATACTGAATTCCTGTTTATATATATATCAAGAAGTGCTCAACCCAAGACTTTAAATGGATGATGGAACACAGTTTATGGTCCAATCTACACTACAAAATGGAACTGTGCAGCAACTGAGTCCTCTGATTTGGTTTTATTTGGAATCCAGACAGACTCTTTGTGGACTCAATTGTGTTACAGCGAGGTTAAAAAACTCTCCTTTGCCCAAGTCTCTACCAAAGCTAACGCATAGATTTATCACCTGGTTGTAACATAGTTTTGCCCTGTCCACGATTGCTAGGCCAAGCCATAGCATAACTTGGATAAGCCACAAGAAAGTCCAAACCACTGGAAGTTCTCATTGTGTGAAGAGACTTCAGTTTCCCTGTACTACATCACTCAGATACCTTGACCTGGAAGAACCACTGCTAGATGTGAGAGAGAGTTCACTCTCCAGGCTGTCTATGAAACAAGGTCTCCAATTAGTGCCAATTGTGGTGGTCTTTTTGTACTATGGATTTCTGTCCAGTAGATACTGGACTGAGCCCAAATTCATTCACAAAGAGCATCAAATGGCCACCAGATGGTGATATCTTTCAGTCAGTATTGACCTGGGCAGTATTAAAACCAGAAACCTAGAAATGAAAGGCTCTGTATCCCATTACCTGTCTCCCTGACCCATTCAGGCCCTTAGGCTATCTTTTTAATTTATACTTTCTGCCTTTAATTCATAGTATAGGTACCGTACAAGCAGCAGCAGTACAAACTTCCCAATAGGCCTCAACCCTGCCCAGAGTCTACCTCTCCAGGTAAGAGGATAGCTTAGCCCCAGTGTCCTCTCTGTTGAAATGGCCAACAGGAATGCAAATTGTGGTTTTGTATTGCAGATACACCGTCTACTGGGAACTGGTCTATGACTTTTCTCTTTGGCCACCAAACACTCTTCAAATGTTAACAACTATTTGGCTCACGAATCGCAGGACTGCCTTTGAACTGGTATCCTAAACACAGTATCGCTAGAGTCTATTCACCAGTCTCTTGAGCTCTCCAGTTTTCTGGCTACACTTGGCTTTCATGAATTTGTATATCCTAGTCATTCCAGACCAGCACTTTGAAATCATTTTGGACAAGCACTTTATTTATTAATGTGGATGTACATGTTTTAAACTGGATTAATTACACTTTTCACTTACATCATGTAAATCACCTTTATCCAAGGATATCCGAGCATTTCCATACATAGTTAAGCTCCCTCTGAGCTAGGTAAACTGTAATTCGTGCAATGATTTATACTTGTTTTTAGCCAAATATTATAATATGCCTTCTAAGAATGTATTAGACCTCAGTTCTGCAGGTATTCCACACACATTACTCCCATTGATAGCAGTGAGAATTTTCCATGTGAAAAGAGTGCATGATGAGATCCATATGAAAAAAACATCTAATCCTGTTATTTAGTGGGGAATTTTTTTTCATCCATTCTTCTGCACACAAAACTCCCAATGGTTTTAATGGGACATACACACATAAGGACTACAGGACAGTATCCTTAAAAAAAAAAAGGCCAACCAACCAAACATTTGTACATGCTAACTTAATTTAAAGTGTTAGCAGGACATTTATCCCCCGTGTAATCATAACATCAGGTGGTGAAATCATTTTCTGTAAATTACAGAAGAGGGTCTCATCCCACTATTTCCCCATCTAAATTACATAAAAGCCACCAAAGGGTCTTTTAACTTCAATCAGAAAATAAGACAGAAAATTACAGTGGTTATTTAGTTAAATAAGCTGTTTAAATTTGTTTCAAGCAATGAAAATGTTATTAGCTTCCCAAGTCCCAGTTAAATCATCATTTACAATGAATCATTTAAAATGTGTATTCTTCTGGTAAAGATCCAAAATAGATCTAGAACGTGTGTGGGTCTATACTTATGATTGCTACTGCTTAATGTTACTTTATTTTTGAATAGATAAAATATTAAATCAGGAAAAACAAGGCGCTGATTATCCACAGAGATGCATAATTCCACATTGCTAAGATACCCATACTTCCAGTACGTAAATGAATATTCACAATACTTTGTAGAGACAAATGCTTCTTAAAGACTCCTCAAGTAAAGGATTTTGCCATGTATTTCAACAAAGTCCCAACAGCCTGTTTTAATTTCTCTTTGTGTTTAGATACACGAGCATGATCAGCAATCTTTTAAGTGTCTATAAAGACATTGAATAAACGCGGGGCCTTATCCTGGAAACTCTTACTAATGCAAGTTCTTACTTGCACTAATGTTCCCAATACTGGTTTAAAAATCGGTCAGTTTGCTTGCTTGTTTTTGAACTCAGTGGGACTACAAGAAAGGGTAAGGGGCACTCACATGAGCAAAGATTTACCGGATTTACAGGAATCCTTTGTTTTATAACTTTATTAAATTCAGGCTAAGGAGGAAAGGATATTTATTCTTCCACATAATGTGGTGTTAATCTCAGGATAAAAGCGAAAGAGTGACAACTATCTTCCTAAAGGGATTTTCTCCTTGTGTTTTCTATAGCTCAGAGACTCATCATTTTTAGTTGTGTAGTGGACAGAGTACGAAGATGAACCAGGTACCTAATGTTGACACAGTGGAACTAACTAGCCAAAAATCTGTTTTTCCTTTATTTTAAAAGCTCTGATCAGGGCAGGAACAGACAGCATGTCATCCTTGAACACTCACTTATTCTCACAAAACATCATATGCATGCAAATATTATCACGCAAAGCAAAAAGTAGACATTTTCTCCCTCATCTAGAGGACAACCCCTTAAAATGGCTTGCAAAGAAAAAGAAGTGGTAGGTTCTGTCCTTTTTTTTTTTTTTTTATCTATGTTATAGATAGAAAGCTTGATTGGTTGTTTTTTATAAAGGAAAAAGCTCCATGTGTTCTGGTTTTACAAATGTCAGGTCTTCCTTGTTTTTCTGCAAGAGTCCCTGGCTCAGATATGTGGGCTGAATCCTCTCTCAGCCTTTAAAGGGTGGAGGTGCTGAATCCTTAACAGAAAGGAGAAAGAGTTTCTGTGGTAAGGTGCAGGACTAGGACTCCAAAGACCTGGGAACTGTCCACTGGTTTCCTGTGTGATTTTGGACAGGTCATTTGGGGCCAGAGTTTTAAAGGCATTTAAATGCGGAGGCTCTAGCATGGCAGTGGGGCCAGGCCACTGGCTACAGAGGTAGGAGATCATCCCGCAGCCCCCGCCCCCGGGACATGGACTCTGCAGTGAGGCTGCACCCGACCCTGACCTAGCACAAAGGCCGGGCCTGCCTCAGAAACACCCCAAGGCTCTGCCTTTCCGTGCCGGATGCATCAGGTGTGGGCAGGCAGGCTCAGCCCAGCAGGATCCAAGTGTGGACATGCTTAGTGTTGGGGGGATCCAGGTGTGGGGTGAGAGGATTCTGCGGGGAGCAATCTGGGTGCAGGAGGCTCAGTGGTGGATCTGGATGCACAGGGGCTCATTGGCGAAGCCGGGCTACCAGTGGGGAACTGGAAGCCTGTGTGAGGCAGCTGGACTCCATGCAGGGAGTGGAGAGCCTCCATGCAGCCATGCTCCCTATGGGAACCGGGAGCCCAGGCATCAGCCTGTCTGGGAGTGGGGAGCCCGGGCAGCAGCTGGGCTGGGAGCAGGGATCTGGGGGCAGCCAGGCTCTGAGAGAGGTGGGTGCAGCTCGCTTGGGGGCAGCTGGGCTATCGCTCGAGCCCCCTGTGACACTGCACCCCATATTCTTCACAGTGATATTACGATGATAGGACTATGACAGTTATGATGTATTCAATGCAAGATAAGTCATGTGAGCTGTCATTGGAAAGGTTATGATTTGCTAATACGACTGTCCTATTTCTACGCATGTATCATTTTTGTATCTGAAGTTATGAATATTGACTATGTATCTATTTCACATGAAGCTATTCCTGGGCAATGCCCACTAGGCAAAAGGCTCTCAGTCTAGATGGCTGGCTGGGAAAGGCCCATTCAAGTTAATGAGCCAGTCTAGAGAATAGGCCTTAGGAGAAGCTTATCTCCCACCTGGGGCGCCTTCCTGAGGATGCTATAGACAGCCTCCAAGTAGTGGCTGCTGTTGCACTACAGGGACATGACCAGGTTACCTGGTGCTGGACTCCCTCTTGGGAGGTCAGTATTTTCCACTGACTGGCATGGGAGCCAAGCTTTGAAACAAAAGGTTCCCGCCCTATGCATAGGCAAGGGAGTGACATCATCATGGTTCTTCACTGACTTCCCCACCCAAGAAGACTCCTGGAAACACCTGAGGAACAAAGACTAAACTGGGGGGAAGTGCTGGACCCAGGCTAAAGGGATTTTTAGCCTGTGAATGGAACACCTGGGGATTCTAAACTGTAAAAGTGTAGCTGGCCCCTTAAGAATCTGCAGCCCGCTTGTATCACTTAGGTTGAGAATTGGCTATTCATATGTGATCTATGTAGTATATTAAGCTTAGTTTGCATTTTTTGTTTGACAGTTAATCTGCTTAGATTTGTTTGCTATCCCTTATAATCACTTTTGTAGTTAATAAATTTGTTTTTGCTTTATTTAAAACCAGTGTATGGGAGTCATAGCTCAGAGCAGGAAGCTGTTGTATATTCCTCTCCACATTGAGGGAGGGGGCGAATTTCATGAGCTTACACTGTACTGTTCCCTGTGCAGTGCACGATGGTATAATTTTGGGTTTACAATCCAGAGGGGTGCGTGCCTTATGAATTGGGAAGTGCCCTAGCTGGAGCCTTCCCATGCAGGAGCTGGTCAGAGCATTTGCATGTTACTACAGCTGGGTGTGTCCCTACCTGTATGTGTGCTGGTGAAAGTGCAGGCTGGAGCCTGGAGAGGGCTTGGCAGCTTGTCACAACGGTAGTTTAAAAGGGAGCCCAGGTTGATGGGTCAGGGGAGCTCAGTGGTACCCCAATTCCAGGTGGCACCCCAGGGGGAACCCATCACAGCCCCACCTGCTCCAGTAGACAGCCCAGCTTTCTGATCAGTTTCACAGCGCCAGCCTGGAGTCTTCAGATTGGCAAGAATGACAGCCAACAGCCCATGTAAGTAACACAGTTCCTACACAGACGCTGCATCGTCCTAACTACATCAGCATAAGCGTTATGCCTCTCATGGAGGTGGAGTTATTATGCTGCTCTAGTAGGGCACCTACACTGGCGGAAGCAAGGCTGTAGTTTGTACACCGACATAATTAGGTCAACATAAGCTGCCTTACGTCGACCTAACTCTATAGTGTGGAGCAAGCCTGTGCTGAATTGTTCTGCATGCCCACTGAAGGCAAGACAAGAAGTAAAGAGCTTAATCTGCAGCAAAAGGAGATTTAGATTAGATATTAGGAAAATCTTTCTAACTATAAGAACAGTTAACCACTGGACTAGGCTTCCAAGGGAGGTTGTGGAATCCCTGTCATTGGAGGTTTTAAGAACAGGTTGGACAAACATCTCTTGGGGAAGGTGCAGACATACATGGTCCCGCCTTAGACCCCTTCCAGCCTTTTATTGCTAGGATTCTATATTTAAACTCAGGCCCAGTTTTCAGTCTTTAGCACCTAATGTCTCTCTAATCTTTCTGATCAAATAGGTGCCTTAATTCTCTCACTTGTGTGTTCATACTGACACTTAATTCCCTAGCTATCCATTTTAGACACTAAAGTACCAATTTGAATGACCAGTGTGGGAGATTCACATAGGTACCCATGTTTTAAAATTGTTCTATGTCAGCTCCATCAAATATTGTGGAGATATTCAACTTCTGTTATTCTTGTAGTTTCTTACAGATAAAATTTTATGCACTAATTTCAAGCTGAGCAGTTGGGCATAGGGAAGATTGACAGGCAGGATTTCAAGAAGCTCTGTGTTGGCCTAACTCTGCTCCACTAAAGTCAATGGGTACTTTTGTGTTCCCCCCCAGTGAATCTCTCATGTTTCCTGGCACAATCTTTGTCTCTATGCCGAGATGCTGCTTTTTTCTATTAGTGCTGCTTCCTATTGACCAATGCAAAAATGCTGACTTTGGTCCCTTACCCACACAGAGCAGAGGATGCTTCCATTTATCATCCCAGGTATAATTAAATGATAAACCCCTCAAAACCATCTGCTTTCCCCATTAACCCGTGAGGAGCTGCAGATCTAGAGGGGCACAGATGGCTGGGGTTGGGGAGCGACATCCCACAATATTCATATTTAAGAGCATCGTTGCTGACCAGGGACCCTCCCATCACTCATTCACTGTTCCCTGCCCCCCCAGCCACATCCCCCTTTCTCCTATTCTTCCCCCAAGCCACAACCTTACCTTCTCCCAGCACAGCCCCCTCCCCTAGCCTCCTCCAGCCACAGAGCTTCCTCCTCCCCCTACAAACCCCCCAACTCACATCCCCCTCCTTCTTCCCCTCCCCCACCACTGACCCCCTTCCCTCCTCCTCTCCCAGCACAGACCCACCACCTGTCCTCCTCTCCCCCAGCACAGCCCCGTCCCCTCCTCCAGCCACAGATCTTCCTCCTCCCCCTACAGACCTCCCAATTCACATCCCGCTCCTTCTTCCCCTCCCCCACCATTGACCCCCTTCCCTCCTCCTCTCCCAGCCACAGACCCACCATCTCTCCTCCTCCCCCCAGCACAGTCTCCCTCCTTCCCCCGCCAACCTCCACTCCCCTCCTCCTTCTCCTACCCCTGCCAGACCCTCCTCCTCTCCCAGCCACAGACCCACCACCTCTCCTCCTCCCCCCAAGGCAGACTCCCTCCCTCAGCACAGCCCCCACGTCCCCCCAACATCACCCCCTCCTTCCCCTGCCAGACCCCCTTCCCTCCTCCAACCACAGACCCTCCCTCCTCCCCCCAGCCAGACTCCCTCCCCCAGCACAGCCCCCACCTCCTCCCCACATCACCCCCTCCCTCCTCCAGCCATAGACCCTCCTCCTCAAGCCACAGCGCCCTTCTTCAGCCTCAGACCCCTCCCCCCGCCACTGACCTCCTAACACTGATTCCCCTCCCGCCCCCAGCACACATCCCTGTCTCCCCCCGACCCAGCACCAGCCCCAGAGCAGGCCGGCGCCGCGCTAGCGGCTGACTGCGGGCTCGCGCCCGAGTGACAGTGCCCCGCGTGCGTGTGCACGCCGCAAGAGCGAGCGCCGGGCCGGGCGCGTTCCCGGTGCCGAGGTGCCCTGGCCCCTGCCTGTGACTTGCCGCCCCGCAGAGAGAGCGAGGTCAGTGCAGGGAGCGGGGGCGCGCGGCGACCCTCCCTCCCGCGGGCATCGACGCGGGGGACAAGGACAGCGCCTGGGTGGGAATGCGCCGTGCGTGAGAAGGGGCCGGGAAGGGGCTGAAGAGGCTGAGCTGGGCCCTGGGGAGGGGGAAAGGGGGGGGGTTGTTTGTGGGGAGGGGGTTGACTGAGGCCCAGATAGTTGCTGGGGTAGGAAGGACATTTGGAGGAGGTGGGGTTATTTGGGGGGCGCTTCCTTGCTGGGGAAGGGTCTGGGGAGGCTCTGGTTCTTCATTCTTCTCTTCCCGTGCTTGCACCCAGCAATTTCTGTGCTGGGGGAAGTTTTGCTCTGTGTTATGGACTGTGGTTGTGCAGCTTCATTCCTGGATGCTTGGAAAGGACTTCAGAGCCTGCGGGGCGGAAGGTGCTGCCAAAGGGCAAAGTAAAACCTCCCTTTGCAAAGCTCAAAAAACTGGATGTATGGTGTACGTGTTGGTGGTGGGGTTGTCACAACTTGTGCTGGTTGTTTATGAAAACACATCTGAGTTGTGGAAGTTCTCAGATGTCACACAGCGGGGCCTGGGCAAATGAATTCCAGTTTAAAAAAAAATAGCTTGTTGCCAATGTCTCTCATAAGAAAAAAAAAATGATTAGGTATAGATTGGGTTACTCCAAAATTAAATGCCTTATTTTTGTAATGTGTTCCAGGAGGTATTTTGGGTCTCTTTAAAAGTGGAAGGAAATGGGAGGGCACAGGAGCTCCCAAAGGAGAATCTGAGGCCTTGTCTACGTGAGAAAGTTGTGCCAGTTTTTAAACCACTTTTGCTAAACTGGTACAAACAGCTGAGGGGAAGGGACATTTATTTAAGTTTACTAAATTGAAATAAAAGTGCATTGGCTTGCCCCAGTTTAATTAAATGCGTTTAAAACTTGCGTCTAGCTAAACCTGTGCAACTTTTTAGGCAAGAATTCAGATGGGTGTTGTCACACTACTGTATGAATGAACCAAGAAATAAATGGCTTTAACATGCTCATCACTCTGCAATAAAATCACAAGTGGGAGTAATATAAATTTGTGTCCTGATCCTGCAAACACATAAGTAACTTTGCTCAGCAGGGTAGTCCTTTTGAAGATAAATTCAGGAGAGTAAAGTTACTCCTGCACAAAAGTGTTTGTAAGGATAGACCCTTGATTTGGAAAATAAATATTATATTATTTGTTAAGTTTCCAAAATGGTGATGTAACTTAAAATACTATTTGACCCGGGACCGTGTTCCTTTTAAAAGAAAAATACAGAGAAGGCAACTGGTGCATCTAAGGCAAGCCAAGGTACTGATCTACAAGTCTAATAGAAAAGTTAATTTTAGAGTAATTTTTCATGTTGTTTGTAGTAAGTGATTTGAATCCTGTTTATCTTAAAGACCACTTTTCTTCATGTGTTCTGCTACCCCAGAAGTTGTGGTCAGCCAAGAGTCCTTAGATGTGTGTGTCTGGGGGCTGGGCATTGTTAGTAATTTGAGGGCCAGTAACTTTGGAATTTGCTTCTTCCCATCCCTTTTCGTGAAACAGAGTTCAAAGTTGTTGATCTTCACAACAGGCTGTTTTCTGAGTGGGGATGAGTTGAACAAATGAAGATCTGTTTTTCTGTAATGATGAAGTGTTTGAATTGATATTACACCTCTACCCTGATATAACGCAACCCGATATAACATGAATTCAGATATAACACGGTAATGCAGCGCTCCGGGGGTGGGGTGGGGGGAGGGCTGCGCACTCCAGCGGATCAAAGCAAGTTCGATATAACGCGGTTTCACCTATAACATGGTAAGATTTTTTGGCTCCCGAGGACAGCGTTATATCGGGGTAGAGATGTATATTGATATTTAAGTGTGTTTAAATATTAATTATTAATGTGTCTAAATCAAAATAAGAAATATTGTCTATGTATATGGAGGTATTCTGTCTGAGTGACACTAGCGGAGCCGTTTTGCTCTGTTAATAGTCTTACCATACCTTATTACCAGTTGTGTAGTCTCAAACATTAACATTTAGGACTTTGTAGAGAGAGGTGGTATTGGTGGGCTAACTGTATATAATGCTATATGTGTCCTCACTTCATCTTTTTTTAATCTGAGACTCATAGACTCAAGGCGTGTGGGTGGTGGGTGAAGCTTCTCCTTAGAGAGGCTCTGTCTCAGCCTGCCTCTTCTGGCTGACACTCTTTTCTCACACACACACACACACCCGCTGTCCAGAGACCAGAAAAGCGTTCCTACTGTGGCCATGGAGCGAGAGCTTCTCCAGCCCTGGGGCCATGGCAGGGGGAGATTTTTCAGAGGCCCCAAATCCACCATTGCCCCCCCTCTGGCAGCACAAGGTTTGGGGAAGCTTAACCTCCCCTGGCCTCCATTACGCACCACCTGTGTCAAGGTAGTTGTTTTAAGTAGACAAGAACTAGTCCTACTATTTTCTATAAAGAGTGGTGTGTTCTGTCTTGAAACATGACATCTCTGGTTTAATTATAGAAATGAATTCTCCAAATGAATTCTTTAGTTTTGAAACTATTAACTTTATTCATTCAATGTCACAGTGTTTGGGAAAGATGAGCGATAGACAGCTTTGGAGGTTGAAGTTCTCTGTTTAGCCTCTGCAGTACAGAACAGCCAAATGCACTTTACGTTTTCTCATGTTTCTCCTCCAATATGCCTCCACTCTGACTTGCAGGAAACACCTTCAGAAGTGAGTGTAATTCTGACTCTTCAGCTTGTTTGCTGAGGCTGACAGCAGAGATACCAATTATGATGGTGATTTTTATCGTGTGGATATTAAAACCTGCAGACAACCAACTTTTCCGATAGCTCACCAAATAGCTATTGATGATGTTGACATGGAATTACTGCTCACCTAGGTTGAATTAAAGATGGAGATCTAGTGGTGACAGGCTCATATTCTGTTCTTATGAGAAATCGTGTTGTTTCTGTTTTGTGAACCGTGTAAAAATATAATACTGGTTCTGTAGCAAGGTGATCTGTTCAGGACAAAACCTAGTTTTCTGTGGTAGATCAAAATAACAACCCCACACACTCCTCCCTTCCTGACCCCCCACCCCCCCCCCCCCCAAAAATACATATTATTATTTGTATTACAGAAGCATCTAGAGCAGGGGTCGGCAACCTTTCAGAAGTGGTGTGCCGAGTCTTCATTTATTCATTCTGATTTAAGGTTTCGCGTGCCAGTAATACATTTTAATGTTTTTAGAAGGTCTCTTTCTATAAGTCTATATATTATATAACTAAACTACAGTTGTATGTAAAGTAAATAAGGTTTTTAAAATGTTTAAGAAGCTTCATTTAAAATTAAATTAAAATGCAGAGCCTGCCCCCGCCCCCCCGGACCAGTGGCCAGGACCCGGGCAGTCTGAATGCCATTGAAAATCAGCTCGTGTGCCGCCTTTGGCACCTGTACCATAGGTTGCCTACCCCTGATCTAGAGGCTCCAACTGGCACTGAAGCCCTATTGTGGCAGGCATTGAATAAATACGTAGTAAGAGACAATTTGTGCCCCTAAAAGTGTGAAGATGAAAGAACAAAATATTATTATCCTCACTTTACAGATGAGGAACAGAAGTACAAAGAGATTAAGGGACTTGCCCATGGTCACTCACAAAGTCCATGGCAAAGCCCAGAATTGAACCCAGATATGAATCCCCCAATCCAATACCTTAACCACAAAACCATCCTATTGTAAATGTGAGGAGAAAAGTTTAGGCAAATGTACACCAGGCGCCAGTCTTTTCAAACTCTGTATTTTGGGCCTGTCTTCCTTTCTTCACCCTCCACTTGCTGGAACTCTGTAGCCTAGGGAAATTATTATAAAAGAAGAAGAAAGGAGTCTGGTGTTCTTGCTAGCCAATAAGCTATCGATATTTTTTTAAAACTGGGGGTGGGGGGTGCTACTGACCCATGAATGGTCTGTATGAGCTACTTCACATTCTGAAGGATACTTCTACCTCAGTGCATGATAGAATTGCCCTTCAAATCAGAAGAGTTTTTAATTACTTACTGAGCACATCCTCCAATTACAGAGCACTCATGCAGTCACAAAATGCCCTGGCAAACATTTTGCAGTTGCTACTGAGGTGAAGCAGCCTACACAGCTGCATAACTCAGGAGGCTTGCAGGTCAGAACATTCAATGGACCAATATTCAGTCAATATTTCAGTCAACTGGTGAAAAAAAAGTCTGAGTAATTTTGTTTGAAAACATTACATTCTCTAAGACGGCAGTTTTGTGCCTTCAGCTCTGACCCAATGACTTTTTCTTCAAGGGTATGAAAACCAAGCAAGTTTTCAGTCCACTGGGCCATCTGCTTTTCTCTGTCTAGTAGCCATGAATCTCTTATCTTTGGGTTTGTAATGTTTTCAGGGGCAGGACCCCTTTTTAAATCTTTCCTCTGTGGGCTGAATACCAGTTAACCAGTGACTCACCTAGCCCACATGATAGTATGTTGGAGGATGCACAGAGTCTATTCTGCAGCATCAGAGTGGAGTTGTAGGCAGCCACATATTATTCATAACAAATGTATAAGGTGCCTATCATTGTGGTGTCTGTTTTGTGTACATAATTAAATACACAGTAATAAATAATGCCACATTAGGCATTTCACAATTGTTACTGAAGTAACTCTTTGCAATTGTAGAACTAACAGCGCAAGCACAAAGACCAATAGATTTCAGTGTCAAGTTGATTTCAGTGGACCTGAGACCATTTAAGCCAGTGAATCTTTAGTACAGCGTACAACACTTCTGTAAAATCCTCTGTATATAATGCAATTCAAGGATTTAGAATAGCTATAAAATCACTGCCACTATCAATCACTTAAAGAAGTGTGTTACTATCATTAGGGTTGTAGTAAAATTGCTCCATTCACTTACGTGTGCTAAAAAAGTATACCCAGGCACAAAATATACATTTCATGTTTAGTACTACTTGTTGTGTTTTACACTTGCTGGCCTGTCAGGCGAAGTTGTACTTGAGGAAAGTATTTCACAATTTAAATAAAGATTTTTCATACTAGATAAAACTTTCTAATATTTCAAGCGAACACAGAAATCCATTCACCTCACATGGTCTCTTAAAATAGCTTAACAGCTCATGTTTGATTTAGTTGTTTAAACAAGGATTTGTTCCTTCCTAGCTCATCATTATTTCCATTTCTGTCTCATTATGAAGTCAAAGTCCATGGAATTTCCAGAGGTCTCTGAGGCAGAGTTACCACGGAGGGGAAATTAAACCTGCATTTAGGTAATCATTGCTGGACAACTACCCCTAAAATGGTTTTAAAAAAAAAATCTTTAGTTGGAAACAGTGTATTCAGAAAACTAATTATATTGTTTATCTTGAAAATTCATTAAAATGAAGCACATGCCGTTAAATTGTGAGAAGGAGGGAAAAGTATTGAAATAAAAATACTGGAGCGTGACTGATCTATTAGGCAAAATGTGACTGAAATGTTTAGATCATGGGAAAATAAATGTAACTTTCTAAAATAGTAGTTTCAAAGGGAAATACCGCTTATTTTCATCTCACCTTTGGAACTCCCATTTTGAACTTCAATTAGCAAAAAATCCACATAACATAAAGCTCTTGAGGCAAGCTTTTAAAATTATGAACAGGTAATAGGATACAAAGCCTTTCACCTGTATGCCCAAGATTAATTCAGCTCAGTGTGTTATGGCCAAGGGCCATTTAAATTTAGGTTTCTAATGACTGGAATGTTTCAGATCCAGCTCAGGTTGGCAGTGATCAGAAATTATCACCGCAGATGAAAAGCGTATATAGTATTCTATAGATATATTTACAATATCACCAGTTGACCATTTATGTACCCTGAACTTCACTTGTGTGAAAAGTGAGGGTCAGTAAAACAAAACAAAAAACTTCCATCGCACTTTGAGTGCAACAGTTGTGAACTGACTGTTATGCCCATGAAGCAACATGCTCTTTTTTTCTCTGATTGGATTAATGTTTGCTTTCCTTTCTGTCCTTTTAAAATTCATCGAAAATAACAGACGGTGCCAATTTTTTCTGTTTTTAAACTAATTTAAAATGTCTTTCACTGAATGCTGCCAGGTATAATCTCCCACTATAAACACAAGTCTGCCAAGTTACTGATTTGATTTAGATTTTTAAACTGCACTTTTTATTTGTAGTAATGTTCAGGGAATTGTAGTTTAAAACAAAATTAACATGATCTCGTTTACCCATGATGGAACAATTACATTTACATTACAATACCTAACACAGGACTTTTTTGATGGTTCCCTTTATGTTTTTCTTTACCAATTGTAAGGGCTGCCAAACTGACAGTCCAGGGAGTTGATGTCTTCCATCCACAGAACAGGTATAATGCGGGCAATGGTAATGTGAGCTTCCTTAATCTTCTCTGCCAGTGTGCCTTAGCTCAGCTAAAAACTACAGATCTGTCTACATGCAAACATTGCAATACTTTAGCTATATCAGTATAGTTAAAGCAGAACAATCTCCTGGACACCATTATGTTGATATAAAGCTGCCTTATAGGTGTGTAGCTATTCCCATAGGGAAGGGATAAGCTATATCAGCATAAGGCACCTTTGTTTGGAATTATATACCTGTAACTATTTTGTTAAAAAAAATCACACCCCTAACTGAAATAGCTAAATCAATATAAAACTGTGTTGACGACGCCTATCTTTAAGATAAGAAGGGAAGTTCAGTCTGCATAGAGATTCAGTACTCAGCCTCTCCACTGAGACTCTAGAAAGAGTGCTAATGTTAATGGTGGCATTACTGAAGTAGGCTGTGATCACTAGCTCCTTTCTTATAGGGCACTGAACAATCATTAAATGCTAATGACTTTTGATTACTACTGACCTCTGTCAATTTAGAATTGGTGACCTAGAGATGAAAAGCTCTGTATCTCATTACCAATTTCCTGAGCCATCCAGTCTCTCTTTTATACATTCATTTTTGTAAGAGGCAGTATAGAATTAAAGTTGATCTGTTTCTCACTTACTGCAAAAAGGGTTGAATGCTGTCGGGTCTGATTTTAGAAACAAAAATGACAATCACTAAGGAAGAGAACTTACTTTTTGACCCAACAGATTTGGTGGAGGAAAATTACAATTTTTCAAGGTACTATGCAAAATTTGAGGTTAAATGAGACTAAAATCTTAACACACCAGTGACTGAGGGGGCTGAGGATGCATAAATAGGAATTAGTAATTTCCATATTGGGCAAAAACAATAATTTAAAATATTTTTTATCTCTTTTTATGGCTTCTATAGGCCTTGAAGTAAATTTTCATCATGAGGTTGTTTAGTTGCAGATTTACATGTCCAAGAATTTATGTCTAAGATTAACTGTAGTCGTTAGTCATTCTCATTTTTGCTTGGATCCATTAATAAAAAAATTAGTGCTTATAGATTAAAATCTAAATACTGAATTTTGGATATTCCTTACCTATATTCACCAGGCTGACTGGCAGTAGACGATAGGTATCAGCACACTGGTAGCGACAGAACTTTTAATGCTATTCCATGCCATTTACAACATGCAGATGGAACAACATGTTTGTGGGCTAATTAGTCTTAACAATAATTTCAACTTGGAGGGCTGCATCCCTGTAGCACGTGACATCAGAAACGTTGCTCGTTATAGCTATGGTCCAGACAGACTACATTCATGCAGCAAATTCTATTAAAATAAGCAGCCAAGGCTTGCTTTGTAGATTCAATGTGGGTAGGTAGTCATCTCTTTGGTCTGATTCGAAGCATAATACTTAAAATGGATCCATAGCTCTTAATTTAATGGTAAAACAATTGCTCCACTGTGTACTGTCAGCTACAAAAAAAAAAGGGGGAGGGGGCTATGTCACATTCTGGGCTCGATTATGCAGCCACTGAATAGGAGTAATTCCCAGTGAAGTCAACAGTAGTTGCACAATCCAGCCCTCCATTTGTAATGGTCTTCTTTAATATGTACAGAAGGGCTTTGAAAATGTAGGCGACTACTAGCTAGAGAACTTTAAACCTGCTAGCCAGAAGCTAATATAGAAAACATCAGGAGGAGGTGCGTCACAATGACTGCTCCTCCACCTGGGTGTTAGCATCCCTACCAGATTCATCATGTCCCGTGAACCTACTGGGGGCTCATATCAGCCTCTGACTAGTAGGCATGTGATTAAACTGATAAACCCACATGCCACTCATTTTATCACCTTAACTTGCATCACATTTAAAATCTGATTGAAATCAAACCAGAAGAAAGATACTTAAAATATCCTGTCATTATAGAAGTTGATGCTATTCCCTCATTTTAAATATTGTGTTCTGTTTTGGTCACTCCATCTCAAAAAGGATATCTGAGAGAGGATCCAGCAAAGGGTGGTGAAAAATATTAGAGGCTTGGGAAAAATTTTGTATGAGGATAGATTAAAAATATTAACCCTGGTTTAGTGAGGAGACCTGTAAGAGGTGGCATGCAGAGATATATCACATACCCTCTCTATACAAGTACAAGAGGACAAAAAATGGGGAAAATCAAAGACCGCTCATTTAAAACTGATAATTTTTTAGCACAACTTTGTGTTACACTGAGCAGTGAGTTCAACAGGTTACTACTGAAAAAAAGATCTTAGGAGGATTCAGAGAAGATACCTTCTGCAATTAGACTAGCTAGGATAACATTTATGAGGGGATATCAGTTCTCATACTTGAGGACATAAGACAACTGCTAACTAGAGTTAGGAAGGATTTTTCCCAGTAGACATGTTATTAGTATGGCCCCCGTAAGATGAACTACTGCACTAGATGGACCATTGGGCTGGTCTGAAATTGCCACTCTTTCCTATGCTACTTTACCTTTCCCCCAACTTTTTGACTGTTTTAAGATAGGAATGGTCTCTGCTTTTTTACTCCAAATTCCTGGCTGGTGTCAGAGGTCTGGACTACTGTTCCTGTAGCCTCTCTTTCTGGAGGGTCCTTTGTGAATACAACTTCAGAGTCAATTCTCCAGTGCAACACCAGATTGAAATTGTGTGATTCTGGTCAGTTTCCATGCTGCCATTCAGAACTGTGGAATTGGAAAGTTTTTGACAATTTCAGTGGGTTGCTTCTTGGGGGAAATCAAGCATCTCTCTTTTCAGATTCAGAAAGATGACACTGCAGAAGGTATCTTCAAATGTGATCTTCACAATAAAAAGGGTGGGAAAGGTAATTGGGTACATGATTCAGGAGCCTATAGTCTGGTCTACACTTAAAAATGAGGTCAACCTAGGTACATCATTCAGGACTGTGAAAAATGTTGTGCCCTGAGCACCATAGTTAGGTCAACATAAATATGCAGCTCGGTGGATAGAAGAGTTCTTCTGTTGACCTAACTACCGCCTCTGGGAGAGGTGAGTTAACTGCATCCATGGAAAAACCCTTCCGTCAATGTAAGAAGTGTCTTCACTACAGTGGCACAGCTGCAGCACCATAACTGTGCTGCTGTAGAGGCTGTAGTATAGACAAAATCAATGGATTCTAGGATCCTACACCACTTAGGTACTTTGGCAAATTTTACACATTGTTTTAAAATCAAAGCTTAAATTCAGCAGATATTCGTATGAAAAGTAGCAGTGGACAGATTTTGTTAAGCACTGATGTTGAGTAGTCATTCCTGGTGTATATCGAGACTTACCTTTTAATGTGGGTATGCTCTCTATGAAGGGAAATGTAGAATTTGAACAAATAATTTTAATAATGCATAGCAATAATTACTTCACCAAATGAGGCGATACTTTACAAAAGAGAAGTATGAATTTTCTCACTACTCACTTAGAATTATCTTCCCGTGAACAAGATCTTGTGGTGATAGAGAACTGAGAAATCTGATGAAATATTGTTTTTATTTCTGATTCAGGGTCTTGCTCATTAAAACAGAGATAAAACTACAGCTTAATAAGAGAGGGTGATTTAGAAATCTTAGTTATCTCTGCTACCATGGCATGACAGATTTTCGGGAAAAATGCCATCAGTCCCTGAAAATAATTTTTCAATAGCATGTATAGACTTTTGAATGATGTAATTATAATGGCACCAACATAGTTAAAGTTGTATTAACATTTGTAGTGTAGTATGCCCCTCTGGCATCCTTCATAATAATCACAAGGCACTTTATAATCTTAAAAAGCTAATTAAAAAAAAGCATTGCACATATATTACTTAAATTTGAATTTAAAATAGACTTTAGTTTTTTGACTTGTGACCAGAAGCTGATTTCCATAGGCTTATAACTCTCCTTTAACAGTTTGTAAGGCAATTGTGCACAATATCTCCGTCTTGAAACATTTTCTTCCTTATTTCTAACATCTGATGTTTTGGACTTTGCCTACCTGTGCTTGAAGAATTAAGTGTGAATTTCCTATATATTTTAACTTTAAAATTTTTTCTAGTTATAATACTTTGCTCTCAAAACAAAGATAAATCTGTTTTTAGAACAAATGGTTTCTTTTTTTATTGTATTTGTATAATACAGAAATGTTCCGCCCTGGTAATATAAAATAGGGAATTAATGAAGAAAGAAAAGCTATAGAACATTAGAAAACCATCTTAGATGCCGCAGAGAAGAGTGTGGAAGATAATCAGTTTGTTTGTTTGATGTTGTCACCAGAGGCAGACTTCTTGATTTGTTGTGATGATCTCGACTAGTCTTTCAATAGTGAACAGTTCAGGGATAACTTGTATTTTTAATTATGGTAAAATACCAAATTGTGAGGTTACTAACATGTATGTGGACTAGAAAAGTACAAATATGCAGAAGGACATGGATTAAAACAGCCCCAGAAGCAGGAAAGAACAGTCAGTGTTATACAGAATGCTAATGATGTTTACCTTAGTAATTTGTGCACAGATTGTATTTCTGTACTTGGACAGACTGGAATTGTTCTGTTCCACTGGCATTGGAAGCCAATGTTTGCAAATCCCAAAATGAAATCTTTTAGTTTTTCCTGTTCCTAGATCACGTACTCTCATTCATAACTTGGCTATAGTTTCCTATCTCACACAGGAGTGACCATCATGTGACTTTTATATACTTAAGGAAATAAGATCGGTTTTATGGCAGCTGGAAAAACAAAGAAATGTCATAGGTCCATAATCTATCATAGTTCTTGGTCTCTATTGTACCATCAGTTCTTCCAGCCACCGCGTGACGGATTTTGCTGCACGGCAGGAAAGTAGTCAAAGTAGTTTTATTTAGGCATATTTTCTATATATTGTGATAAGGCTTTCTACTATTATCCAGATATTATCTTCTTGTTAAATAGGGTTTTGCCTGGTTTTTTTTTTAAATTTATTTAGACTGAATATACATCAGCTCTTTCTTCTTCCTCTTTTCCCAAGAAAGTGTGGCGGAGGACGGTATCTAGACTTACTATACATGCATTATATTTTCCAGAAGTTTGAAGTATGGTTGACTCCAGCCAGTTTGCGTTTAATGTTTCTTTTTCCAGGACTGAGCTAATCAGATCTGCCTGTTCTATTCTTCTTAAGAAATGCATGAACAGTTACAAGAGAGGGCCACTCGAAATCTACTGGAAATAATTCTGGGCATAACTTCTAGATTACTTTTGGCAAATTAATTGGGGAAAAACACACATGAAAATCCTAATTTTAGTTTATTTGAATAGTGTTTTATAAAATGGACTTTTTCACACCTAATCACCTCTGTAGATCTTCTGACTCCCCATTCTCTTCCCCTTTCTGCCAGACTGGTACACTGAAGACCAGATCATTGCAATATTTGCTAGAACATTCATTTAGTTGTATCTGTAAAAGCTTGAAACCTTATTCCTGTGAAATGTCTTTCCCACGGAGACTTAGGAAGAAAATGTTGCACATCCAGAAGGTTATCTTCATAACCATTTCTTAAAAAAAAAAAAAAAAAAACTCAAATTTTGCAAAAAAGTGACTACCCCTTATCCCATGTTATAAATTCCCTAAATCTGGTTTATAGTGAGAAATTTCTGCAGAGTGTATTTTTTTCCATTGACGACGAACATGACCTAGACTATCAACTTCCCCCCACAAATATTTCTATTGACAATCTTCCATCTGTGACAGACTATAACCATATTGCTAGGCTATAGCTGTCATTTGAGGTTGCGTAACCTGTTTCTCAATGTTTGTACAGTGCTTTTAAGATGCAAGACACTATGTAAGTGTGAAGTAGTAGTGTTATCCTACTGAAGAGAGCAAAGGCTTAGCATCTGTGATGTCTTCCATGAGTTTGCTACATATCTGTCCATTTTGCTAGGATGCAATGCTGTTGTTGGACTACGGCAAACACCGAGTCAGTCTATTAATGCAGCCTATACTCTTTTGGAGAAGAGAGTGGGACAAGGAGAACGTGCAGTCTATGAACAACCTGCAGCTAGTTCTTTTAATTAATGGGAATTAAAGACATCTTGAACATGTTTGTTATAGAGCCATGGTGATGACTCCAAGAAGTGGGGTTGTAACCAGGTTTCATTAAATACCTGGAGTGAAAATCTGGGCCCCATTGAAACCCAATGGCAAAACTTCCATTGACTACAATGGGGCCAAGATCTCCCTTCCTATTTTTTGGCTCCCTCTTCCACAGCTGTCTTGGGAAACTGGTTTGGTTTGGCCTAAAAATCACTAGATTTAATTTTCTAAAAAACTTGAAGAAAATTGTGAAATTGTCTGAGTAGTGGATCATTTACAAGATAAATAGCTTAATGTGATATTTTGGGGTCCTTCTGTTGGGGGAGAGGGGGAACAATTTAGGCATGTCTGTTAACTTTTATGACGCTCAGCTCAACACTAACGCCGCCCAACTCCACATTTAAATTGTTGAGCAAGTCAGTGGCTGAAAAGTACAATTCTTTCATAATAAAACTGGTTGGCTTAGTTATCTAATTCTCCTGTTATTTCAGAATGTGTTTATTAATGAAATCTGCATTTATTCAGATCTAAAACTATGATTTTGACAGATTCCTTAGACAAGACAAAGTTTTTTCATCTAAAGCTTTGAAACATTGATTAAATGTATGGACACTGTTTGAATCTGATTTGCACATCTAGAAGTTTTCTTCTGATGCAATGCAACTGTGTCTGGTGTAACTTGGCTTAATTAGTACTGCTCAGTGATTTGGGACTGGTATCAAAGACTCTTATTTTAGCAAAAACATAGTTAGTTAAAGCTAAAGCTGTGACCTCCTCTCTGTTCATGTTGGACCAAAGTATACGCTGCACCAAAAGGCATTGTTTAACTTCATCTTTCTCTTTTATGCTGCAAATCAATTTGCTTTAATTTAGTTCTGATATTAATATCCTTCTCTGATTAACCATTATATTTTTATAATAATGGGTTGGGAGAATTCAACAGAAATACATAGTAGAGCTACATGGAATATTCACTACTTCAGAAAGTGTGTCTCTAATAGAAATATTTAAATACAAAGCTATTAATCTTTTTACTTAATGTGGGGCTCTTCTTATAATTGTGAAAATCTGAGTACCATCAAGGACTACTAAAATATAAAAGATACATAGAAATTTATACATTCTTGCCTAGTCCTGCCCTGATGTAACTCTGCAATTTCCTTTATTACATAGACTACACATTAAATGCTTTCCCTTTAATATTAGAGCTATGCACATTACAATAGGTGTCACTGTGCTGCTGGGTCCAATCGTTATCAGTGACTTCAGCTATTGGCTCAGAACACTGGCTGTCTGACTCCATCTGCAGGGCTGTAATACCTACTCTGTTCAGATCCATTCAACACACAAGTTCAGCCAGCTGAACAGCCTAGCAGTGCTACGGCACATCTTGCTAGCCTAATTCAACAAGCCAGTGCGATAGCTAGATGCATACTCTCTTTGCACAGTGTAGCACTTTGAGGTGATTCAGTTTCAGGAAATCTGGAAAAGAGCTTGCAAGTAAATAAAACTGGGAGTCACGATGGAGATGTATTTAACAAGTCAAATACTGGATCAAACTTAAAGCCAGTTTCTTATTCAGTACCCTGAAAAGGTCACCTTGTCTTGCTGGAAAAGAAGCAAAATCTCAGCTTTGCTGCTTTTTATTTAACAGCTTGGCTCCCACTTACATTTTCTTCATGTTCTTACCTAGTTAGGCTATCTAGCTATACAAACAAGGATACTCATGGTAGATGACAAGGGAAAGAACATGAAATGTCTCACCTTCTTCTTGATGCTTCCAGAGACAGTCAAGAACAGGTCCAAGAAAAGCTCTAAGAAAGGAAACAGTAGCAGCAGTAGCAGCAGCAAGTTGCCTCCAGTTTGCTATGAAATCATTACCTTGAAGACCAAAAAGAAGAAGAAGATGGCTGCTGATATTTTTCCCAGAAAGAAACCAGCCAACACCAATACAACTGCTGTCCAGCAATACCACCAACAAAACCTCAACAACAACAACACTATCCCTGCCCCCAATTGGCAAGGGCTTTATCCCACCATCCGAGAGAGGTAAGTTCAAGAGAATTTATTTTTTGATGTTTAAATGAAGTGTTGAATTGTAGCAAAACAGGTTTGCAATATTAAATTTAGTTTCTCATTTATACACATTGAATAAAACATGCTACTCCTTTTCCCCAAGCAAGTATTTGGTAATGGAAAATTTTTAGTATCTCTTTCCGGACAGTGCAGCTGTTTTCCTGAAGTAGTACAAATGTTGTTGTAAGCTGCAGTACTTTAAACTGATAGGTATTTGCATGCAGACTTACGTGTTTGTTGTTTTAGTAATACATGTTCTTGATCTTCATTTTCACTTTTTGAAAAGTTTTCACAAAGTTTTTCTTGGATCTGTTTTCCTTAGTATATTTGTGTGTGATCATGCGCAAAGTGGTCAGAAATTGTGTGACCTGTTTTTTTGTTTGTTCTTTTGTTCTTTAGCTGGTTTGTTACTGAAATGCTACTTTAAGTTGTTAAAAAGTTTAATCTCATGGGTCTGGGGTGAGAATCGGATGCCAGATTACATAAATTAACACATTGCCTCTGTCTGTAGAAATGCAGTGATGTTCAACAATGACTTGATGGCAGATGTTCATTTTGTGGTTGGGCCACCAGGTGGGACCCAGCGGTTGCCAGGACACAAAGTAAGCAACAGCTGCATTATCAGTTCAGATGTGGGAATAGCAACAGTAACTTCAATTGTAACATCGTGACTTACTGTGGGAGACTCCAATTCTTTGTGACAGACATAAATTTTGAAATGGCTTTGTCCAGTGAAATACTTTACTTTTCTTTGTATTTCCCATTAAACATTGTGTTGTGATAAAAGAGGCTTTATGTAAAATTGGGAAGACTGTTTTTTGTCCCTTTTTATGGTTGGTGGTATGAAGATTTTCTAGAAATTCACTTGTTTCTTTGAAGATAAAACATATAATTGTACGAGGTAAATGGTAGGAAAACGTGTAATTTTGTTAGTAAGTTTGCCTTCGTTCTCACATAATAGTATCTAATTTCTATGCCCATGAAGCTAGTATACTCATAGTGGTAGTGGCTGTACCTCATTGTTTTTATTGGCAGGACCTTCAGTTTATAGCATGAAATAAGATTTCCCTTTCTCAACAGTATGTCTTAGCTGTCGGGAGCTCTGTATTCCATGCAATGTTTTACGGAGAGCTTGCTGAGGACAAAGATGAAATTCGTATACCAGATGTTGAGCCTGCTGCTTTTCTCGCTATGCTGAAGTAAGCATCATTCTTCTGGAAATGTATTTGTTTATGCCATATATGCACAGCAATACTGTCACAGTTCAAATATTGGATATCCGTCTAAACAGAGGCATAAAACTAGAAATGAAGTAATTGTTCAAAAATAGGCCTTCCGCTATATATTCATTGTTTAAAACTTATTTTCACTGAACTTCTCTCTCACCCTCTATTTCTAGACGCGGAAACGTTAGGCTAATGTAGGCAGTTGTTATAAATAATGACTGACAGGAGATCTTTGAGCACATTGTAATGCCTATTGATTTGATTTGTCACTACACTTGCTACACAAAAGGAGGGAGTTACTAAAAAGAATTGTCAGCTCTAACAAAAAAACCTATTTTACTTTGAAAGTATAGTGAAAAGTAAAAAAATGGAATTTCTGGGTTCATACACTGACATTGTGCTCCAGCTCCTTTGTATGCTTACTGTACAGAGTTCTTGTCTGTTCAAAACACCCCCGAGTTACTGAATGCAGCCACTGAAAAGTAAAACCTTTCTTTATTTTATTTAGTATTGGGCATTTGGAAAGTATTAAAAATAAAAGGGCTGTTTAAATGAACTTATTCCCCTCCCTGTATATCTAGTTTCTTTCTGCCAACCTGATTCGGAACTAGGTTGCTTTTTTGCTGGATGAAGAGGATGTAATGAAATACTAATTGTTCCCCTGCTGAATTATCCTTGGACTGTGACTATAAACTTTGATTTTCAAATGGAAATTATATCATACAACCTCTATAATTTGGAGTTTTTTCCTCTGGTATTTAACACTGTCATTGGTTACTTCTGGACCCGGTTGTTTCTCATTTTAATTGAGATCAATATCCAGACCCTTTTAATATGCTACTGGTTTTGTTGCATGCAATAGTGAAATTGCTAGTTAACAACGTTATAAATATATTTCATGGGTTGCCTTGATTAGCTTGTGATTGCAAACAATTACTTTGTTACATTTCAATGGCATGGTAGATATAGTGTTCAAAGTTGCATGCAGCTGCAGAGTTTTCAGTTTGTCAGCAGGAACCTCAGAAATATTTGGGATGCATGTTGACAGATGCCTTTCCATGAAAATCAAAGGTCACTCAACAATATTAATATGGAATTGAGACAAAGTTATGATATGCCACCACATGTGAATAGATACATTACAGATCTTCATTTTGCACATTGCTATTTAAAACATGTTTTTCATACAGCAAATACTTTGACTTTACAGAGTGAGATGTAGTTAGACTTTCTCTCTGCAAGGGGCGAATATAAGGTACTTTAATTTTTCTTTTCTATTGGGACAACAACTCTTTCTACCTAATTTTATTACTGCTACATTAAACTTGCCATTTAAAGAACAAATGGATTTTGAAATCTGCTTGAAGACATTTGTACAGTGGGGCAAACCTGAAAAACGAGACCTTTAATACCAAAATCCAGTGCCTGACGAATTCTCTTGACAATAGTAAATTAGGAAACTATCTGAAAAGTGGGGGGACTCAGCCATCAACTTCTTCAGAATCCAAGCTTTCCATTTAAAAAAAAAAATCTAGTTATTTTGGTTGTGCAGATTACCTTCCAAATGAGAACTTGATGCAGTGCTATTTCCCTGACTCTGCAGTGCTCTAGTATCTCTACTGATGTTCAAAACGTTCCCAAGAAGCAGCATGAGACTGAAGGCCCAAAACACTCAGGCTACAAGAAGAAGAGAGTAGAAGAGAATTTGCACCCATCCCTGCAAACAGGAATGAGAGGAGCATTTAGTTGAACCCCCTTTTTGCCAGGTCCCCTTTTCAACAATCAAGAGTAATCTTTTGTAAGAAAAGAAAGAGTTGGAAATGCTCATCTTCTTCTAAGCCATGAACTCTTATAATGTGATATACACTAATCTGTATTTGGGTATTAGTTGTTAATAGTGTTTAGTTGGTTAATTTTGTAGTGGACACATGGAAGACAAACACCAGTAAACCTATTATTAGATGCAGAAGCTTCAGTAGTATCTGTTATTGGCATGTAGTAATTATGCCCCCAGCAAAATTGATTAGCTGTTCACTACAGCTTTACAAATACAAAACAGTTACATGTTGCTAAATGCATATCCTAGTTGGCACACTCAGTTAGTGTCTTTAACCCTGAAGACCAGGATTCAAATAATAAATTAAAATTAGACTCATGGTCTCATTCTAATCCCAGCCTGTGCGCATCACACATGTACAGCTGTAACATACTTTGCTAAGGAATAGACCAGGACTGAAATATCAGCAGTTGCAGATCAGGATAGAGATGCATTGACAGAATGAGAAATGTGGAATGCTACAGACAGCCTATCTGTGCTATGGCTGCTTTAAACCAGTGATATTACTTCTCCACTTCCATGAATATTAAACTCGCAGTTTTTGTACTGTTTAAATTTAAAACAGATGCCGCCCTACTTTTTTGTATTAACAAGCAGAGAGGGAGAAGAAGTTGGAGGTTGAGGAGGAGAATTATAAAATGGAACAAATTTGGAGAGATGATGGTAGAAAAAACAAGAAAATATGTAGACCCTTAGGGACCCAAACCTGCAATTTATGCTTGCATGAGTAATTCTTACTCCTGCAAGTAGTCTTTAGTTTTTTACTTCAAGAACTAAAGATTCAGTTCTATATTAATATTCATTACTTGCTACGTTTCATTGCATCAGAGTTTATATACTCTAAACAGAATTTTTCAAGCGTTACTTAGCGTAGCATTTTTAGAGGCACATGACTGTGAAAAATATATCTCATTTTATTTGACCCCAATTTCTCTAGAACTCATAATTGGTGTTATTCTCTGCCCCATTACATGTGGTACATTACTAGTTTTCCATCATTAACTGGAAATCTGCTCAAGCAGGTTGGAGTCTGCCATATCCTAATTCATGAAAGCCAAACAACGAAACAAGACTTATACATCTTTACAGTAAAAACAAAAACAGCCATAATGAGATATGGGTTGATACTAATCCAGTAAATTTCATTTTATCATTTATTCTCCTAGGCCTTGTATATCCTGTGAAAATGCATAATTTTAGAAAACCAGTTAACTTAACACATTTTCATTAGCATGAAATGCAATTTTGCCACAACCAGCAAGCATATTTTTAAACATAACTCCCTTGTTCACTCTAAAGGCAAATTTATGTTTAACATTGTTTCTAACAGGATGCATTTACCCAGAATAGATTGGACCTAATGTGTGAAATATTAAAAACAAGGTGCCTAATTCATTATTTCCCCAACAGTAGTGGACCTCAGGAATTTAATCACGTAAACAGAATTTAGCTGAATCTCTTCTGTTTTGACATGGCAGTGGGTCTTAACAAGTTTTCTTCCCTAGGAAAGTGAGAGAATACATTTTTTCTGGGGAAGCTAGCATGTTGTAGCATCAATAAACATATGAAGTCCTTCCCTTTACAATCTGAGGTTAGTTAGTCTAAGAGGTTTCATCAATTGATTGCAAATCTTAGAGCCTATGGCATGATGATGCATGGTATTTGATGTATTTTGACAGTGTTACACTTCTGAGAGCCTAGATTTTAAACCAGTTTGTCTTGGCACCCATGTCTGATGTGAAGTGTTCGTTATTGCTGAAAAACTCACTTTTCTTTTTCTTTGCACATGTGTCTGAATAAAGGTCACCATATAGTTCACCAGAAAAGGAAGTTCAAAGTATGTCCACCTGAAATTCATGTCCTAGACAGTATTAACAGTAAAACTGTTGTTTTAGCCATATAAACCAACCCTTCTTCAAGAACCTTGATTGACATGAACCCTTTTTGGGGGTGAAAAAAATCTCATTCATCAAGTCATTTATTTGGAATTTTTTCACCCAAGTTTGCTAGGATATGGATACATTAGAGTCACTACCATATTGCAATTGTTGATTGACTGTTTAGAGTGCGTTCTCTACCTCATTATTGAAAGCAACTGTTGTTGAACTTGGAAGAAAATGGGAATGAAGGTGTAGCACTTCATAGTTGTATCAGTTTCTTTGTGTAGCATGTGACCCAAATGAAAGGCCCAATTCATCGTTGGTGTAAGCCCATTGACTTCGATGAGCTTAACCCATGGATGAATTTGGCCTGTAGTTTCTTTATCGTGTAATTTGAAGCAGGATTTGATTTTTCCAGAAAGTATTTCTTAGTTTTAATACTGCATTGCACCATTCGAGTGCTCTGTGCTTCGAGTTTTCAGGTGTTATTGACAGTCAATGTCTTTTTGCTAAAGAGCAGTGTCACATGTGCGTATTTTATTTCAGATACATCTATTGTGATGAAATTGACTTAGCTGCCGATAACGTGCTGGCCACTCTTTATGCTGCCAAGAAGTACATCGTTCCTCATCTTGCCCGAGCATGTGTCAACTTCCTAGAGACGAGCCTAAGTGCAAAGAATGCCTGTGTACTGCTCTCCCAGAGCTGCTTATTTGAAGAACCTGACCTGACCCAGCGCTGCTGGGAAGTGATTGATGCCCAAGCAGAGCTGGCTTTGAAATCTGAGGGGTTCTGTGATATTGATTTTCAGACGCTTGAAAGCATCCTCCGAAGGGAGACGCTGAATGCCAAAGAAATTGTTGTTTTCGAAGCTGCGCTTAACTGGGCTGAAGTTGAGTGTCAACGGCAAGATTTACCTGTTAGCATAGAAAATAAACGTAAGGTCCTAGGGAAAGCTCTCTACCTGATTCGCATCCCTACCATGGCACTCGACGACTTTGCAAATGGTGCCGCTCAGTCCGGGGTGCTGACTCTCAATGAAACCAATGATATCTTCCTTTGGTATACAGCTGCCAAAAAGCCAGAATTAGAGTTCGTGAGCAATGCCAGAAAAGGCCTCGTCCCCCAGCGTTGCCACCGCTTCCAGTCTTGCGCCTACCGCAGCAACCAGTGGCGTTACAGGGGTAGGTGTGACAGCATCCAGTTTGCTGTTGATAAGAGAGTTTTCATTGCCGGCTTTGGGCTATATGGTTCTAGCTGCGGATCGGCAGAATATAGCGCAAAGATCGAACTTAAACGCCAAGGTGTGATCCTAGGCCAGAACTTGAGCAAGTATTTCTCAGATGGATCTAGCAACACTTTCCCAGTGTGGTTTGAGTACCCAGTGCAGATTGAGCCCGATACCTTTTATACAGCTAGTGTGATACTGGATGGCAATGAACTCAGCTATTTTGGACAAGAAGGAATGACTGAAGTCCAGTGTGGGAAGGTAACTGTTCAATTCCAGTGCTCTTCAGACAGTACTAATGGCACTGGAGTGCAGGGAGGGCAGATTCCAGAACTCATATTCTACGCCTGAGCAAAAACGTTTCCAGAGGAAGAGTTTGACCTGAAGTACCCATCTGGTTCAGACCTACTGATGCTTAGCTTATCTGCAGCTGTGATCAGTACAGAGAATATGTAAGTAAAAGCTGTGGATAGTTACTGCTTGCTGGACTTGTAGCCTCTTTGGTGATGAAATTTAAATGTAACATTCAACTTTAACTGGAAGCTCTTAAGAGCAAGGAAGTTTCTAAAGCTTTATTTGAGTCAGATATACCTACGCCCATGATTCCCAGCCTGTCTTGTTGGCGTGCCCCTACTCGCAATGGATCAGCAGATGGACGCCCTCTTTCGTATCTCCAATGGATTGTGCCCCCCAATACACTGGATGCTGCCTCTTTTGGTCCATTTTCTCTTTCTGTCTCAGTTCTTTTTTCCTTCTTGTCTTTTTCTCTCTGCTTCTCATTATTTTTTGCTCTTGTTTTTTTGCTCCCCAACTCTCCAGAGGGCTACATGCTGCTCAGAGTCAGGGAAGGGGCTCCACAAGGCTGGGCCGCTTTAGTTCTTACAGCTGAGCCAAGTGTTATGGGGCAGATAAGAGAAGCTTGTGTGTGAACGCGCAGCCCCATAGAGGCAAGCCAGTCCCGTATGTGGCCCGCTGTATTGGGGGTGGCTGCAAGAGAAGAGAGGGAGGGTTGGCAGGCAACATTCAAGGAGCCGCACGCTGCTTTATACACAGATGCAGGATCATACTTGCAGCCAGGGTGAGCTGGGCTCACACAGCTTTTCCCACCAGCACCCTCTTGAGCTCCTCTGACTCATTCCCTTAAGACTGGGAAATACTTGTGTACACACAAACTGTGTAGGTGGCTTCGAAGCATTTGCCCATTTAACCAAATGTTGCAATAGTTATACGGAGATGCTTTTAAAATTGCCCTCATTTGGCCCACTACTAAATATCTGGGTGATGATATCTAGCATGAGACAAAGGATAGGTTAATTTCTTTTTCTTTTTCCAAAATAGTCCTAGAACATGTGGAAGGGGGATTTTTTCCCCCTATAAAAATGAAAATAAACATCACTGCACAGTAATGTGTACTAATCCTGAGTTACATATTCCTTCTCTGTAATGTGAGCTTTATTATATTATTGCCACACACTCTGACTCAGCAGATAATTAAATAGATGATCGCAAGAAAATTCCCAAGAGTGGACTATGTCTGGCGGTGAGCACCAAGTGTAATACAGTGAGGGGAAACGTATGTCTGATCTCTTGCAATTAGTTTTAATTTAAATGTGAAATGGAGGATTGTGTGGTCCAAAAACCCCCCCCCCCCCCCGAATTACTTTTCAAGCTTTCTGTAGTCCTGTCTGTATTTTTGGCAGGAACGGACTACAGACTCATTGCTGTTTAAGAGGGAAGGAAATCAATATAACTAAAAGATCCAAGTACCATTTAAACTTAATAAAATAAAGTCCACACTTTGGAAAAGAAACTCCTTAATCACTAGATTGTGAAACTTACTTACAAAGAGGACACTACCGAGGTAATTTGTCTCACCTTTATAATATCTCTGAAGTGGTTATGTTTGCTTTCCATATTATAAGCTAAAATAGAGGACCAAATGATTCTTTGGCCAGGCTAAAGACTAATGTGTGTGCTACACTAAATATAATCATCAGTTTTACAATGGAACCGCTTTTCCCGTATGGTTACTTATCAGTTAATATTTATTACTCCACCTACTCCTTGACTGCTGGAATCTTGGCCTCTGGCCATCTCAAAGTGCCGGTATGTTTCTGCAGTGTCCAAAACATGTTCTGGAGTAATGACAAGTGGATTGGAGTAGGCATCAAAAACTCAAAGGCCAAAGCCAGTCTCTTCCCTGTCCTGTGGATGTTGAAAAGAAGAGCGAGGGGAAGACTGTTCTGCAAGTACCATGTTCTTTATTCACTGTAATGGTTACAATTTTACATATGTGAGCAAATACATTCTTTCTGAAGTATAAAATACCCTCCGAATATATAGAAAATGCTTTTTATAACAGATGTACCTAAACTAGACTGTTAGTGAGATCTGGACAGAATGTTCCCTTGAAAACTGACGATACTTTTTTTTAAAGCTCCAGTTAATTATATTTAGATCTCTCAGCAACCAAAAATATACACGCAGTATAATTTTATGGATTGGGGAAATATTTATTGAAGAGACAACGAAGGAATGTAAGATTGTCATGGGATAATAGTCAACTACTTGTAGACATTATCTGAGCAGTAGTGAATTTATTTAAAATAAACGTTAAAGCAAAGACTGGCCAAGTTACTGTATATGAAATGGTTGACATAGATATAATGGCTCTGTCTGAATGATGCTTTTATGGGGTAGAGTGACAGAATGCAGCTATTTAACAATGTTACAGCAAGTAACTGATTCGTTTAGAACAGACTTATGTGCCTCACAGTGGGACAAAAAGTGTACTCTACTAGTATGGATAAGCCAGTCTCTGACTGGCTCTAGTTTTTTGGTGTTTTTCTTTTTAATTTATCTACAAATAAAGGCTTAGCATCTATTAAACTGACTGGCTGGAACAGATAGTTATGGGATCAAATTAATGTATAGCTGTGATATGTAGAAAATCAGCTTTTTTTTTTTTACTTGTTATCCCTTGAATATTTTTGACAAAGTAGAATGAAAGCTCTGCTTCTTGCTTAATTCCTCTGAATCTGTTCCAGGTATAAATTAGACTTGTTGCTTATGGTCAAAATATTTAAGCTTGGATCAATACACTTAGACACCTAAATAAGTGGCTTGATTTTGAGAGGGGCTTGACACCAGCAAGCCCATTGCAGTAAATAGAGTCTGCTGTTGCCAAATACTTTTGCACATCAGGCCACTTAATTAGGTGCCTAAATATGGATCTAGATCTGGTCAACTAACTTTAGGCATCCAAGTTTGAAAATGTTAATCTATATTTTGAAAGCACCCGATGTATCATGCTGGAACGTAAACACAACTTCAGCAAAAAGAACATTATGTAGATGGTATTTTATGGCGGTCTTTACTATTTGTATATTGATTTTGCTGGTAGGGGGAACTAAGACAGGGCATTGTAATGTAATATGCTTTAAGCATATCTGAAATAGGATTTAAATGTTCTAATTTCTACATACTTATTGCACTGAACTGTTTTTTAAATTGTTGTGATAAAGTCTGCTAATTTCAGGTCACAGCACCCAGTTATGCTTGACCTTAAGCTTACAGCATTATTTATGAAGGACAGATATATAAATATGAAGTACCTCATGTTGAATGTTATTGTACTGTATCTTTAATGTAACAGTGCAGATCTTGTTAGACACATGAATGTGTATAATCACATTAAACATATGAATAAAACTGGTTCTTATACAGTTGTTTCCTGTGGTACTTTTGAAGCATCCGTGGAATAAATAGTGAAATCCTTATTTTGGCTATTATTTTTAGTGTTTTCCATTGTTCTAGATAATTGTGCGGGAGTATTTGTTAAGCTTGGGTATTCTGGGATCTTTTGAACCCAAAAGAAGTAAAAGTCTGAGGCAAAACCAAGGAAGAACAATGAATATGTTAATCAGTTACATTGTTAAGACTGATGATTAAGCTAATGAGATGGAGTGAATGAATTCATTTATATGCTTTATGAAATTTCTTGTATACTAGAATTTTAATATTTTCTATTAATATTACCAAGCTGGGGGGAGGGTGGTGTATCATTCTGTTTATTCTGAAAGACAGCGGGTACTGAAAGCGACCAGAGCTGTCAGTCCTTAAGATTATGGAACAGAGTACACTGATAGAATTCAGAAAGATTTATGGTGCAGGCTTAGTGGAAAGAGGTTGTTCCCTGTTGGAAATTTGAGTCTTCTCATTCAACCATTTCTTTTCCAACAGAGTTGAATATCGGTTCATCATATTTCTTCACAGAAAATCATCAAAGAAGATGAATTTACCCTTCCTTGATCCATTCTGAGGATTTTGGATCCAATAACAAACCAGCTAAAGAGAGGGTTAGGAAAGGGACATTCAGAGAGAACTGGAGAAGTCCACCCTCATGGAAAAGAGAGAATTCTTAACTTGATCCTAAAATACATTCTGAACATTCCAAGTAGTGTCACTTGTGATGGGTTTTCTAAAATCGTTTACTACTGTTAATCCACATACCATATGATGTGCACAATGAGATGCAAAACCATAAAAAACTGTCTGTCTATGCCTTGTTCTATGCTAACTGCATCAGTACTTAACACAGATACCTTATGATATGTGTCTCTATCAACTACAAAAAGTATAAATTAGTGTCAGTCCAGTTTTAACTGGACAAACTGACTGCATCAGAAAACCAGCACCTTCAGCCTCTCTATTGAGACTCGGCATTGAATGAGTGTGGAGAATAAGCTATCCTCTCGCCCAGAGAAGTGTTCACTCCTTGCATTGTTTCTGCCTAAGATGGACCTGCTTTTCCCAAGACTCCCACCTATAAATACATAATGTGAAATCCCAATCAGTGGAAGTTTTGCCTCTTCTTCAATGAGGTCAGGATTTCACCCACAGTGTTCAGTTAACATCAATACTCCCAGAACACACCATTGCTGAGGGAATAGAAAATTTTAAAATTCACACTGTACACTGATTATCTAGAAGTCCATCAAAATATCATAGATTCTAAGGCCAAAAGGGACCACTGTGATCATCTAGTCTGACTCCCGGTATAACGCAGGACATAGGATGAAACCCCATAATAAATCTTAAAATAACCCTCATGGGCATATGGCAAACAATTCAAACATTAACATGAAATAATTTATTCTAAACCACAGTGATATTTGCATATGTCTTTGTGTACATTTTTACAAGCATACTTCAAATTCATAGCACACAAGGTATAGCAGGGGTATAGTAATTTTCACATTAGAAGATGTTTGAATTGCAAAGGTTCATATGCTCAAAAGAGCTGTTCAAAGTGAAGGAAAAACATAGAAAGGCTTTAGCTACTTTGGTCCAAGGTTCAGTCCTTTTAAAAGAATCTCTTAAAATCTGTTTAAATTTGTCAACAGTGTCAGGAATGCATTTATATTAATCCTTTAACAACAATATTTTAACATTCACTTTTTAATTGTTTGCTAGAGACAACAAGAGTGTAGTTGGCTGTCGGGAGATCCTATGTTTTGCTGCGGTGGAGTTTTCTAGATCTAACTTTAAAGCTTCATAGCTGCTTCAGCTACCACTCTGGGAGAGTCAGCAGTTCAAGAATAGCATGGGCTGGCTTTTAGACTAAACAAGCTAGAACTTGGAAGAGGGGGATGAGGTCAGCAGCAAGGCCACAGGGAAATGCTGTGGACAAGGTATTTTGTCCCCTTAGTGGGTGGACACACCTTACTCTGTTGTCTTATCCACCATCTGCTGGGAGAAGGCAGGGGCTTCCTGGATCCTCCTCCACCGCCCCGGGTCCTATTGTCTACCCTCTGCCCCCTCCCCCAGTTGGCAGCACTTGGGGAACTCTGAGGTAAACACAGAGCAAAGGATTGGCTTCTCCCCGCCAAGAGAGGAGAATCTGGAAAGATGGCCAGTCTCTCAGGCAGTCCCTGGGGATTTAGCCCTATGGGCTTAGTCTGTCAGAGTCTCTGGCCCTTTGTGGGGTTTGCCTTCTGTCCCTCCTCCTGGGGCATACTATTTTGCCACCAGTCAGGGCAGTTTTGGGAGCCTGTGGCTGTCTCCTCCTTGGCTGGACTGCCTCTTTTACAAGCAGTTTCTGAGTGGGGCAGCCTTCTTCCTGTTCCCTGCCCCTTTCGGTGGTAAGTTTCTTCTTTTAAGCTCCTCCCGCTCCAGGCTGAACAAGCCTTGCAGGTGCACCTCTTTAGGGCTGAACAGGCCAGAAAAGCTCTTTAGTCTCCTCCATACCAGCGTGAGGGCGTGTCCCTTCACACCATGCCACGGTTAATTTCAGCAGCAGGCTGAAAGTCACATATATGGTACAGCAGCAGTACGGGGGAGTGTAAAGAGACTTGAGCAGCAGAAAGAGACGTTCTAAATGAAGGTAGGGGTGAAACCCATGAGATAGGCCTTGCGTTCCCAGATCGTCCCCTCAGGCAGAGAAGACTGGCATGGCAGATTCCCCTGAATAGTCCAGTGGTAGAGAAAGGACCCTTACAGCTCTGTTAATGTATCACTACTGTAAAAACAAAGAAAATAAGCTTTGCATCAGTAAATGTCTTTTCTGGAGCTTCCGTCAGGATTTTTTTTTGGCTAGAGTGCTTATCTCCTACAGAGCTCTTTCGCATTTATTTTACTATGCAAATGAGACTAATTTCCTCAGGTTCCAGCCAACCACATAAGATGTCTGCTATCGAAGTGAATTTTACGGGATTACTCATCACGTCACTTCCACAGGCCTGTACTTGGATGCAGAGTTCTTGCCGTTTGTTTGAAAGATGCAACAGTCCTCAAAATAATTTAGCTTTGTACACTTAGGCACAAGGCCAAATCCTCAGCTGGTGTAAAAAAAAGAAAAAAATCAGCGTAGCGCCATTAGAATCAGTTTCCATCAGCTGAGGAACTGATCCACAATTGATCCTCTCTTACAATACCGTCCATGACAAAACATTTATAGAGCGTAAGGGCCCTGATCCTATAAAGACTTACTTATGCTTTACCGTTAAGCCCATGAATAAACGTAATGGGTTCAACAGAGTGACACGTGTTTAAAGTTGCGTCTTTTCAGGATCAGGGCCTTCCTTTCTAGCACCTTGATTTTAGGACTTTACAATGCAGTAAACTAAATTCCTGCTGGGATGACATTTGGCTTTAGGCTGGGAGTGGATATTTTCCCCCGAAGTTTGAAAAAACCTTGTAAATTCAAACTCTAGTAAATTAAAATTTGTTTTTTGATTTTTTTTTTCCCCAAAAAAAGGGAATTACAGTTAAGCGGTTCAAATTAGTTTGTGTTCATCTGGGTGTTGAACGATATTCTTCAGGGGTTCAATTCTCACATTGCAAAGATACAAGGTTGCAGGATGGGGATCCTTGGCATGCAAGGTTGAGCCAATGTGTGCTTTATTTATTTACTTATTTTTCCTCCTCCCCTCTTCCTGAAACAACTTGGTGCACTCTCTGACCACGGGATAGTGCCAGCAGTACTCCTTGTGTCCGACATCGTTAGTGCTTAGGATATAGTGCTGGAGAGAAAGGAAGGTCAGAGAGCTGGAAGGAGGAGGAAACTAAGAAATAAGAAAAAATGTATTCTACCAATAAGGGCAGCATTTGTCAGTTACAGACAATAAACAAAACACTGGCTTCAGAGGAGCCGTTCAGGCGTTTCAGGAGCCAATCACCTGATGTAAGGTAAGACTACAAAGGCATGACCATTATTTGAATATTTTTGGCCCTGTTTCTCATGCTTGATGGGACACAGAGACCTTCCTGGACTCTGTAGTTGTGGAGATTATTTTGAGAGGCAAAACCAAACAACATATTCTCTCTCTCCTAGCTGCTCCTTCCCAAAATGTGGCAAATGAGCTCTTGGAAATCATGTGGGGTGGATTTACTGAGCAGGTCTTTTTGCCAGGATTGTTGCCCGGTAGACTCAGCCTACTGGGAAATAATTTTAAAGATGTTGTAGCCTGAATTTGCCAGGCTGCTGCTGGTGGAACAACTGCAACTCCAAGCACCCACCCTCCCTGTCCAGAAACAACCACTGTGGCCCTCAGTGAACAAGGTCCCCTGAAGATGATGGCAGAGAGGGGTCATGTAGTAGCAG
Source organism: Trachemys scripta elegans (assembly GCF_013100865.1). Classification (NCBI taxonomy): domain Eukaryota; kingdom Metazoa; phylum Chordata; order Testudines; family Emydidae; genus Trachemys; species Trachemys scripta. The sequence goes on from NC_048300.1 coordinate 12,309,034, forward strand.
TTGAGGAGGAACCATTCCTTTCCTCCCTCTCAGACGTTCAATGGTAGGACACCACCTTCCTTTCACCCAGTTCAAAGGGATGGATTTTGTTTTAATGTAAAAAGAAACCCCCCTGCAGAGCCAAGTGCAACATGGCCACCCCATAGGATGGTACTCAGTCTCTGAGTATCTCTCCTGGAGAGTAGTATCTGATGAGGACACGGAGAAGACCCAAGAATTGCAAGGGAAATAACAATCCTTCCCCCACCTGGGAGGGCACTACACCTTGCTCTTCAGGAACAGCTTTGGGTCCTCTTTTGAGGATGCTGGGTGGCTGGCTTGTTGTCTTCCACGCCAGGCCAGTCTTTCCTCTCCTAGTCAATAGGAACAGCATCCTGGCCTTGAAGGCCTCAGTGACATGACGCAGCACAAACCTTGAGTAGGCAATTTCAGCAGCCACAGTCTCATGCACGCTGCTGGCTCCTGTTTTCCTTCTCTGTCAGCCAAGAAATAATACAATTCACTCTTCCTGGCACAGATGTTAAATTAACACAAATGGCATCTGCATTTCTCAGCCTGGCCTAGCAGTGTGCATCAGAGTCCAATATCTAGGGAGATCCTGGCCATTGCATTTGCCCTGTGGTCACGCTAAGCACTGATGCCACCAGCTCCAGTGTATTATGACCAGGCACATCCTGAAAAATGTGGCTTTAGAAAGCTGCTTGGGGTGTGCTTAATAATCAGCAAAAAGAACAGGAGTACTTGTGGCACCTTGGAGACTAACAAATTTATTAGAGCATAAGCGTTCGTGGACTACAGCCCACTTCTTCGGATGCATATAGAGTGAAACATATATTGAGGAGATATATATACACACATACAGAGAGCATGAACAGGTGGGAGTTGTCTTACCAACTCTGAGAGGCCAATTAAATAAGAGAAAAAATATTTTGAAGTGATAATCAAGCTAGCCCAGTACAGACAGTTTGATAAGAAGTGTGAGAATACTTACAAGGGGAGATAGATTCAATGTTTG